>NC_135273.1:6707600-7008434 GCF_051311805.1 Agelaius phoeniceus | reverse complement strand
TTTCTTCCCACATCCCAGCTCTTCCACGGCCGTGCACTACTGCCAGAGTAGTGAGACACAATTCTGTGTCTCACAATTCTGATATTGGCTTACCTGCTGCAAGAGGCAGCAGGTATTATGTTGTGGTAAGGGTGGGTAAACAACAGATCTGGCAGCTCAGAGTGGTAGAAGACAATTCTCCATGATTTCCCTAAATATTCCCTAACACAATTCTGTAAGAGACACCTTCAGTGCACACTAACTAAACTTCTCTCCCTTCAACAAGCTCTTCTTTGAACTTGCTTCCTTCACACTTCCTGGCACCATTTGCCTCTGAGCAAGCACTGCCTTCCTGTATCTCTCACCTCCTCCCTCGTTGCTCTCAGGAACAGGTAAGGAACAGAAAACAAACCCCAAGATGTACAGAACTTAAATGGAAAGATACCCTCCTGGAAAAGGTTTCCTGCTGCTTCTCCTCCATCATCATGTCTGTCCTCTACCTCCTCCACTGCAAGGTTGTCAGGGATGGCACTACTAAGATTATTCTCCAATTCCCAGGACCATGCTCATAAAACAGAACATTTGTGATGTTAATCACTCTCTTTGAGAAAAATCACCATTTCCCAGCTCAACTGGATTGGTTCACTGCTTTTTCTTTTTAAAAAACAAGATCAAAATATTATGGTTATAAACATGTTTTACCACAAGTTTCTGTTTAAGAACCACATCAAGATGCAACTGTATCCTGAAAAGAATGCAATCCTACCTTTCACAACCAAGATATTCAAAGAATCACTGTTCACCTTTTCAGACTGTGCATCCAGCACACAGGAATAAGCACATTTTGGGAGGCATTTGTTCACTTGGAAGGCAAAAAGGTTATTTAGTTTTCAAGCATTCCTAGATTCAGGAACAACATCTCGCAATGCATCAAGCTGGATGAATGTAGTGACACCTTTTTCTTAAAACATGAATTGGGAAAAAAATTTGAATATGTTTGTCTTCATTTTGACAATCTTCTGGAAGGCTTAACATGATTCACACATTTACAGAGCCTTGACAAGAGAAAACCAACCACTCTCATCAATCCACAGGGGAAAAAAAAGGATGAGCAGGGGGCAGGGTAAAAAGAAAAGCCAAACTAGAATAGCCATTACTTATAGTAGTCAGCATGAGTGATGCTGTATATAAATTCCTTCATATTCTTCAAGGCTATTAAACCAAATTTTGTTCAAAGATGGAAAAATAAAGGAACAGTAACTATGACAAAATGTCAAATATAGGTATCACATTTGAAAAGTCATTAGCAAAGTGAAACCATAGTCCCTGGCTATTGATTTATCTTCTGAGCAATATTTCATTGCTGTATCAAAAACCAGATTTTCTTTCTTTTTATTTGATGGTCTCAAAACCACAAAATTAGCAGGCTTAAAGAAAAGCTCAAAGAAAAAAATACTTTATGAGAAAAGAAGAAATTACCTGATAGAGTATTTGCAGAGTAGATCACAAAATCACGGGGTCACCGACCAAAATCCACTCCCAGAGGTTTCTATGCTAACACCCATCAGGGTTACCTTCAAGTGCCATGACAGTGCATGCACAGACCACAGTGACCAGCCAGAAAACCCACTGCAAATTTACACTGTCACGGTGACAAGCCCCTGGCACAACCTTCAGAGGAGCTCCTGTGGCTAAAATCGTAACAGGAGTGTAGCTGAGTAAGCAAGAGAGCTCCTAGAAAAGGTTGATTTTTGAATGCAGCACTTGCACGGTGCCAGTACTGAACGCTGCTCTAAGTGGCATGCCCTGCCGTTCTGATTACTGCGAGTGCTCTGCTCAGGTATCCATGGAAACTTGAGAAATAGATGTTAAATTTGTTGGATCTGTTTGGCATCAGGGAATGGGACTAGTTGCCAGTCAGCCCAGTCTAATCACAGGTATTCTGATCTTTAATCATGGAGAAGGCATCAAGAGTCCTCAAATGATGGTGAAACTGGCCAAATGGTCACATTTCCCAAACAATGACAAAAGGAGGGGGCAAGGATGCACTGAGGAACTGTTATTTTAATGGTGTTATCATCTCTTGAGCAAGAAAAATATCCCAATACCTGTAAGGAGGAAAGACACACCCAAATATTCACTCTTCCAATCTCACAGGGAACAGGAAAAAAAAAGAAAGCATGGATACAAATGCACAGAACCTCGCAGGGACAGGTGGACATAGAGCACTCAGGACTGTAAAGCCCTTTGAGAGAAACTGCTTCAACCCTAGAGACTGGTCCTGAATAGCACTGAGAACTAGGGATGTATCCAGAAATGGACAAACTGAAGTTGTGTTCCCAGATCATTGCCTCTGGGGGAAGGAAGTAGCAAAGGGAGAATAGTTTATCTCTGCTTCCTTGCCCAAGGAAACTAGTGCAGGTTGGACAGGCTCCTGCAATAGGAACTGATTTTCTTCAGAGAGAGAATGGGGATTAACTCCCTCAGATGACATGGAATTGCTATAATTGAACTGCATTCACATCCACACTTTTCTGGACTCCAACTGGCAATGATTACTAGAAATCCCTCTCAATATTCCTCAGAAACTGCCTCTGCAGAGCACAGCCCGAGAGTGTTGAGTTAAAAGCTAAAAGCAAAATCCTCTTCAGGTCTCCCATTCTTGCAAATTTAGGCACCCTTGGAACCGATCCATGTGCTCAGAGCCTGCAAATCTGTAACAGCAGAGCTCCTATCTGGGCCAGGGAGCACCCAGTGACTCACAGGGGAGTGGAAGCAGTGAGCCAGGGCAGGGGAGCACCAGCACAGCTCACAAAGCCACCCTGGTGTCCTTGACACACCCTCGTGCACTCCTGGGCGAAGAACAAAGGCACTCTAGGCTCTCTGGCCACCATATTCTGAGGAGTTTTGTTTATTTATTTGCTTACTTCTTAGAAATGACTGCATTTCCCTCTTCATTTACATGAAAATGTTTCTCAAATCCCTCTGAGACAGCCTTGGAAGGAATTTCCTGTTTTAATACTGATTACTGACACAGATCACCACTGCCATGCTAATTTTAAAACACTGCAAAGTCGTTGTTTTAATAGCAGTTTTAGCAAAATTTTAAACTTGCATTTGTTTATTTTAAATGCATATCACTATGATTCTTAACAGCACAGAACATGGGCCAGAGCTGACACATTTTGAATAATGAGAGCTAAGGAATGTTCTTCCAATATCAAAAATGTGCCTGGTCACTGAGAAAAGGCAGATGGGATGTAATGACCCAGGAGCCAGGACACTTGTCACAGCGAGGGAGATGAAGCCATGGATCTGCCACAGGCATTTCAGATCACTGAGGCTCAGCCTTGGCAGCAGCACTCCCTCAGTGCAGCACCAACATCTGTGACCTTACAGCACCAAACAGCTGCACGCTCTGCAGTGGAACATCTGTGAAGCAAGTGTACCATGTACTGCCACGGCCCATGGACTTCAGAGCTCATCCCTGAAACAGACTCCAAGCCCTCCTGGCACCTCTCTCACCACTGCAGAAACACCAACCTGGTGCAAGCTGGAGCTTCACCCATCCTTCTTTTCAACCAGCCAGGCTGTGTAATAGAAATGTGACAAGTGCCACACAAGAGCTGAGTAATTATGTAAGAAGACATCTATGGGTGGACAAAGATTTCACTAAAGCTGCATGATGAAAATATCAACAGCTAGTTCACTTAAGGAAAACAAAAAAAAAGGAACAGATGCAAACTCCCCAAGAAGGTCATGCTGCTTCAAACCAAATTAAGGTCACGACTGTTCTCATCCTCCTAATCGAAAGTAGCATTGTTTGCGTGCATTGTTTTTACTCCTTTCTCATTTTCCATTATCATTTACTGGGAGAGAGCACAGCTTTTTTAAAATCCAAAAAGGTAATTTGCTTCTTCACAATACCTACAGACTAAAACAGCCACAGGGAGAAGTTTCTAAAACCATAACTGGTATGCTCTTTGAAGTCAAATACTTGTGAAATCCCATCTGACACATCGTCAAAAGGCAGAACCAATTCAGGTACAGAAAACTGACACCATGGGATCTTTTAATATTACTGTTTTAAAGTAAAAAGTATATTCTTGAGATTTTTTTTTTAAGAAAGGGATGGTTGCTTTGTGAATTTATAGAGAGAACAGGTGAAATCATAGTAGAGGGGAGCAAAAAGGAATTAATCCCCTGGAACAGCTTAGAAGAATAAGTAACTGGAAATTTTAAAATATTTGACCAGATAGGTAACTTTAAAAGGAAAAAAAGAAAAGAAATCCAGACTTAATTGCATCAGCAGATATGATGTCCAGAAGGCGCCTAAAAAATTTCAACAGCATTGCCATGAAAGTGGGAAAAGTTGTCCATGGCAGGTCACATCAACTCAACCAACAAAAGAAGCATTTGGCAGAAAAAAAGCACAAGATGAGACACCAGTCAAGTCCCATATAACCCCAGCCAGCAGTGACACAGTTAGAAAACAAAACATGGCCTAAACCCTGACATGTTCATGGAGGGATCAGGTCTTTTACAGCAGAGGCAGCATTCTGGCATTGCTGCACAGACCTGGCCTCCCAGAGCCTGCTCTAACCTGAGCTGACATCCAAGGCTGCAGCAGCCTCTTCCAGATCCTGGTGACAGTGGCATTTGTCAGAAACCCTGGTCGCTCCCTGTGGACAAGGATAAAGCCCCTTTACCCAGAAATGCATCAGCTGAAAATGCCTCTGGACAGAACAGACCTCTTGGGGCTTCTCTACAGCTGACTGAAGCTTTGGGGAGACTTTGCAGGGACAGAGCAGGGCAGATCTGTTGAGCACCAAGTGCTGTCCCCATGGGAGGGAACTAAACACTCAGGCTGAAAGCTTACAGGGTGCTTGTCATGAAGGAAAACTTGTCAGCTCAACCAGCATTACCCAATTACAAGCCAAAGGCTTGAAAAATGCCAAAAATCAGTATAATTAGAAGCTCTACATGCAGTAGCTCCTGGATATGAACAGTTTCACTAAGCAAGCTGCAGATACCGCAGTGCTGTGCTAAGTGGAGCTATAAAGATGATGGGCAGGCACTGCATACAGCACTCAGCTATTTTACATACAGACATTTCCTTTACGCATTGTTCTGTGCTGCAAGAAGTGCCTGCAGCTTCAATACTGTCAATAGAACACACACTAAATCACGCTTTATCCCTCAAGCCTTTTTTTCTCCTGACAGCCTCCGCATTCCAGCGCATGGAAAGAACATAAAGATTTCTGGCATCACAAATCATTGCTTTACTACCTGGTCTTCTGTCTTCTAACCAAATCCCTCCTGCACAGATTCTCCCTATGTCACAAGTTACTTCATTTCAGTATTGCATTGCACCAACCTGGCAGAAAACCAAACGTGAGACCCTGTCATCTGAAAGACAAATGAACCTGTCAGTCTATTCTTCCCTTTGTCAGCTGCATGCTGGAAAATTGTTACAGGTTACTTCAAACCAAACAGACATCAGAGACTTCAATTAGGAAGCACTGAGAGAACATTTAGATGAAGGGAGGCGGAAGAACCCAGTGGAGCATCTTGAAGATTCGACTAGTTTCTAAGTAGTGTTTTCTGGTTTAGTTTGGGTTTTTTTAATGGACACTTTATGACTCTATTATTCCACTTACACTGAAAATAAGCTATGTCATTCTAAACGCTCCCCAAATCCTACTATAATCAAACTTAAACTTTCAAGTTTCCCCACACATTTCTGCCAGCACCGTTGGCTCAGCATTGCAGTTTCCTCAAGTCTGCAGATTACAGTGGGGAAGAAGGCATGGAGAGATCGAATGAAATCAGGCTGAGTCTGCATTTCCCTTAGGGTTATTCACCCATATCATTTGTATCCTAGGAACCCTCTTCCCTCCCCCAGCTCCGTTCCCACACAAGGAGAGCCCACCCCGTCCTGCAAAGGCTGTGTTGTTCCTATCGGTCAGGGTAACCCCAAACGGATCAAACCCACAGCATCCTTGTTCCAGGCAAAATAAGATTCAGCTCAGCTCGAGTCAAGTCTGCAGAACCAGAGACATGTGGCCCCCTTAACGTGGTAAAACGGCACCGCTGGGGGTTTCCCCACCCCTACACCTCGCAGGGAGCTGCCCGGTCCCCGGGGCTGCGCCAGGATGCTCAGGCGCTCAGCCAGACAGCGCCGTCTCTCCCACCCGGCTGCCAGGTCTTTCTTTTCCAGTGCATCAGGCTTCTCGCTATACAGGGGAGCTGCCTCTATGTCAGCAGCAGCCCCTGAGCTCCGGTCCGAGCCCTCCTCCCTCTGGCCGCTGCCGGCAAAGGGAGAGACCCCGACCCGCGGGGAGGAGGGAGCCACAAAGGCCCGTCCGGCGGGGATGCCGCGCCCGCCGCAGCGCCCGGCGCCGGCCAGGGCGCCCGCCCCGCCTCGCCGCCGCCCGGCCGTGCCGCCGCATTGTTTTGTCACCTGGGTCCCCCCGCGGTGCGGCACCGGCTCCCCGCGCACCGCACGTGGAGGAGCGGCGGCGCTGCCCGGCGGGCGGGGGTTCCGCACCGAGCCGCCGCCTCCCGCAGCCGGCCCTGCCCGCGGGGCATCCCCCGAGCCGGGCACCGCGGGGCCGCCGGCCCGGCCCTGCCCTGCCCTGCCCCGCCCGCGCGGCCGCAGCCGGGACATTGTCTGCCGCCTCCCGCCTCCCCTGCTCCGGACGGGGCTCCCTCCGCCTCCGGACCGTTTCCCCCCATGAACCGGGGGGAAGCCGGCAGCGCTCCTGCATTGCGGCGGGGCCCCCTCACCTGCGGCACCGCTCTCCGCCTCCGACATGGCCCGCTCCCGCCGCGCTCGCCGGGGCACGGGCCGGCGGCGGAGCTGCGCTGCCCACCCCGGGGGAGGCTCCGCCGCTCGTGGAGTCCCCGCCCCGCTGCGCCTTCCTGCGGCCGGTGCGGAGCCGAGGGGGAGAGGCTGCGCGGCCGGCCCGGCGCTGACGGCTTCCCGCGCCGGCTGCGGGGCTGCGCCGCCCCTCCCCGCCCGCTCCGCAGCCGCACAAGGACGGCACCGGCGGGGGGGCCGCCTGCCAGGGCCGGCCCGCCCCAGATGCGGATTTCACGGCCGCTGAAGCGGAAAGCCCTCCGCGGTGACAGCCGCAGAAAGAGACCCCTGTCTGTGGCCGGAGGTGACGGCCCGGCTCAGCCCCGCTGAGGGTGCTGGGGTCCTGCAGAGATGGAGCGTGAGGAGGCTGCCGAGGTTACCCCAGCTGTTCTCCCGCTTGTCACGGGTGTGGCTACAGCTAACCCGGACAGGCAGAAATCGTAAACGGGTCCCCTGGCATCATGTATTACGGGGTGGCTTGTACGGCATGGGATTCTTTATATTTGTCTTCGGAGTGAGCTCTCCCACATGGTTCTGAAGTGCTGTCAGGCCAAGAACTTCTTGTTTCCAGTGATTTTGAGCTACTTGTCTCCAGGACCTGGGAGAGAGACACCCCTACTGTCACTCGATCCAGGATGAAGTTTAAGAGTTTTCCAAACTAAGTAACAAACCATTACAAACACAAGAGAATAAAAATAAGGCTGGTATCCTCCCACGAACAATCCTGATCCAGAACAGGTTCTTCCTCTTGTCCACCCGTGCTTCTTGGTGTAATTCTCCTTTATTTTCCAGCCTCAGCAGCCATTCATCTTTTGAAATCAGTGCTAGTATTTCACATGAAATAAATAAGGGCATTCACTCCAAGCACAGCTTCGGTCCTTGCTGACTCCTGAGCTCAGGAGGTCACTGATATTCAGGACAGTGTAAAATCCACCCAAAGCTCTCCCAAGTCTCCTCACCAAAGCTGTTGCTCACACAAGGTGGGATCCCTGTGAAGCCCTTGAGGACCGTGGAATTTTGAAGCAAAGCCCCCAGCACTGCAGGTGCCTCTCAGCACCTCCCTCTATTTGCTCCCTGGTTCTTGCTCTCATGGCATTTGCTCTGCTCCCTGTGAGCTTTATTGCCTCTGAGGACTGAAGGTGTGGCACAGAAGTTAAAGCTGTAAATATCTTCACATCTGCACACCTGACTCATCTCAAAAGCCTTCACCACCCTGCACACACTTAAAAAACTCTCTCATCCTGAAATCCCATTGTCTCATTCAGGGAAAATGCAGAACTCATTTCTCCCGCCTCCCAAAATCAGCTGCACAAACGGGATTTTCTAAACGGAAGGAGCACGCTGGGACAGGGGGACAGCAGCTCATTCCTCTGCTCACATGGGAGAAACCTTCTGTCCTTGGGGACACTCAGTAACTCGCACAATTCCCAAAGGCAAGGACAGCGTGCAGTGGGACAGGGGTGCTGGAATTGCAGCTTCCTGCTCTTCCCTCAGCTCCACGCCAGGCAACAAAGGGGAACATCTGGCCAGGAGTCAGCTTTAATTACCTAATCAGAGTCAGGCTGAATATTTATGCTGTCATTAAACAGCCTCGGAAATAAGAAACCAAACAACTCTAATACTTGGTTTCCTGACAAGAGACTTAAATAGCAGAAACTTTTGCTTCAGATTAAATGCACTTCAATAGCAATTAATGGTAGGTTTTAAGCATGTATTGAGGTTATTAACAAAGGCAGAGGAAAAGAAAAGAAGCAACCAAGAAACTCGTAAACACATATCCAAATCATATACTTTCTGGGAAATAAAATGTAGTACTCAGGCTAGTTTTTTGTGATCCCTCAAGCAACAAGACAACAGACAAAAGTAGCATTTACTGGGTACAGACATCTTTCCGAGTGCCACGGCAGTGACTACGTTATTCAATATCAAGCCAGGTTGCCTAAGTTACACACTCAGCTGTAGGTGTTTTGAATAATGCAGAAGGAGAATATTTGAAGGCATGTGACTGACTGCTAGTTTCAGAAATTAGACCCTTTTCCTGAGAGCTTAGTATGCCCTTTTAAGACCTAATGAGAGGAACCACATTAAAAAAAAAAAAAAGCATTTGAAGTAAAATTAGATTCTCAATCTGAAATATAAAATTAAGATCTAAAGCTCGTTAAATTTAATTTTGTTTTATAAAGGCAAAAAATCATAGAAAAATAAATTATAGAACAATAAAATACTGCAGTTTTTTCTCTTGTCATCTCTCCTGAAAATAAAAGAAGAAGTACATTTCATGTGAAAGAAAAACACTTTTTCAAAAGGTCAGTGTCTCAAGTGAGCCTGCCCTAGGGCTTCATTTTTGTTACTTACTCCATAGGAAGTTTGTCATTCTTATGGTCATTTTGCAAGGTTGTTTGGAATCTGTGATTTTAAAGGTTATCCTATAAGCATAACAGAAAATCAGTCAAAATATAGTGATCAAAATGTAAAAATGGATGGTCAAACTTTGAAAAGGATGCCACAAGTAGTCATCTACATGCTCTGAACACCTGCTCTTACAGACACCTTAGCTTTCCCTTGCCCAAGGGTCAGTTTTTGTGTGGGTCTGGAAAGAGTTTCTTTCCTTCTCAGGAAGCTGACATCAGCTGGCTTAATATACTGCAGAGGAGTAGCAGCAGAAAGGAAGAACCTTTTTTTGACCCTGAAACATCAAAGTGGTTTTGTGTCAGACAGCCAAGGCACCCATCAGTGTTCAACTCAAGCACCAACTCAGTTGTTATGGTGTCACTCTGACCATGGAGAAAATCAAGATTTCTGAAGAAGCTTGGGGCAGTGTCTACTGGTAATTCCCCCTTGTATCTGCTTGGGAATGAACAACTCTCAGGAGCAATCAAGCAGTGATTTAATACACTGTACTCTTTGTCTGCAGCCTGGGTGATCCCCAGAAAGCTGCAGCCTCAATCCATTCCATTCATCACACAAAGGCTCAGATACACTGGCATAAACTGACAGTACAAGACAAATAGCTGCTTAACCTAGCCCTGGTTTTAGCAGAGCTACCACATGCATGCTATCCATTAGCATCAATAAAAATTTCATGAAAGAATTGGAGATCAGCACAGTGTCCTCTCAGAGCCATTCCCACACGTGGTAAGAGCTGCACAAAACTGGGTCTGGTCAGTGACAAGAGCTATGTGCTTCTCACTCCTGAGAACCAGAGTCTAAGTGAGTCACTGATGGGGTAGCACTGAGAATCAGTGAGATGGAAACACCAGGCACAGAGATCTGGAAGAAATAGAGTTATTTGAATATTGTTTTCAATGCACCTGGCAGCAAGATGTCCAGACATTATTAGAAACCGGTGAGCCACTGAAGCCCAACACCCAGGTCAGTACTGGCACCAGGGAGAGTTGAACCTATAAATAAACTACACCACATTTAAAACAAAATAGAGGGCAGGTAAGCATGCCTTGAATCTTGGCAGCTCAGGAACCCCTCATCAAGCACTGTGTTCATCTGCTCAATTAAAATTCCAAGAGTAAGGGTTTCTGACTTCAAAATTTCCTCTTGTGCAGTTTCTGGAGCATCACTAATCATACAGTACCTGGTTTTTATTTGTCACCTGTGTAACTGTTATTGCAGTCTCCTCCTGCATTCCAGGTCACCTGAGCCCCTCACCTGGAATCCTCATCTGAACCTCACCAATTTTGGGGAAATTTGGGTGAATTTGGGTGAACTTCAGGTGATTTTGGGGACTGGGAGAAAATTTGGGGCAATTTTTGGGAGGGTTTGAAGACAATTTCGGGAGAATTTCGGGGCAAATTTTGGGGGAGTTTGGGGCCGATTTTGAGGGGAAAATTTTGGGGAATTTTGGGGCAAATTTGGGGCAATTTTTGGGAGGGTTTGAAGACAATTTCGGGAGAATTTCGGGGCAAATTTTGGGGGAGGTTGGGGCCGATTTTGGGGAAGTTTTGGGGGAATTTTGGTGGGATTTCGGGGGGAAAGTAGTCCCACTCACTGCTAGGAGCTGCGGGGCCGTGCAGATAGAACTGTGCATGCGTGCGGCTGATCCCGGAAGCGGTGCTGTGGGATACGCGCGCGCTGCGTCTCTAAGGCGGCATGAGGGAGCCGTGATAGCGGCGGGGGGCATGGCCGGGGGGGAGGGAGGCGGCGGGGCTGCGGGAACGGGGCTGCGGCCGCGGAAGGGAACGCCGGCACGGCCGCGGTTGCAAGAGGTGGCGCCGTCCAGCAGCTCTGGAGCGCCGCGGTGGGGAAGGCGCGGCTCCGCCCCTCCATGCAGCGGCGGCGGCGGCAGGAACGGGGAAGCGACCACGGGCGGCGGCGGCGGCAGCGGCGGCGGAGCGGCCCCGTCAGCGGGAGATGATCCCGGGGGGGTGGCGGAAAGCGGGAGGGGCTGCGGGGCGGCCACGGCGAGCTGTGCCGGGCCGGTCGGGCGGCTGGAGCGCGGCGGGCGGCCGCTGGGAGCTGGGGCGGCTGCTGGCCCGGCGGGCAGGGCAGGCGGCACCAGAGAGGCTGGGCTGGAGCCACCGGTGCCGTGCCGGGAGCGGGGGATGGCGGCGAAACGGCGGCAGTGAACCATGAGCGTCTGCCCGGCCGCGGGGCCTGTGGGCAGCTCAGAACGCCGGGGTTGGGGGGCGGCACCGCGCACAGGGGGCGCTGGGGGCACGGCGTGGCTGTGCCAGGCGCGCTCGGCGCCGCAGAACCGGGAGCCGGAGGGAACCGCAAAGACGCAGCAGCGACGGCACCGGGGCCAGCACCGGCCCCGCTGGGTCGGCGGGGGGGGGGGGGGGGGGGGGTGAGGAGGAATGGCCGCACTCGCGGGGAACGGGGGAGAAGCGGCGGTGGCGGGAGGGGGCGGGGCCGCGGGTACCGGAGCGGTGCGGTCCCAAGGGGAGGCGGGGGCGGGTCCCGCTGCGGACTCACGGCGGCGGCGAGGGGCGGAGCTCGGCTGGGCGGCGGCTGCGGGCAGCGCCCGTGCAGCAAACGGGGCTCGAGTAGCGCCTGAGGGCTGGGAGCAGCCTCGTGGCAGCCACGGCCCGGCGGGGGAGGCCATAAAAGTGCTTTAAACACCTGTGTGCAAAGGCTCTGCTGAACACGGCTCAACGGTGCTGCTTTCACGACAGTCACAGTTCACGACAGTCGCGCTCTATGGCCGCTTTTACGACAGTCGCGCTTTACGGCACCTTTTACGACAGTCGCGCTTTACGGCCGCTTTTACGACAGTCGCGCTTTACGGCCGCTTTTACGACAGTCGCGCTTTACGGCACCTTTTACGACAGTCGCGCTTTACGACACCTTTTACGACAGTCGCGCTTTACGGCAGTTTTGCGACAGTCGCGCTTTACGGCACCTTTTACGACAGTCGCGCTTTACGGCCGCTTTTACGACAGTCGCGCTTTACGGCAGTTTTGCGACAGTCGCGCTTTACGGCACCTTTTACGACAGTCGCGCTTTACGGCACCTTTTACGACAGTCGCGCTTTACGGCACCTTTTACGACAGTCGCGCTTTACGGCAGTTTTACGACAGTCGCGCTTTACGGCACCTTTTACGACAGTCGCGCTTTACGGCAGTTTTACGACAGTCGCGCTTTACGACCGCTTTTACGACAGTCGCGCTTTACGGCCGCTTTTACGACAGTCGCGCTTTACGGCCGCTTTTACGACAGTCGCGCTTTACGGCAGTTTTACGACAGTCGCGCTTTACGGCACCTTTTACGACAGTCGCGCTTTACGGCACCTTTTACGACAGTCGCGCTTTACGGCACCTTTTACGACAGTCGCGCTTTACGGCAGTTTTGCGACAGTCGCGCTTTACGGCACCTTTTACGACAGTCGCGCTTTACGGCACCTTTTACGACAGTCGCGCTTTACGGCACCTTTTACGACAGTCGCGCTTTACGGCAGTTTTGCGACAGTCGCGCTTTACGGCACCTTTTACGACAGTCGCGCTTTACGGCACCTTTTGCGACAGTCGCGCTTTACGGCACCTTTTACGACAGTCGCGCTTTACGGCAGTTTTACGACAGTCGCGCTTTACGGCACCTTTTACGACAGTCGCGCTTTACGGCAGTTTTGCGACAGTCGCGCTTTACGGCACCTTTTACGACAGTCGCGCTTTACGGCCGCTTTTACGACAGTCGCGCTTTACGGCACCTTTTACGACAGTTTTGATTTACGGCACCTTTTACGACAGTTTTGCTTTACGGCACCTTTTACGACAGTCGCGCTTTACGGCACCTTTTACGACAGTCGCGGTTTACGGCACCTTTTACGACAGTCGCGGTTTACGGCACCTTTTACGACAGTTTTTACAGCAGTTTTTACGGCAGCTGCACTTTCCAGCACCTCCTTTTTTGGAACTTTTTCTTCATTTTCCATCACTTTTTGGGCTTTTTTTGGTTTTTTATTTATTTTTAATTTATTTTCCTTTTTAAAATTTTAAGGGTTTTTTTGATATATTTTTTATTTAGCGAAATTTGGGGTAATTTCAGGGATAATTTCAGGGTAATTTTGGGATAAATTTTGGATAAATTTAATGTAATTTTGTGGTAGTTTTGGGGTAAATTTGAGATAATTTCAGGGTAATTTTGGGATAATATGGGGATAAATTTGGAGTAATTTCAGGGTAATTTTGGGATCATTTGTGGATAATTTTGGGGTAAATTTTGGATAAATTTAGGGTAAATTTGAGATAATTTCAGGCTAATTTCGGGATAATTTTGAGATAAATTTGGGGTAATTTCAGGGTAATTTTGGGATAATGTGTGGATAATTTTGGGGTAAATTTTGGAGTAATTTGGGGTAAATTTGAGATAATTTCAGGCTAATTTCGGGATAATTTGGGGATAAATTTGGGGTAAATTTGAGATAATTTCAGGCTAATTTGGGGATAATTTTGAGATAAATTTGGGGTAATTTTAGGGTTAAGTTGGGATAATTTCAGGGTAATTTGGGGATAATTTTGGGATAACTTGGGGGTAAATTTGCGATAAATTTAAGATAATTTCAGGGTAATTAGGTGATAATTTGTGGATAATTTTGAGATAAGTTTGGGATATATTTGGGGTAATTTTGGGATAATTTGGGGATAATTTTGGGATAAATTTAGGATAAATTTAAGATAATTTCAGGGTAATTTGGGGATAATTTTGGTATAAATTTGGGATAAATTTAAGATAATTTCAGGGTAATTTGGGGATAATTATTGGATAATTTTGAGATAAATTTGGGATAAATTTGGGATAATTTTGGGATAAATTTAAGATAATTTCAGGGTAATTTGGGGATAATTTGTGGATAATTTTGAGATAAATTTGGGGTAATTTTGGGGATAATTTGAGATAATTTCAGGGTAATTTGGGGATAATTTGTGGATAATTTGTGGATAAATTTTGATATAAATTTGGGAAATTTGGGGTATTTTCAGGGATAATTTCAGGGAAATTTTGGGATAATTTGTGGATAATTTTGGAATAAATTTTGGATAAATTTGGGGTAAATTTGAGATAATTTAAGGGTAATTTGGGGATAAATTTGGGGTAATTTTGGGGTAAATTTGAGATAATTTCAGGGTAATGTGGGGATAAATTTGGGAAATTTTGGTTAATTTCAGGGATAATTTCAGGCTAATTTGGGGATAAATTTGGGATAAAGTCGGGGTAAATTTGAGGTAATTTCAGGATAATTTGGGGATAATTTGGGGATAAATTTGGGGATAATTTGAGATAATTTCAGGCTCATTTGGGGATAAATTTGGGATAAATTTGGGGATAATTTTGGGATAAATTTGCGGTAACTTTGGGGCAAATTAGATAATTTCAGAGTAATTTTGGGATAATTTGAGGATAAATTTGGGGATAATTTTTGGAATAATTTTGGGATCATTTCAGGGATGATTTCAGGATAATTTTGGGTTAATTTGGGATAAATTTGAGATGATTTCAGAATAAATTTAGAATCATTTCAGTATCATTTCATGATAATTTCAGGGTAATTTGGGGATAATTTTGGGATAAATTTAAGATAAATTAAAGATAATTTCAGGGTAATTTGTGGATAATTTTGAGGTAATTTTGGATAAATTTGGGGTAAATTTGAGATAATTTCAGGCTAATTTGGGGATAAATTTGGAGTAATTTTGGGGTAAATTTGAGATAATTTGGGGATAATTTTGAGATAATTTTGGGGATAATTTTGGGATAATTTCAGGGTAATTTTGGGTTATTTCAGTCCCGGGTTTTTTTGGTTTAATTTTATTTAATTTGGGGTTTTTCTCTCCCCAAGGCAGTGGCTCTGTCACTGTCCCCAGCCCGGGGCAGGTGGCAGCACATTTGTGTCACCTGGGTCGGGTTTGGTGTCACCTGAGTGTGGTTTGGGGTCACCTGGGCGGGGTTTTTGGGATAATTTCGGGATAATTTGGGTTATTTCAATGTGGTTTTTTGGGTTAATTTTGTACAATTTCGGTATTTTTTTATCCCCCGAGACGGTGGCGCTGTCACTGTCCCCAGCCTGGGGCAGGTGGCAGCACCTTTGTGTCACCTGGGCAGCCTTGGGGGGCACCTGGAGGAGTTTCCAGGATGGGATCCCCTGCGGGAGGGGGGAGGGGCTCGCCCCGGGCCACCCCCTGAGACTGCACGGGTGCTGGTGCTGGGCAAAAAAATAAAAAAAAAAATTCCCCAAAAAAAATCCACAAAAAAACCAAAAATAAAAAAAAATTCCCCTCAAAAATCCAAAAGAAATCCCCCCCCAAATCCACAAAAAATCCCCCCCAAAATCCACAAAAAATCCCCAAAAACCAAAAAAAATTCCCCCCAAATCCACAAAAAATCCCCAAAAATAAAAAAAATCCCCCCCAAAAAATCCACAAAAAATCCCCAAAAATAAAAAAAATCCCCCCCAAAAAATCCACAAAAAATCCCAAAAAATTCCCCCCAAATCCACAAAAAATCCCCCACAATCAAAAAAAATCCCCCCAAAATCCACAAAAAATCCCCCCCGAAAAAAAAATTCCCCCCAAAAATCCACAAAAAAACCCCAAAAATAAAAAAAAATTCCCCCCAAAAATCCAAACACCCCCCCCCCCCAAAATCCACAAAAAATCCCCCAATTTCCTGGGAAAAAATTTAAAAAAAATCCCTAAATCCCTAAAAAATCTCAAAAATTCCTAAGAAAAACCTCCAAAAATGCAAAAACTTTTTTCATTTTCAAGTGCTCTAAAGGGCACTTTAATCTCTCCAGTTCTGCTTATTCCTGGGATAAAAACTTAGAAATTATTTTTATTACAGAGCCAACTGGCAATCTGTTTCCCTAGATGCAATTTTATCTTCCCCCTCCCTAAAACCAGCCTTTTATTTTAATACTCAAGAAATCTCTATCAAGATGAAAAGAACGAAATACTCTTCATTACTGCCACAGCCTTTCAATAAAGAAGCTTCTTGTGCACTGAGGAACATGAAGGCTTTCTTCAAAAGGAACAGGTTATATAATTTTCACCTGTCTTTTATACATTTCTCATTTCCAATGTTCCAACAGCTGTTGGAAGTGGATCGCTCTGGAAACACTGCCTGCAAAGAATTCTCCTGCATTTCTCAGCAGGATGGTTTTCCAGGAAAACTGCTGGGCTGGAGGCACTGAAGTGTGTTATGCTCACAGATCTCTGGCTCGCTTATCTCAAGAGTACTTTCAAGTGAGAAGTTCTCACACTGTCTGGGTGTGAGCAGCACTCCCAAAATATAAATGTTCTATAGTCTGCTCGTGGACCCAGTGGTCTGTGGTAGCTGCTGTGTGCACAGAACTAAAAAGTAAGTTCAGTCCCAAAAATCTCCACTCATGCTGTATGTCCTGAACACCATTTTTTTTCTTTAAATTCATTGCCCTTCCTCTATCTTGGATGTATTATAGCCAAATAAAAAATTTAAAAAAAACAACCATCAAACCCACACAAACCTCAAACAAATAAACAAAATCCCAGAAGAAACAGATTTATTATATAACAACGTTGTCACCCCATCATTACTCTCCAAACATGCACCCATCCATATACAGTAAAAAATGCTGTTCTGTCAAGGCATTTTTAAAATATCAGCCAGATTGTGCATCCATATTGGCTTGCTTCACGACTCATTTCTCATCATTCTAAAAGAAGCAAAGCTCTAAATGCATCAAACAATTAATTTAGTTTTGTGACATGGCTCTTTTGAACATGTACAGTGCTCAAGTAACTGATGAGCATGTTGGCTCCCACTGAAGTCAATAAAAGTGGCAGATGGCTCAGCCACCTCTAAAACCAAGGAACTACAGAAAATTCTGCAAAATCATCTGCCTACTTTATGTCTTATTTCTCTGTCCCAGAGAAAGTTGTGCCCCTCAGGAGGCAGGTTCAGGTATTGTTCACACCCTTGCTTTGCAGACTGCTTCACTGAATTATAAAATTGCAGGGTTATTTTTGAAATAACAGTGAGTTAAGAGTTCTGTCCCTTAAAAATATCCTGCAGCAGATCAAGATACAAAATTTGCCAATGTAAAGGGGAAAGGACTCAGAAAATCATCAGACTCATCAAGGGACATGGGAGTCCATTCTCTCACTGTGCACTTGTGACAGATAAAAATGTCATCACAGAAATACACACAGGACATATGAGAGCTACCAGGCTCCTTCCTAACTGCTTCCTGAAGCTGCTGAAAGAAAAGGCAGCATGCTGAAAGACAAGAAAAACATGATTGACATGATACCCAAAACAAACTGAATCTGAGGGGAAAATCTGAATCTAGAATTATATGTATTCTCCACAGATTGATTGCTCATAAACAGACATTTAGGTTTTATGTAGGGACATGTCAGCTTAATGGTTTTGGGGATTTTTCCCTAAGGTGTTTAAGAAACTGTGTGGAGAATACCCAAACCTAATAAAAATGTCACCCAGATCCTCCAGATTAGAAGAGAATAAAGTGGAAAAGTGGGAACTGGGATGCACATCATATTTAATCCACCTCACCTCTGTCTAGGGCTTGGAAGGGATCCCACTGAGACACACACAGAGAGAGGAATGAAAGGACTTTAAAGGCCAGCTGCAGAATGGAGGTGAGCAAAGCCATGGAGTAAATGAGAAATAACACCAGTAGCTACTTGCAGTATACAGAGGCATCTGTGGCTCCACCTAAGGCTGGACAAACCGATTACTTACTGGAGTAAATCCTAAGGAATTCCATGGACCTCCAGCTTCCATCTGACATTTAAATGCAGCAGGGACATTTTAGATTTTGCAGGGAAATGAAAAATAAGCAAGAATCCTCTGACTCTTAAGAAGTGCCTGGTAAATAATTGATTTTTTTTTTATCCTTAAAAATATATTTTGATAGGTTTTACAAACTTTAACATATCATATATATATGAACATCATCTATATGAATATTATATATTTTGAATTTTACTTCTAAGAATATTATTCAAAAATAAAAGGCTAAGCTCTTGTAACAGATGTTTTACAAAATATGTCTTAGGAATGCTCATGAAATATAAATCAGCAGATATAAGTGATGTTGGATATTTTCAGAGCATAACTTATTTTAAAAAAATATTTGGTAGAAAAATAAATTTAGAACATCAAATGGTACTATTTATTCAGTCCTGGGCAGAAATAGCACAGTAAATCACACACAGGAAGGAAAAATAGAAATGCTTCTAGACACAGTAGATATTTTAGCATGAATCTACTGGTTGAAGTATGTTCTTAGAAAACCTTTGAGAAAATTCTGGTAACTAACACACTTGTAAAAATTAAAAGGCTAAATCATCAGTCAGTCACCACTGTGAGTCATTTGTTTACTCTTGGTTAAAATGAATGGTGTCATGAGCATCACCAACATTTTCTCAAAGTCTTGATGTGCTGCTCCTCTCTGCTCATTCTCTTTTCATGCCACATAGTTCTATTTTTGGAATCTTTAATGAGGGCAGGCACATATAAATGGAATATATCCCAAATATCCCAAATTAACCCAGGGAGGTTTTCCACTCAATGTCTAATTTATCTCACCACAGGTTGCACAGACCTATGATAATTTCTTTCCTCCCTAATCACTAAAGGCAAGGAAATCCCATAAAATTGTACCATTCTATCACTTGTTTTAAAATCTCCCTGGGGAAAGACATCAGTACCTTTTTTTTTACAATTTCTAAGCATGGAGTCTAGTGTGCTAAAATAAAGGCTATGAATCAATAAGTTGATCAATAATAATCAATAATCAATAAGCTAAAATAAAGGCTATGAATCAAAAATGCAGGAATGCCATGAGTAGTAGCAAGTAAGTAAAAAGTCGAATTATATAATAAGTAACAATCCAACAGTCATCTAACAAAGACATGATTATTTTTAGGAAAAGTAGTTCATCTTACAAGATTAGCATCACTGAAATATCCAATATATCTAGCTTCTATAAATGAATACTTAATTAATTACAACAGCTATATAAAAAATGGAAGCAAAAATAAGCAATTTCATGTATTTACACAAATGTAAATGAGAATACAATTTGTCTCTGACTTCAGAAGTCAGTAATTAAAAAAAAAAGATACCAGAGCTCTACTGCCTTAAAATGTCCTTGTAATGAGAAACCATGATTCAAATCTTGCTTTGGTGAAGCATAAGGCTGAGAGTTGGAGAAGTAATTTATTTTTTCATTCCCATTTAATTACAACAAACTGCACCAAAATCTTTAAATTGACACATACAGTGCAAGAAACATCCTTCCTCCTATTAAATCTTTTGGATTTGCTTGAGGTATTTTCAATAATGATTTATTATTTTAGTCTTCTTTTCCAGCAGAAAATAATGTTGACATTCCTCTAAGTGTTTAGTCTAAACTATTACTAAACTGCTCAGGTCTGGTAATTCAATAAACCAAGAATTTGTTCAGGAGAAAAACTAATACTTATTTAAATGTTGTCACTTTCTTAAACTTAACTACCAGGAAAATGATGCTTTAATTCCTTGAAGAAACATAATAAAATCCTATTAATTTGCTTTTTCATTAGTGAAAGAAGAATCCCATAACATTAAACCCATTAGTTGCAATAAAAGATCTGGGTTTTATTTCTTGGTGAAGATTACCATTTAGAAAAAGACATAGATTATTATTTTACTACTCTGTGTATGTATGTGTGCCTTATAAAGCCAGGATTTTCACTGAGCACAGGAATACTGCAGGCTTTTTTGTACTTGAGACATGAGGGCAAACCTTGGTTACAGCTTCTTCCTCAGATCCAAAGTCTTTTTAAATCAATAAAAAATCTCCCAGTGTTTTTGGGGTTTTTTAAAATTTTTTTAATGTCAATAATTTTAAAACAGGTTAGGTAATATCTGCCTTGGTGCCTGGGAACTGTAAAATAGAGGGTGTAATACATGCTGATATTTTAATGCAGATATTCTATAGCCTGGACATCCCTCACCTGTGCTGTTACACAGGAGCTGGCTGTACATCCCACAATGGCTGGGACAGAATTTGGATTCAGGCTTTTTAAGAAGGCTGCTACGTATTAGGAATTTGGATTTCAAAACACCGGTCATGCTGGAAAGGAGACTGGATTGTTTTCAGAATCCTGCAAGACCAGCAGATCTCAGGAAGGATGTTTGGAAACCCAAACAGAGGAAATGCACTGAGATCAATGCATTCACACCTCAGGTGATCTTTGTCCATCCAAGATCTCCTGGCTTTGAAACACAGGGCAATGAAGGTAAATGTAAATAAAAGCTTCTTTAAATCAGTTCTGCAAAAAGCATCTGTCATATGGGCAGGGTGCAGGCACAATAAAAAGCCATCACCGCAGGAACCTGCATTTGGTTTGTTTAGAATGGCAGCATAACATTTCTTATAAAAAGAAATGCTTGACAGTGTTTATAAATAGTGAAATATGTGTAAAAATACTCTTCAAATCTATTTGACATCTCTCTTCCAAAGGACTGTATTTTTGGCTGAGTTGTATTTTCAATCTTTTGCCTTAAGCTTGCATATGACTGCTCTGTTATTTAGAATGTAGTGACCTTCTTTTATTAATATAAAGAATGGGCAATTTTAAATTGAAATGTACAAAACTACTGCCATTAAATTATAATTTAGTGCAGTGCTGAATGCAGAAGCAGTCCTCCTCCTGGAATAGCCTTCTTCCAAAGAAATGGGAAAGAAACAGCCAGAGATGACAAGTTTAAATCACATCAAGTGGTTCACTGACATAATTCTGGTGCTAGCATAAAAGTAGGGCTTCAGATTGCATGACTTAAACAAAAATGGGTAGTAAACAAAAAAACAACTATGAAAGTACTGCTGAAGAAACATAAGGAGCACATGGTGAGGAATTTACAGCGAGGAGTCATGGCTTGGAGAAGAAAAAGCATGAGGAGATAAGAATAGTATTTTTGAAAACAAGGTCATTGCAGAAAAGGTTTCAGATTCCAGACTTTGTTTATAGCCTTTGGTGTCAAGCTGCCTAAAAACAGATTCAGAAGGACTGACTTTGTAAAAGTAAATTTTCTCTGTCATCCTTTTTCTCACCCGAGGTGCTATCTGTCAAGGCCTATCAACCTCACTGTAGACAGATTATGTTAATAAGACATGAAATAATGTATATGGCTACAGGGAAAAATAGGGTGCTTGTATCAAATACATTTTCCTGTTCACTGATGCAAGATCTGAGGGGCCCTTTCTGCAGATAAATGGGCCTGGAATGATGCTAATTTAAAAGTGTGTTCCCAGTTATAAACAGATCATGCAGACAATGGACATGTAAGCAATCTGAAAGTGGTCATAAATAACTCTTCATAGTTACCCTTCCTTCTTGGAACTATTCAATACTGGATATCTAATCCATACAAAAGCAATACACTTAACTCTCTTCATCTCAATTTTGCACTTGAGGTAACTTAAACAAGGGCTTATAAAGTCAGTTTTTCCCAGGAATCTATAACTCATTTTCAATAGCACTGCATGGGAGCTGTGAGGGTTCTGTATCCCTCAAGACTTAAGGCTGGAGTAACAATAGTTCAGAAGTGCTCACTAATTCTGAATAGTTACTTTTGGGTTTTCAAAGAGCCAAACTTACTGCTGCTTCCTCTGAGCTGCAGCTGCTGAACATCAGAAAGAGCATTTAGAGTCCTTGGATATAGCTAGATGCCTGTCTTGATTTTCAAACCCACAGAGGCACTTAATCCTTTGTGAAAATCACAGGAGATAATTGTAAAATTGCTTTCCAAAGCCAGCTGTAAAGTCATCTCCATTTCCAGGTCCTTTGACAACTTTACTGGCACAAGTGTCTTTCCCTGTAATAGATATTTCTGTGTACTCATGCATTTGCAAGATTTTAAAGTCTGTTAGCAATTACAAGGAGTTTTGCTGGAAAGAAAATTAAGTTTGCCTTGAGGTAGTGCTCTTAAATCTGTGACTTCCTGCAGGCAGTTGCAATTTTAAGGACCTTGAATGGCTAGATACAAACAGTTATCACAGACAAAGAAGGGAAGCAGTTGTACTTACATATGAAATCTTGTGTGTTATGCATGAACAGGTTTTATGTGGATGCATACGATAATTTCCCATCAATGTGGTAAAGTTGATAGGAAAAAATACAATTTCAGATGAGTCATTACAATCATTATTCCTTTCAATCCACTGCTAAGTCTCCTCTATAAAGACACTTTAGTTTGTAATACTCCTTTATGTGTGGCTGGCCCTTCTCTGAGCAGGAGCAGCAGATAAGAGTGATGGCCTGGCCTCTTTCTAGGTCCCTTTGTTCACCAGTCAGGGACCACTGCTCTCACCAAGTGCTACTGCAGCATATTTCTGAGTCTGTAGGTACCTGAATTACTGCCAGCTGGCAGCTGCTGCTACTCCTGCACAGTTAATAAGCTGCCTGCAGCTTCAGCTCCAGCTGAGGCCTCAGGAACAGAAGCAGGATTTTGAAAGTGTGACTTTGTGTGTTTTCATTGCCTGTGCTTTCTGATCCTTTCAGATGCTCTGAGCACACCTAAGCCAAGAGCTGTGCAGGTGTGTGTGGTGGGGGAGAGAGGTGCCTGTCACACAGGTGTTCTAACACTGAGGCTTGAACTTGCTCTTGCTCTCAAGATATGCAGGTTCAGGACCTTTCCAAATCATGCTGAGGAAATATCAGCTTTCTCCAGCCCTATCTGCCACTTCCTTCATGGCCCCTCTTCACACACTCATGGTGTGCTCACACAATATGATTCAGACATACCCCTGATTCTAGAAAATCCCCAGGCTTAGGAATCCAAATGGAAGTGTCTGCTTGCTCCAAGGCCATCTTAGTTCTCATCTCAGTTCCTGATGTTCCTGTCTTGTTCAGTCAGATTTTCTCTCCATGCAGCTGACATATGTGGGGCTGCTCTGGGTCAGCCAGCCCTTCCCTATTAATTGCTGGAGGGAATTCTGGAGCTCAGGACTTGGTTTAGCTACAAGGCTCACAGGAGATACAGAGAAAGGCAGTGCCAGGGACTCAAGTGTTCAAATACCTTTAAAGGTCTAGGCTGAAACCAGCTGGATTTCTTTTTATCCCAGCAAGAGGTCTTTAAATACCTTCATGTAAGTAATGTCACTTGTCACAATAAATAAATCACAACAATAAGCCTGGAAAGCATTTTCAGTTTAAAATCTTTAAGGGAAAGATGACCTAAACTCTCTCTGAGATACAAAATTAATGAGAACTCAGAAGAGTTTGTTAGTGTCGATGTGAGACACCCACCCTGAAAAGAGAGGCAATACTATGAATCCATTGAGGGGTGAATTTCTGCTCAGTATCTTTCTTTGCAGGTAACCAACAGGTAGACTCCAACTTCAGACCTGTATGCCTGACAACCATCCCCACAAACCAGCAGGCATTCCACCCCCACTAAACTAAAAACCTACAGAACTCAGATAAAAAGACCCAATTTGAATTCTTTGCAGAGGTTCCTTGCTCCTTCCTACTGAAAACAATCATTTCTGCAGGAAATGCCACGAGAACAGAAAAATATTATGCTCAATATCAAAAGCTCAAAAGCTGCACAGAATGCAAGTTAAACACATTCCCATTGGCTCAAAGTTCCCTAAATCCCTGTATCCAACTCCCTTGAGGTTTAAAGTAGGGAAAGGATGCACATGAGCCCCTAAGCCTGTACTCTTACTGTAACATCAGCTTCTGCAGCTAGAAGTCATCCAGACAGGTGACTTCAGAATCATGCTGGATCCAAATCCTTCAGGACTTTGAATGCTTGAGTCATTCTCTTTAAATAAGGCAGCCACAACTTTCCACAGCAGCCGAAGTTCCCAATGACTGCAGTGTGTTACTCCAGATACCATGTACTCCCCTAATCTCCTCAGGAGGTGGTGGAGGCACAGAAAACCCTGTAAGGCCACCCTCTGAAAGGAAAGGTTGCAGACTCTTGGGCAAACAGGGATGATAAAAGCATTCCTGGCAGCTGTTGCTATCTAAGCATTCTGGAACAGTCAAGGACATCTTCAGAATGGCACAATATCATCTTCAGAAATCCACTCCCATTATCTATGTTGTTTGTGCAGTGCTTGTTTTGCCCCTCAGCACCCTTGCATGACCCTATTTAAAGCTAATGGATGTTAAACATACTCAGGCAAGAACAAAATGGAAATCAACTCCGTGCAAAACATACATACATAATCTTTGGGTTGGCAGACAAACCTGAATCCAGTAATATTTTTGGATAAACATCATTTTGATTTGCCCCTCCAGACCCAAACATGTAACAAAGAATCAAAACCACAATTCCCAACATATTGGCAATGAACTGAACATATACTAAAAACAGAAACAAAACCACACACAAAATACAAATTCAAGATCAACAAAAATCTGAACCAGTCTGAGAGAGCATAAGTTTGAGACCATGCCCTGACATTTCACAAAAGCCACAATGCTCAGACCAAACTCCTCCCAAGGCCTGAATTTTACAATAAATTTGTATCCTTAGGTTACCTTTTCTTCTCTGGCATAAATGAAGAAGCCTGGAGGTTTTATTCAGTTCTCTCTACAAAATCTGTAAGCACTCAACCTCTGACAAAAATACTCATGCCTTTTCAGTATCCCCATGGCAGTATCCCCATGCATGGCATTAAACATACCCAAAAAACTGTTACGAAGGAGCTGTAGAAACAAAGAACCAGGACTTTCCTGATGCTCCATGACACTGTTGCAGCTGATTAATCTGTGCCCTATGATGTGATCCTTTTCTTTCTGCCAAGTTAATATGCAAGCTTAACTTTGTGGAGGAAATCAGTCAAGTCCTGCTTATAATTCTATCAGTGTAAACCTGAAGGCAGTTCACTGTTCCATTCCCAGTGTTACACTTTAGACCTACAGCACTGTGAAAGGTGATGCATATCTAGAATCAGACACTGGTAATGCAGAAAGATTACATTTTAGATAAGCAACAATGTCCCAGTGGTGTACAAGAAAAGCAATGCAAGGAAGATTCAGGAAGAACAATTTCAATATCCTGTGCATAGAGTAAATTCCAAATGAAAGGTGTTGAGCTCTTCTACACCTGCAAACTCTGAGCAGTCAGAGTCAATGAGCAAGGAGTTCTCAAACAATGCAGTGAACAGCTTTCAGCTGCACATCAGTGGGACAAATCTGACCTTTCCTTTCCCAAACTGACCCAAAAGACCTCATGTATCTAATACATAAATATGTGCATAAACACATGGGTCTAATACATAAACATGTGCATAAACACACACCATTTAAGAACTGTGTTGATTGCTCCTTGTTGCCTTTTCACATAGAAAATATTTTCAGAAGATAAAGGGCAGAGGAGCCCCAAATTCTCACCTTCTTTTGGAAAATCTCTCCTGAAATATCACCACTGGAAAATCCAGACTTTTATCACATGTTTGTTTAGCATATCTTGTTAACTATCCCATAGATTTAGCTTGTTGAAAATTCTTAATGTCATTTTGGTGCTATGAAACACATTAGCACTGGTGTTTTCTCTGGATGGCTCCTTTAATCCTTTCCTAGTGGCCCTTCAGTTTTATTTTTCTAAAGAAGTTACAGCTTATTCAGAATCATGCTGCTCTTTTAATCTCTTGCTGAACCTGCTGTTCTCTTTGTGATAACTATGTTATGTCTTGAGCTACATTAAGATGACTTGAAAACTGAGAAACAGGATTAAATCTTTGTTGCTAATCTTTATGACTGTAACAAAGCCTAATGGGAAATTGGAAGGGATTCAGAGAAGAAGGAAAATTATGAAGGTGCTTGGGTAGTACATATTTAATTACCTTCAGAAGGCAGCAGCTCACGTGGGTGTAACCAGTGTTACCCAATCTTCAACACAAATCCGAGGAAGATGGGGTCAGACTCACAGTAACTGGAGATCATATTTTACCCTTAAAAAAATCTGCAATGGGATAAAAGGATGAAAGTTGTTTATACTAAATACCAGAAAGTATTTAAAAACTTTAAATCTGATGTTATGAACAGATGATGTCACCTAGGAAATAGTTTGAAGATAGAAGTGGGTGGCTGCTGTCAACTGCCCACCCAGGCTGCAGCCTGTCCCCAAGGCACTCTCAAGAAAGGCATGGCCCAAGCAGCTCCTGGACTTTGTGACCTGCTCTGCTGCACAGCTGGAATCCCACTGGCTGGAAATCGGCCCTCGTGCTCTCTGTAAGGTGCTGCACATACTGGCTGCACCTGTGCTAGTCCTTCTTAATGGCTGTGCTTGCCTAATTGCCTGTAAACCCACAGAGCTGGGATTCTTCTACAGCTCCTAGAAAAAGCTGGGCTGCACAACCCAGCAGAGTTTAAAGCTGAAGGATTTTGCCCACCTTTGAAAATCTCAGCCAAAATGACCAGTTTGGTTTCCTCAGAAACAGCCTCTCTCAGCAGTCTGTGTAACAGCAAAGATTCATCAGGCCTAAAGCTACAACACTTCTCCATTCAGAACTGTCTAGGGGAAGGGAAAGAGTCTTAATTCTGGAGTTTGTTCTGCCTCTAATCTAGCAGAACTCAACTATCAAACCACACTGTGACACTCCTTCATTACACATTGGAAGAAAGTTAAATGTCAACAAATGTGAGAGGAGGGAGGGATGGGCTGTTCCCCACTGAAAACCCTGCCACGCTTTTTGCATACTCTATTTTGCAATTGTTTTAAAACTATGCTGAGGATTATGGATAAGAGTATTTTAGGCCAAATAAAAAAATGGGACAGAACAATTCTGCAGTGTCATTCTCCTCACTCTCCTTTTTCTGTGCTTTGAACAGCTAAGCCCACTGCAGAGAGTATTTGACTTGGCAGTTAATCACCAAAGCAAAAGGTCGTGTACAAAATCTCAGCTTCCAAGAAACACTCAGTTTAGCAGTTGCCACTAATTGACACCAAGAAAAGATCAGACTCCAAGCACTCAGCCACTCCATTTCTCCCCATCAGTAAGTTAATTGCTGCCTCTTTCTCCACCTCAGGAGAGGCATTGGTCTCTAAAACCAGAGTGCCCAGCTTCTGAAGGGAGTCACACACGTTGACCCAGATTTTTGCAAATGGCCCTTCAAAAGCCATTCTCTGGTGCTTCTTACAAAACACATTAAAACTGTGATCTTTCTTTGCTGTCCCTAATTATAAGACTAATCTAATTCTCACTAAATGTTACAGCAGTTTTAATATTGGCCCCAGCAGGAGCGGAAACAGGGAGTTATATTTAGCATCCAAAGATGATCCAGTGTTCACAAGGTCATGGAGTCTGGAACTGAGAAAAAGATGCTATGAAGTTACTCTCATGCTTTAGGGTTTATTGGAAAGAAGTTTCTGCTGTTTTTCAGAGATTCTTTGTGGATATATTTAACCAGATCCCTGGGAAAATCCTCCTAGGGCTAAAATGAGGATTCGATGAGCCTAAACACCAAAAGTTTCAGTAACCCTAGGTAGTACACTCAGCAGAGTTGGTGTTTAGCCCAGTTTAGCAGTCCTTGTCTTTAGCCAACAGCACACTGCCATCGTGTGGTTCAGGCTCTCACCGGCAACTGGTGGAATATCGGGATGTTTTAATTTCTATTATGTTAATAATGTACCAACTTTATACTTCCAGGGAATTTATTGAAAGACTTTTTTTTAATGAAGCAATTAATGTGATTCCCTCTTCAGGCTAGAAGAGTCAAAAATTTTCAGTAGCATTATTCAAAATGAACTGGGTTTTGTTTGCTTTACTTTAATAGTGGGCTATTTCTAATGCGGACCACTGCCATCCTTCCATTTCCTTCAGTGATCCAAAATTTGTGGGTTATTTAAGTAATTACATTGTTTTATATCTATGTCTTCATGCACATAACTTTACTGACCTGTTCAGTTGCTCCTCTAAACTGAGAATGAACTTTCTAGTCATTCCCTCAGTCCATTTGGATAAGTTTTCTAATTATAACTTGCCACTCCTCTCCCAGTTTATATTTGTTTTACTCCATCCTGGGAGTCCTGGGATTGTCAAATTTCATCCCATTAAATATTGCCCAGTGCTCCAATCTATCAAGATCCCTCTGCAGGGTGTCTTGTCCCTCAAGACACTCAATAGCATCTCCCAGTTGGGTATCAGCAAATCTGCTCGTGGTGCATTCCACTCTTACATCCAGATCATTGAACAGAAATGGCCCTAAAATTGAGCTCTGAGGAACACTGATGATATTCTGGTGTTTTTTAGGAATTTGACTTTGAGAGGGAAGGCTGTCAGCAGTAGTCACTCATAGCTCTTACTGCCCAGGGAACAAGCAACAGCTCACTCTAAAATGCTGGCTTTATTTCTATTCACAAAGATTGCAGCAGCACCTCCAAGGCACACTCAGTTGTTACTATCAAATAAACAACTTGCTTGGAGAAGATAGAATTCAAAGCTCAAAGCAGGTATTTGTTATTGCATGTCCATGGGAAAAGGTCTTCCTGACTCAATCCCTACCACAATTCCATGACATCCTGGCTATTTTTCTAAGCTGGAGTTAATAAAAAGTCAAATTTGCTTTCTTTCTGGCACTTCTATAGTCAAAAATTTAAAACTCATTTATGTGCACACAGTATATGTATATATAAACATACACATTTACATCACCTTTGTATACTCAGTTTCCTTTTTTTGTAGTGTAGCCTTTAGCTGTTGTACTGGGAGGACAGATACACTGGAATATCCCACAGGTATGTTATGCCATACACTATTTTCCATTTGGTTCCAGAAAACAGAGTTTTTAAAAGAAGTCTTTCACAGACCCTTGTCTGTCTCTTGTTTCTTTCCAAACTACACACCCACAATCCCAGTTCTATCATTCCATTTTGGAAGCCTTCTCCATGGCCTCAGGTCAAATGCAGCGTTCCCTGGAGGGTGTGTGCCTTTGAGAGCAGAGAGCCCAATCTCTCGGTACCAGGGTTCCAGCAGGGCTCTCTCTCCCTTCCCTGCTGTGCCTTTCAGCACAGAGAGCCCAAATCTCTCGGTACCAGGGTTCCGGCAGGGGCTTTCTCTCCCTTCCCTGCTGTGCCGCTCCCAGCACAGAGAGCCCAATCTCTGGGTACCAGGGTTCCGGCAGGGCTGTCTCTCCCTTCCCCGCTGTGCCGCTCCCATGGATGGCGCTGCGCTCTCCCCGTGTGTGCCGGACGTGCCGCTGAGCACGGCGATCCAGAGGAGGGCGTGCTGTGGCTTCGGAAAGGGACCGTGTCCTCGGAACCCGGGCACAATCCAGGGCAAACGGCCCAAACCAGCCTGGGGAGCAGCACCGGGGTGTAGGGGGAGGCAGTGAGTGCGGGAAGCCGGGACAGTGCATTTCCCCCGGGCAGAGTGCTCTCTGTGCCCGCCTCTCGGGATCCTGCCCTCCTGCGTCCCTGCGCTCCCAGCCTTGCCCGTGCTCTTCCTTGGGTTCCTCCAAGCAAATCATCACACAGCCACCCTTACATTTCAAAAAGTTTTGTAGCGTAGGAGGTCTGGAGTGGAAGGTGAAGATTTTAAACCTGGTCAGTTGTCTGAGCTGTTAAACACCAATGGCTTCTCAGAATTTTAGGCTGAACTCACGGTGAAATATGTGAAAAAACATGTTTAATATTGATCCTGAGCTCTTTTCCTACCAGAAAAAGAGTGTGCTGGTATTTCCTTTGGAATTCAGAGATCCAAATCCTCTGATAAGCTTTTTATGTTGGTTCCTGTCACAAAGTTTCATAATATTTTACAGAAAATATTCTGAGTTGGAAGTAACCCAAGGAAAAGAGCTGCCATAATTTCATAATTTTTCACAGAAAATATTCTGTAAAATTTCATAATATTTTACAGAAAATATTCTGAGTTGGAAGTAACCTACCAGAAAAGAGCTGCCATATCCCTTTATGAGAAAGACTGTTCAAAATTGGACACTTAGCAGGCTGTACAATCATTAAAAATATCTCATTTGTAAACAGATAGCAGAAGGGACATCCCAAAGATGAGCTCAGGTGGTCAGAGCATGGTGCTGATAACACCAAGGTTGTGGTTCCATCCCTGTAGGGGCCATTCACTTGAGAGCTGGACTTGATGATCCTTGTTTTACTTGATGATCCTTGTTTTATTTGATGATCCTTGTTTTACTCCCAACTCAGAATATTTTCTGTAAAATATTATTAAATTTAGCGACAGGAACCAACATAAAAAGCTTATCAGAAGATTTGGATCTCTGAATTCCAAAGGAAATACCTGCACACTCTGCCCTCCCCAACAATTTATGAGATTTACTTTATCAATCCTATGCCTTTGGAAGCCCTTAAGAATCATGAAGGAAACAAATCCTGCCTTTGAATAAAAGTTCTCTTTTAAGTTTAACATCTTTCCTATAGTAAAAGAATATTTTTAAATGGGAGAAGCTAGATTTGTTAAAAAAGCTTCACCAACAGCTGGCAGGAGCCTTTTTGCTTAAAACAGCAAATGTATTTCAAACAATTCAGTGATGAAAATAAAAGAAAACATATAGGAATAATATATCTAAAGAAGATTATAATGTAGATGAATGTTGCATTTTTTAAAGTATGAAATATTTTTAACATTATCAACTTCCATATAACTATATTATGCAGAAATAACTATTATAGGCATTTTTAACATTTAAATTCTATTGCTTTTCAATTATTTGATTTGGTAAGGATTTTTATTAAGTGAAAGCTAGGATAGCTTTCATGATTTCTAACACATTCTGTTGTTGTATTACTGAAGTCAAGGGCAGCTTTTCCATGGACGTGAGTAAGAATTGAACTTTACAGTTCCAGTCAGAGGGAGGGATCTAAGTTCATCTTGATCAAAGGTGGGCACTTTGAATTGCTAAACACAGTTTTTGATAACTTTTGAACAAATTAATATCTTGAGGCACTTATCAAAAGACTAGACAATGCCATATTCTGCTGCCCTGGAAATATGCACTTTTACTTTTTCAAGATCCTTTAAACCTGAATTTCCTGTCTTGACCTGTGAACTGTTATGAGGCACAGTTAAACAGTTACAACCTTTTATTTCTGTGATGTTTCGTTCCACAAGACCTGCATTTCAACACCTCACATGCTGGTGCTGTCTCTGCAGGACAGTTTGCAAAATGCTCTGAGATCTTTTCAAATGAAACATAGTGTGGATTTAAGATGGTCAAGCTGACCACTGTAACACTTCAGACAGCTGGCACAGTCCCTGATATCTGACCAATGGAAAATCCTCATTCTTTCCACAATATTCAGCGGGTCCTGCAATTTTTCTCTCAACAGGAGACAAAATGTTAGGTTACAGAACCCTTAAAATTCCCTGCTGGATCTCACAGAATCTGCAAGTCCCACCCCGTGGAGAATGCCACTTTGTGGCAGTCTCTGCACATTCCCTGAAAGAGTTCAAATTCTTTACACCAATTGCGTGCATTTCTGTCTCCTTTGAATGGCAGAGTGAATGGAGACACTTGAGAGTTCTTGGTCGCTGACATTCTAATTGATCTCTTGGCTGCAGTATACTGTAATTTGTATGGAAATATGCATTTCTCTCTGGAGGCTGTCCTGCAGTGGACTAAGCATAGCCATGTCACCTAACAAGAGCACTTTATGAACCATAATTTTCTCTGTTCAAATTATATCTCTCAACTTAGGACGTGGATGAAGAACCTTTCCATATACACACACACACACAGGAGAGAACCTGTCAAAACATGCAGCTTTGATAACATTGACTCAAAACCTGAAGGCTTAACAAGAGCTCTCTCTGAAATAAATGGAGAAGAGGCTAAAAATCATGTTCTCTTAGGCTAAACTGCTTTCCACACCATCCACAAGACAGCCTCAGCTGTGGTGTCCGTGGTGCAAATCTCATTAGATAGGCATGCAGAAACTCACTTCTAAGGAGTGCTCTGCCAGGAGGGGGAATTGGCAGCACACAGAGCACTTCCCTTCCCACTCCCCGTGCTGTGGGACCTGCTGAATCCCCAGCTGTTCTCTGAGGCAGAGCTGTCAGCTCTCATGCACTGACTGACTCTTTTGTACCACCACCTCTGTGCCCACCAGCACCGCGCATTTCCTCACGGCCGGCGCGCGGCTCCGCTCCCACTCTTGGGTCCCACACAGATGCAGGTGCTCAGTGTGCGGGGTGATTATGTGACCAGCTGCACTGCTCCCAGGGTCAAGGAGCAGGAGAAAGGTCACAGTCCTGGCTCTGCAGCTGGGGAATGTGCTCTTCAGCAGGACCCAGTGCTGACAGGAGCCCTGCTAGGAGGCATGCTCCCCTCTCAGGACTGTGTGCTGCAGGACTTGGCTCTGTAATGACTGGACAGATGCTTATCACCTAACCTTGCACATGCAATCTCATGCCTGCACACCAGAGACTTAAGAGGTTTGTTCCATAGGCTTGGCTTTCTCATGAAATTTCTGCAAGAGACACGAAGAGACCTCAGAGATCTGGCTGGTATTTCCACAAGAAACCTTTTGTTGACCTTACCTTTACCCTGGTGCTATTACTGATCAGCTATTGGAGGCACAGAAAAAACAACATGAATTCTGAATTTTATTTTTTTTTTCTTTACAGAATAAAAAGGCAATAAAGTAGTACTTATGGTGAAGGTAACAATTGTGGACTGATTTATGTCTGCTTCTGAGTCTCTCTTGGTGGCAATCAAAAATTACATTTCATAAATACATGTTTGTATACGGTTACTTAAAATGAAAAAGGCAAGTTTTTCATTCCTGAGATTTTAAATGTCATCCACCCAAAAAAAGAACTGTTAACATTTTAGCTGCCCTCAGTAGAGGAGGCCAGTGACTGACATATTAAAAACCTCAAGGCTGTAGTTATTTACAAATTTTGATTTTCTAGATTCTTCCACATGTTTAATTCTGCTCCTCACCATAAACCTTCCCATTCTATTTCATTGACTGGCATTTTAACAATAATTTCATTTATTCCTAACATTTCTTTTCCTGGCCTGATCTTTCATCACCTTCAGTACCATGCCAAGGAAGAACAAGAACTGGGAAATATCTTTATGCAGAAAACTTCCATTTGATCTTCTGTACCATTTATTCAAGTTTTCACTGCTGCACATGACCCTCTGTGGTATTTCCATAAAAATGGGAATAGCATGGCCTAAACAGAGGCTTAACAAATTAGCAGAATTTAACAATTTTCCTCACAAATGTAGCCCTGAAATCCAGTAAAATAAGACTGAGGAAAAAATTAGATAAGCTGTGCTTTACATTAATTAGAATCTTATGGTTTATTTGTCAGAAGAACTTCCTGTGGCACAGTCTGCACTGACAATCACATTTTGTTTAGGGCATCATATATGTTGGAACATAGCTAAGGCATTAAATCTTTCATTATAGATAAAAACCACAGTCCTCACATGTAAGGAGAACTTCTGACCTTAAAGATTTATAATTTCTATTATATTTCCTGAATTTCAATTAGCAGGGTGCAAATGCATTTATTTTTATGCATTGAGCCCTAAACATCTGCAGGGCTGGAAAATCTTAGTGCATTTTAAAATTTCATTTCATCTAGAGGTGCGAACACACAAAAAAAAAAAAAAACAACCCAAAAAAAACCCCCATAAGAAACAAAAAACATGCCACCCTATCAAAAGAATCAAATCCAATTAAAATAATAATGTTATTTTGTATGAAACAGTGGATAAATCCCAGGCAGACAATCTTTTTAAAAGCTAAAAATAGTAATTCACAGTATAAAAAACTTTAAAATGGAATGTGTAAGTTTGCTATCCATCTTATAAGGTAATAAGCAGTGGCAAAGCAACATAGAAAATATATAAAAAATAAGTAATACTTCAAGAATTTAGAGTATGTTTCAAAGACAGGAGTATTAATAACCCCCTCAGTGTGTAAGGAATCCATATTCAGAGGAGTCATTTATTATGTTTAACCTTCAATAGCAGTCTGCCCACAATACTGTTCTGCAGAACTTAATGTGTATCTGCTTTCTCTAAGCATTTATCAGCCACCACTGTTGACTGCTGTATCTGATCAAAGTGAAATAAATATTAACCCCTGCAGATACTGTCCACCCTCCTTTTTCCTATGGTCAAATGAATCCAGGTACTCAGGAGGAAAACCAGCAATCAGAATTCCACACAAGATCTAAACCCTCAGTTGTCAGGTTCCAAGAACTTGAACTTTCCTGTTCCCATACCTTTATTTGCTATATTTCACCCATCATATTCCACTTGCTGTCTTTCCACGTGCTACCACCAGCTACAAGTGGGTTTGCTGTTGTCATTTCACTAACCCTGGAGAAACTTAGTTCTGTCTTCAAAGTTTGGGTGGAGTCTGAGGCACCTCCCACAATGTGTAAAATAAAGCAGAAGCAGATGGGAACGTGCCAGGCCTTTTTTCTGTGGCTCAAGTTGTAACCTGCACGCAAGAAGATCTCAAGAAACCTTAAATTCTCCAGAGCCAAGCACCCCTCCTGAAAACATTCCCACCAGTTCACTTCTTCTTTCTTAACTTTGCTCACAGTTCTAACAACAGCTGATCTTCCACATCTACTTTAACACCGGTGGAAGAAAGAATGGGATCTAGATTTCCTGGACATTATTATTCAGCTTTGAGTAATGCACCCCCATGCCCCCACTCAGAAAGGAAAATGTTATTGGGAAGGTTTGGCAGATGAGCCACCTTGTGCAAAAGTCAAAGCTGGAAATATCTGGTTGCCTTTGGTTCCCTGCACTGCACATGTTGGAACTAAGCCCAAAGGAACAGCCTCACTTCCCAGTCCTCAGAAATCTTCTCTCCCCTTCCTCCCTTCTCCCCCCAGTATTCCTAGTGACCTAATCAGTTCTTCCACGGCTGCACAAATGGCAGCTTTTAAAAAAAATCTCATTATTACACCATGCAGTACATTACAATGCTGATAAAAGCGGCATCTCTATTTAGCCTTACCTGGCTTCTAGGTTTCAGTCAAAAAAAGGCTTAATTTTAAGGATGACTCTTGCTACTTTCTCATTATTACATAAGATTCAGATATTACATTTCCATCTTTATTAATTGATAATCTATGTTGCTCTGGATGTACTTTATTTACTAAGTTTCCTGAAGAGAGAATAAACAATTTGATTCCTGAAAGCTTTCTGATTTTTCCCTCCCCATTTTTTTTTTTGTTTCATTCTGCTATTGAACATAAAACAGATGGACAAGAAAAAACAAGGATGGAAAGAGTGCTCTAATGGACAGGATTAACTAATCAAAGAAAGATGAGAATAATGTTTCCTACTGGCAGGTTTGCAACTCTGTATTTTTCTTCAGCAAATCCTTAGCAAAATCTAGACTTTAACACAGGACAAGGAAATGAAAAGAATGCAGAAGCTGCTCTGTGTTTGGGATTGATTCTACTTCCTCCTATTAATGTCCTCCACTATTTGAAAATAAAGAAAAGATACACACCCCATGACTATATTTATTTCCAGTTAAAAGAAGATTCGTGCTTTCTTTTTTTTTTTAGATACCGTAAAGGCTGAACACTCAACTAACCCCCTGTGTTTAGGTTTCCCTGAGTGCTTCACAGAGATTTGTTAAAGATATAAAATAGCACACCAAACAATGAAAGAGCTTGTTTCCCCAACCATTTCTGTTGAAAGCTACTTTGTATTTGTTCCTATGCAACAAAAATTAACTTTATGTGTAGGTGTTCCATGTTTTTACAAACTCTACACTCCTTAGTTGTTATAAGATTAAAACAATTTTCTCCCTCAGTAAATGCTTCCCTTGAAAACTGCTGGAAGCACATAATTCATCTGTCCATTTATAGCTTCTATTTTCTTCTAGGCACTGAGAAACTACTGATTGTGATTGTTGTTTTCCCTTTTTAGAAGCTGATGTTGAACAAGTGACAGATAAGACAATTTAATGTTTTGGTGACCATACAGATCGATTTTTCATTTATTCTGAAGTTTAAAAGACAAAAAGGACAAGCAACTAAGGTATGATTGCAGAGATTTTGTTTAGCAAATTACTCTTCTATACCCAGAAAATTTAACAAGGCACTCTCATTAAACCTGCAGGGAGTTTTAAGGTAGCTTTAGTACCAATATTTTTCAAAAAATGCATTCAAAGATTTTTCCTCTGAACCATTTTCTTCTCTATGGAATCTATCAGAACAGTTTAGAGATACAGTACGAGTCTTTAGGTGTGAATAATAGAAAAAGAAGAAAAAAAAAAAGAAATTTATTACCACAGGCTGCAGAAGGTCTCAATAAAAAGATAAGTGAAAAGGGAACATTGTGAGGTTTCTGAATTGGACAGAGAAATGGAAAAACCTTACAAATTTGGGAAAGTGTTTGTATGGAAAAGATAAGGAGTGGTGTCACACTTTACATGAAAACACTAAACACTGCTGAAATCTGCTGTTCTGCATGAAGAAATTCTTCTGTGGAGAGCAGGGGGCCTTGGGTATCTGATCTCCCTGTCCTCCAGAAGTTTAAGGATGAAGAACACCTAAGACAAAATCTTCTTTCCATTTTTTCTTCAAGAGTGTAAACCTGGATGCCAGAAGTGTTTATCTGTACCCAGTCCTGATGTCAGGTAAAGTGGCACTTGCAGGAATTTGTGCAGTTTTCATGATATTACACAAAAATACAAACTGAGATGACTGATCAACTCTGAGTAGTCAACAGAGGCATTTAAATTGCTTTCAGTAACATCCTAAATAGCTTTCAGTCATGTTTCAGTCATATCCACCATTTACAGCTTACTGGATATTTGCAAGAAATTTTAAAATTATGTCAAGGATTTGACAGTGATATCCCAAGCAATCCTAGAAATGTCCTGGAGGTACTGTGTTGTTTTATATTCACAAATCTTACTGCCTTCACAATGTTAAACATCACAGATTCACTAGAACAACCCCAGGATTTTAGGTTCAGAAACTCCAGAAGTAATCCTAGAGATAAGCCTGGTTCCATCTATCTATAGATAGATATAAAAAACATAAAGCTACTAAAAATAGCAGAAAATTCCCATCTTTGTTCTTATGAAGGAATTTTTTCTGCCTGCTCATTTTACTGATGGGAAGTAGAATTTTACATCCCAGGGATCAATATCTGTGAAAATAATTTAGAACATGTCTATAGATAGTAATTTTGCACTAGTATTCACTATGAGATTTTTCCATGGGCTTAACTGTTATTCTCATTTTTAAAAATACTGCAAATCTTATGCCATATTAATGAACATGTTTCTAAGCAAGTTTTGCAGTACAATAGAATTACATCACTATCACTATCCTAAAAATAACCATTGGTTCTGCTAAATGCAAGAGGCATATTTTATTGCCTCATATACTACTCTTGACCACTTAATTAACTACCACAAAAGCTAATTAATTAGACATCACAGTCTCTAATCATTCTGGAATTTGCTCTATTATGTTCAGCTGGAATATCCTCTTTCCTCAACAGACCCCCTAAAGTTTAGATGAACACAATAAGGCACTATGGGGTTTTTATTGTCATCTTTCCAGATACTCAAGATCAGGATTGAATATTTAGACTGATTCTTTTTTTCAAGATTTTCCCTATTTAACTCTGTCTTTAATTCAGTGGATGTTTTTGTGAGCTTTAAAGCCTTCAGCCTGTTTGGCGTTAGTGTTGCAGCATTTTAACCTAACATTGCCAAAGAAATCATTCTTGAGAAGGCAAGAATTTCACCAGCTTAACTCAATGACTGCCTGCTGCTGCTCTATCACAACATGCACGTCACATGCACAGGTATTTTATCAAGTGACTTAGCAATTAAACTCAAAAGCTGCACCTCCACCATTCTAAACTGTTTTGTCAACAAGATGCAGCCGCTCTGTAAAGTCAGCCAGTGTATCGTGGTGGAATGAAAGTACCAATGAGAAACAAGCTGATAAATTGGTTTGACTAATCATTAAAACCCATCCAGTATAATCGTTTTAGCTGATCTTGTTTAAGTCATTCCGAGGAGCTGCCGAGAGAGTTCAGGGACAGGTCGATCTTCTATTCGCATCATGCAAGGATCAGGCAGATAAAATCCGATCAGTTACCTGACCATTCTTGCATTTATATGTAATTATTCCCTGTTGTTTTAAAGCTTCCATCTGGAGGAAAGAAATCTGTTCTGCTCCTGACCTTTTCAGACCTCATGTCACTGTATTTAGCTTTAACAGATGGATTCTACTGATCTGATATGAAAATAGAAATAAAAGATTGAAAACATGAAAAGAGCGAAAAAATATAGAATCATTAAAGCCCTGATTCACTGCTAAGTGCAGGTCAGTGGGTGAATCTTCACTGGATTCATGGGTCATTGGTCAGGCCTCACAGCTTGTTCCTGCCCTAAACTGCAAAAGAATTAAAGAGACTATTAAGAAGGTGACTGGCACTACCTTCCTCTGAGTGGGAGAGAGCAGGAGGGACTGCTAGCACACACTGTATCCCCAAGGTCATGGCTACTCTAACACACAGCTCCAGTCTAAAGTGCCAGCTCTGAACAACACTCACATCTACCTTGTGGCAGCAAGAGCAATTGCTCTGAGCACAGCAGATTTCTGTACAAGAGTAGAATTCTTCCTGCCTGTGCATGTCTTTTTGTCAATTTCTTCAATTTATTATTCAATTTCGCTGAATGCAACAGAAGTATTTGTTGTCTCCAGAGTGGGATGTTTTTTGAGTTCTCTCTTGGATCAGAGATAAGGGCAAACAAAAGAAATAAATTTTAAAAAACAAGGAAGTGTTTAACATCCTTAATAAGAAGGGATGCAACTGTTTCCTATTTTAGTCTTCCTGTTTAAAAAAACCCTACACATCCTATCATTACAATATAGCTACAACTATCAAGTGATATAATTTCCTTTATTGTTTCCTGCCCTTAATACTATTGAGTATTATTAACCAGTTGTCTGTTATTCTCCAGCTGCTGCCTTTTACTGCAGCAGTGGTTTCATTCCACAGAGGCCAGAGCAATTCCTGCACGTAGTGACTTTTATGTAAATAGGGAATGGTTAAATTCATCAGCCTAAATTTAGGAGTCACAAGTCTTGGCTGTAAGTTCTATAAACCAGACACTTTCTGGAGATTATATTCACCTTACATTAAAGAAATCCAGTAAATTATTTCACCCTTCATCAGTCTAATGCTTTGTGCCATTTCTGGGTAAACAAGTTTGAAAATCTTGACTTACTTTTACAATGGTCAGCAATGTGTTTACGTTTTAAGGGCTATTTTCTCAGTTAACATAAACTAGCATAACTCAGCTGAAGTCAAAGTGCTATCAACTAACTAAGTGAGAATTTATGTTTTTAAAAGCCAATTCTCCTATAACTTTGTGATCCAATTTTTCAAGACTCCTAAAACTGGCCAACTGTTTCAAAGCATGTGGCCACATATGAAGACAGTCAGTGTGCCACTGAGAAACAGGTGAGGTCAAAGGAAAACTTTCTTTTTTCTATTTTTCTTGCTATTTTTAAGAAACTATTTTTTCTACAGTAGTGATGAAGTAAAATTTTAAACAAGTTCTAGGCTTTTTATTGTGACTGCAGAAGCATTTTATATTTTTAAGTGCTACCCAGGGTGTTTATTCAATATACATTAATAATAAGGAATAGGTTTGCAACAAAGAAGTAGGAGGGATATTATTTATGCAAGGATCTACATTTATTTCTTTTCTTTTCCATAACTGGACTGCCCAGTGCCTGGCTTCTGGAACCTGTGCTGTTTCTGCACCAGTGCCTAAGGTTTATTTGGAGAGGGGAGGGAGAAGGGCTGCTAATGATCTCCCAGAGATAAATGAAATTGCTGATTTAGTCAAGCTCATTCTTGACCTTGACACAAGATGGGACAGGCAAAGGGAAGAGCTCAAAATAGAGCAAGTGTAAGAAAGGAAGATCAAACGAATGCTCAGGTCTGGCCAAGACCCCCCCTACATTCAGCTAACACCTGGCTGAGTTAGAAAACATGACCAGCCCAACCTTCCTGTAGGAGCCGATTGAAGCTGTCAGCTCCCGGCTTGTCACCCACTGCATCAGGAGGCCCCTGGGCTGCCACAAGAGCCCTAATTAGGCAGAAATGGCACTTGGGCAACTGACCCGCCAGGACCTTTGGCAAAGCATTTAACATCATTAGTTAACATTTTTATTAAAAAAAGTGTGAATGTAAATGAACAGCCAATGCATTTCAATAGGGTTTGTCGGTGGCATTGCACGCCCCCCCACTCTCCCAACCACACACACACTTTTTTGCATGAATAGTTCACTTGTTTTCTCTAAAGGGGGATGGGGAGGTAGAGACTGTTTTTCAAAGGGAACAAGACACGTTCAAAGCAGAAACAAGGTCTTAAACAATCAGACACAAACTCTTGCCTTTTGGGAAGCGTGTTGGGGAGTGAACAAACAGCCAAATGCAATCCTACCTGCAACATGCCTAAGGGGATGTCTGAAAGGGAAGGCAGGCATAACCCACACCTGAGCACAGAGATACTAAATCACATGTTCATCTGATTGTTCCAAGGGTATTCATTGTGCTCTTGTTCTTTTCTGTTACATCCAAGAATAGGTGCCTAATCCAGTAAGCCTGCAACCCTTTGCCACAGCTATCAAATACTACAGCAATGAAAAAGAATGAACATCTAAGAATATACTGTCCTCCTCTTTCTTTGTAATTCCTTTATTCATTGCACATTACCTTTGACAGAAGATTACCAAAAAATACCACTCAAGCATATTAGCAACCTACCTTAATTAAGTCCCCACTAGCAGCAGTTTATCTGTGAAAAGTTATTTATTCATACAGAAGAGTATGCAGCCTTGAGGCACTTTATTACTACTTCATTTTTTTCTGCAGGTTATTTAACTGAAGAGTTTCCATAATTTATCAATACCTGCCCAAAATCCTGGGACAGATTTTGGAAATAAGAGACACATGAAAATTAAATTGTTACAAATATACTTCCTAACAAAGAACAGGACAGGACTTAGAAACGTGTACTGCCTTGTGATATTTTATGTCTGCTTCCTGGGAATATCCCCCAGTCCAAGTAACTTTTATTTTCTTTGAACCCATTATCTCCTTCTTTCTCCACTGGAAGCTACAAAATTCAGTACTAGGGCTGATTCCTTAGGCCAGATAAAGCCCATATTACCCCAGATTTTGGAATTTCTTCCCTCAGTCTATAACAGCCATATCTTACCAGCAACAATTTTTTCCACCAATGAAAAGTTTTCTTCATTCCATTACATTCTACGTACATTCCATTACACTCTAGCTACATGGCCTATCACTTATGCTTTCTAAATAAAGTACAAATGTATTAAGAAATTAAAATAGATCTCCCACAATTTGGGACTCAGGTAATGAAGATATTGGTTCAAAACCCAACTCATCAATCTTGCTCTGAAGCCCATGGAAGTTTATCCTTTTTCTCAGAACCACGTTTAAAAAAATGAAAGAATAATATTATCATTTTATCACACATTGGCTTACCCAGAGATTGCAGTCCCTGACTGTTTCCAAGTCATGTACATAACATACCAGGAAAAAAAAAAAAAACCCAGATCCAAAACTTGGCTATGCATCTCTCCTGGTCTGGGCTGGGATAGAGCTCATTTTCTTCCTAGTAGCTGGCACAGTGCTGTGTTTTGGATTTAGCAAGAGAATCATGCTGATAATGCACTGATGTGTTTAGCTGTTGCTAAGTAGTGTTTACTCTAAGTCAAGGACTTTCAGTTTCCCATGCTCTGCCAGTGAGGAGGTGATCAAGAAGTTGTGAGCAAGCAGGGCCAGGATATGACCCCAACTTGCCAAGGGGATATTCCACACCACAGAACTGGAGGGAGTTGGCCAGGAGCCACTGGTCACTGCAGGAGGATGGGCTGGGAATGGCTCAGTGGATGGCAAGCAGTTGCATTGTGTATCACTTGTTTCTCTTTCATAAATGCTCTGGGATCTACAGATTAAGTCATGTAAATTCTTACTCTCTTTGTGTGTGTATCTATACACAAACAAGTGTTTGCATTCTCTTTTTGAACAAGTTTGTGTAGCCTTTGAAACAACATGGAATTCTAGATATACATTTTTAAAGCACAATACTAAGTTTAGGAATCCGTGTAAGAAGCCTGGCTTGATCTCTTGACTCAGCTGTTGACAGCAAGTGAGCAGGTAATTTTGGCAGCACTGAAATACTTTTTACCAGTGAATGAACAAAAACAAAATCCACATCTTTCTTTCTAGAGCAGAAATGAGATAGGTATTTTTAAAAATTTATTTTCCAATGATACTCATCTGCTGACTTGTCTATCCCCATGATGCAGGTTTTTGGCTCGAAAGCAGTATTAGGAAAACAAAATCCTTGGGAATTGCCCCAAAAGCAGAATCATACAAGGCTCAGAAAGTTGGTAACTGTAAAGAGTCTATATGTGACCCCTTTTCCCATCACATGACTATTTTCCAGTCTGGTTCTTCAGTATGGCTGCTCCTCTCCCGCTGGGAGCTCGAGGGGTGGGTGAAGGGAGAGAGAGGTGACAGCTTATTGAAAAGCCACTGCTCCCTGCCTGGTTTTGGCACATTTTCTGCAGGTGCCTCGCACTATAGCCACAATAGGCTCTGGAAGAGAGGATTCAGACCTGTCAACAGCTACAGGAGGCAACAGCACAGCTTTGTCTTAGAGCATAACTTCATTGTCTGCTGCTCTGAACCCTGCAGCACAGGCACCCGTTAATGAGATGAGCCCCTTTTCCCTCCATTTGTTCCTCCCTCTGTTTCTCCTGCCTTCCTGTAATGATTTCACTTGATCGCATTGGTTGCTTTCTAGTGGGGATTGCTCCAACAATCAGATAAGATAATTGCCTGTAGAATACTGCTCAGCAACAACTATTACTTCCTTTGCTGAAAATGTCAGAGCAATTGAAAGCTCTTAGTGAAGTTCAAGAACAAGGAGGCAGAGAAGAGGCAGCTCCTCTATAGGTACCTATCTGTGTATATTTAGCAAGTTTGCAGTGGCCAGCCCTCCTGGGTGAGAGCTTTATAAGCAATATTTTGAGCTGACTTTATATTTTCATGACTTTTAAAACAACTTAAACAATGTAAACATACACATCAAGTATTTCTCACATTTACTTCAGCTTTGGAAGACAATATTATAGGATTGCCTGATTTGCATTTCCCCCAATTCCTATTCCATTTCTACAGACCAAACTAATGCAATTTCTTTTTAATCTTAAAATTTAATCTTAAAATACTGTCTTCATACAAAAGTTTCTGAGGTGAAATGACAGCTGATAGAAAAGTGACATACCAAGAGAAGACCATTTAAATATTGCACTCCAAATAGAAGTACAATTAAAATACCAGAAATAGTCTGGCCACTATTTAATTCACTTCTTCACCTGAAACACACACTGCCACTGCCAAAACCACGTGATGTTACGCCCTGATGAACAATTCAAGAGCAAACCCACAGACATAATGCTTTTTATCACTAAAGTATACAGGCTCTAGAGATTTTGTATGACATCAAGATCTCCATTTATTTGACTGACAGGGCATATAAGCAAGAAAAAAACACACATGCAAAAATTTACTCAAAGCACAATTGGAAAAACTGCACACAACCTCATCCTTTATCCTTTTCCATTTCCCATTTTCCTATACTGTGTATGCACTGTCAACAATAACACACCATCACATGGCCATAGCCATCAATTCTTTTTACTGTGAATTTCATAAAGAATAAATAGCTTTTGAAAGCTTCTTAGAGTTCTGTGAAAGGAGCAGAGGGTTGAATCAGCAGCTGGATCATTACAGGCTATTCATATGCTGAGTTACTGAGGAACCAACACAGGGAAATTCCTTATTCTTTGGAGAGGAACTCCAACATAGCCAACCACATGACAGTTGAGTTTTGCAGCACCATGGGATTGCAGCACCCAAATCAGTGACTGATATCTGGAGAGATACAGGCCTCAGTCTTGCAATATTATTCAACCAAACTTACACTAGTTTAATTATGTAGAGAGCCAGCTGTGCAACTTCTTTATACATTGGATGTTTCAGAAACTGAACACTATTTTAGAGTTAATTTCATGGCTATGTTTTGCTATATAAAGCTACGTGCAGTAGGACTTGCTCCTCAAAAACCTGAATTAATCATAGTGTGAGTCTCCAATTAAACCAAGCACTGATTTCTGAAGTCCATTTTAACTTATTCTCAGTTACTTAGAGGCTTTTGCTGGATGATAAGTTTTGCAGTAGTGAATGAAAAGGATTCTGTAGACATATTAAATATCATTTCCTCATATTCTTTTAATGAGTATGGTTTGATCATTGCAAGAGGCACATTTTCTTTTAAATAGTGCCATAACTTGTTTGTCAAAATTAAAGTTGAAATTCTGCCTAAAACTTCAACATGAAGAACTGTCATACAGAAAACTGAGAGTAAGTGATCTCTCTTTGTGTCTGAAGCTTAGGCTAGCAGTCTGACTCTGGAGCCCTTGACAAAAACTCACACTTCTGGAGAAAAACTGGAAGTGGTAATTGCTACTGATGCTTGTCCTGAAACAACTTGGCCTTTGAATGAACTCCCATTACAGGGCAGACTGGTGCAGGAGCTTCACAAACACTTCATGACAGTCCTGAAAAAATGACCCTTTAGAAGCAGGAAACACAAAAGAAAAGCTCTGCTATCTTCTGACAAGGAGCCAGGGAATTTAAGATGTTCCTGTGCTCTTTTTCTTATTCTTATCCTCACACAATGTGGGTAGAATTAAAACAAAATTGAGAGCCACGCTGTTTATTAAGATGTTTTGCTGCAAGCAGGCAGTAACCCAGCTCAGATTTAAGCCTAAAAGTCTTTCAACTTGTAGATCATATTCTTGATATACACAGGAGGTGAGGAGTAGATGATCCAACAGCCCTTTGTGGATTTCAGCTAGTAAGTGCCAGGATACCTTTTAACTTTTACAATAGAGCAATAGTGAGCACTCAAAATAATTTCATTGTGTCACCTACTCACACACAGAATGTTCTAGTCTGTGTGTGATAGCCTGCTTCTCTCCCCATGGAGCAGGTGACTGAGAATTATTAAACTGGCACAGTCAAAAACCCTGAAGGTTTTACACCCTGACAAAGACAACTGTGTACATTTGATACTACTCTTGGCTTTATCACTAACTATCAGCAATTGACAAAAAATACATTCTCCTTCTTTGCTGAGGAACAGGATGAATTTTATGACGGATGTTTGGGCACATAAGGTGTAGTGATTGTTTTCTGCTTGAAGCCTCATGACTTTTACACACAGTCTTCTCATTGTTTTAGGTGCATTTCACAAAACACACAAATGCAAATTTACAATCTTTATCCTGTTCTACAGAGTCTTCTGTCAAAAACCTCTTTTTCTCACTCCTCCCCTCATGTTGCTACATTAGCTATTTGTAAGAAATTGAGATTAGAATAAAGTTAAAGGTACATTCCTATCAGTGTAACAGACAGCAAGTAGACAATATTTTGAGTGGATAACAAGCATATTTTCTAATAAATAATACATCCTGGCAGAAATCTGACACTGAATTCTATTCTTCAGCACAATTCCAGTTATGCTCCATTGAGCCATAACTTTTCTTACACTAACATAATGAAATACACCATATCAATACACCACAACCAAACAGGGTTGTGCAATTCCATCAGTGCAATTAATGCAAGAAAGAGAAGGACTTACTGGAGTGAGTCCTGTGCAGGGCACAAGGAGGATTAAAGGGCTGCAGAGTCTTTCATGGGAGAAGCTGAGACAGCTGGACCTCTTCAGTCAGGGAAAGAGAAGGCTCAGGGGGCTCTCCTCAGGGTGTATAAATACTTGATGGGAGGGAATGAAGAGGAGAACTCCTCTCAGCAGATCCCACTGGCAAAAGAAGAGGCACAAATTAAAAAATAGCACATTCAGTGTAAGACAAGAGTATAATTTTTGCCATGAGTGCAGTCAAACACTGGAGCAGGTGGCTCAGGGAGGTTATGGAGACTCCCTCTGGGGACATTCCAAACCTGCACATGGTCCTGGGCAACCTGCTTGGGTGGACCCCGCCTGAGCAGGTGAGATGGAGTAGATGATTTCAAAAGGACTCCTCCAACCTAAATTATTGTGATTCTGTAATTTACATCCTAGGCAACCAGCTTGGGAGCAGGTGAGATGGAGTAGATGATTTCAAAAGGACTCCTCCAACCTAAATTATTGTGATTCTGTAATTTACATCCTAGGCAACCTGCTTGGGTGGACCCTGCCTGAGCAGGTGAGATGGAGTAGATGATTTCAGAAGGACTCCTCCAACCTAAATTATTGTGATTCTGTAATTTACATCCTGGGCAACCAGCTTGGGAGCAGGTGAGATGGAGTAGATGATTTCAGAAGGACTCTTCCAACTTAAATTATTGTGATTCTGTAATTTACATCATAGGATAGCTTCAGGAAAGAAAGATCAAATTTTGTGAAAATTCATTTGAAAGCTGTACCCTTGTGCTCTAGGAATCTGAAATGCTGTGTTTAAACAGCATTTTCTTCTAAAAGTCATCATGTTAATTACCTTATTTATTTAATAAAGTTTTCAATTGTTCAGTTGAACCAAAAATATTTTCCAAAACCAAGCCACATTCAGAAGTAGAATATTTCTACATTGGTCCATATGTGTTTGAATTTTGAAGCATTTTTATCAATGTCTGAAGATAATGAATGCAGGTTTTCTATTAGAAACATTCACTATCTCTATATTTATATCACCCATTGCTTAATTTTAGAAAACAGAGATATTTGAAATCTGAACTAATTCCTTCTGTGCAAATGCACTGTGCCTGGTTATTGCTCCAAAAGTCACATCTCTTCCAAAACACTACAAACCCAGCAGACTGACCTCATGGTCATGGAACTCTTTAATTTCCAGCCTTTCTGTCAGAAATGCTATGCATTTACAAGTGTCATCGATTTTCAATGGAAGTCAAAGGTGCACAGGCTCACTCAAAATCTTCTGCTTTGAGACAAGCCACACAACAAGCTTCTAATGGGATTCTCTCAGTACAAAAAATTTATAAAAATAGTATTTCATGGATGAGTACACCCCCAAGCACGAATGCCAGTCAAGATTCTTTTCCTACAAAATAAGGTATATTTCATTGCAGAAGCTGGATGTCATTCAAACATGTCTGAGTGCCTTATATGGAACTGGTAATATTATGTATTCTTTACAAGTCAGACTTTGAAAAGCTTTTCAGTTTACAATCACATCTCACTTCAAAAATGTGCATAGAGTATTTAAGATCATTATTTCCTTTTCTTTCTTTTTTTAATTAACTGGGTCTTGAAGTGAAGAAAACAATTAAAGATAACAACAGAAATAGGGGAACATCGGGAATTTTGCCTCCTCACCTCACACAGCATTTCCCTAGCCCCAGGGGAACTATTTAGAACTTGTTTGTAGCAAAAAAGGGATCAAAACCTTTGTAAATGTCATGACTTTCATAAAAGATCTGAAAATTTTGCAGAGTTGTGTAAAAATACTGCAACGGGAAGCAAGTTTTTTGAAAGAAAACAGACCATATTTTTGAATTAAAGAAACCTAAATTAGTGAAATGGAAGAAATGAAGTCAGCTATAAATTCATATGATCTTATGGGCTTATCACGAAATGATAGTCAAGCTTTGGCTCCAGATGGTGCAATAGTGCTTGTGACATCCACTTTGAACTGCAATCTAGTTATGTGTCAGGCAGGAGAGTCCATTATTCACTGCATCAGTGCTGGGGAAAGAAGGTTAAAAGTTCAAGACATGCCCCAAGTGATTAAGGTTGTAAAAATCAGGAGATATACCATGGGGAAAAAAATGCCACTCTTCCTTTTCTTCCATATTCAGTTTGTTCCCCAAAAAATGTGTTTAAGAAAAAAAAAAAACAAATCCAAATAAAACACCAAAATCCCAAAACAACAACAAAAAAATTAATAGGATGCAGGAATACCACAATTCCCTACAGTAATGTACAAATTATCTTTTTATTTGAACTCCTTAAACCATTCTGCTACCAGCTTCATTTTACCTAGAAAGAAACATAAAGGCTTCTCTTAAAATCTGTCCACAAGGACTTGAGAACTCAGTTAACGCTTTCTAATTGTTGTGATCTTCTTCTCAGCTATTACATTCTTGTAACTAATTCAGATTTCAAACTATTTTTCCTGTACCCCACAGATCACCAGTTCATCTGCACTAGTCAGGCTTCACTTCTCAGCCACGTAAACCTTTGCTCTACTGCTCAGTGACATAATCTACAAATTGCTTCCCACCACCCCAAAAGTTTCTGCATTTGTAACTGCAAGTGCCACTTCTCCAATACTTAAGCAAATTCAGATTTCTAATTCAATATAAAAAGAAAAAGATGCAAAACTTGAATGGTGAAGCTTAAAACATTTCAATTAAAAAATACCTTCTGCAAAATTCTTCACAGTGAGAGTAATGTATGGAAAGTATTAGGAAAAAAAGGTGCTTTAGTGCTCAGAACCTTTGAAAAGGTATGAAGTAATTATTTTCAGGAAGGTCTCTTCTTTCAACAAACTGGTAGAAAAGAGTAATTCCATTGTAATAATTTTTCTCCCTGCCATTTTCTAACTCTCTGTTTAGCTCTGTGCTTGATTGCACATTTTTTATAAATTGTATTTTGTATTATGTACTATAAATGTATTATGGCCATGTTGCTGCATCCTCTTTCAAGTTAAGCAAATACCTCACATGCAATAACTGATGTATTGGCACACGTTTCATGTAAAGTACTGAATATAAATTTCACATAGCCTGGTAACATTCAGACTCTGTATATATTTGTAAGTGTGTTAACATTTCAGAGTAGCATATTGACAATGCAGACAAAAATCCCTGTAATCCATCACATCAGGGTCCTTGAACTATGTAGGATTTAGTGGTGCCCCAAAGTTCACAACAGTTACTTCAAAATGCACACACAAAGAAATCCTGTAGCAAACTCCTGACATCCAAGACTAAAACCTAGCACTCATCAATAACCCCTGAATTACATAAAAAAACCTACACCCTACAAAACTATATCTAAATTTGAGGACAACTTCCTGTAAACTCAAAACTCAGCTCAAAAAACTTGTCTTTAAGTACTGTGTGTTCCAAATCACCTTTGGAGCTAGGATGATCAAACCTGTGAGCTCTCATCCTGCAGATCAGCAGGCTCCTGCAGACAAGGCCAGGCTCACCCTCGCACAGCAGGAGCTGAACAGACCCACAGGAAGGATCCTCAAAGTTTAGAAAGAAATTAGTACTAAAGCCCACTCAACTTGAAGTAACCACTGGAGCAGAGAATGATTACTCAAGACAAATGAACTCACATAGGAGTACTTGGGAAATTAAAATAGTGCTGGGGGAGCTGGGGGAAGTCTTAAATAATGATCAGAAATTTCCAAACATGCCATATATATCCTACTTAAGTCCTTGCAAGTTTTTATCTAGACTAAAAGTCTAATCTAAATGTTGTGTTCAGCCACGTCCTAGGACAGAATTTTTTTGTTTAATCTTATACATAAAGTTATATTTAGCTTTGTTACTGGAGGTTTTTTCTTTAGAGGATCTAGAATATTAAGAACAAAAAGAAACACTACAGAAGAATTTTATGTTAAAAAGTCATTAAAAAAAAGCCTTTAAGAAAATGAAAACGCCTCAAAAACAGTAATATATCTGTAGAAGACTAATATATCTGTATATATAAGTAATATATCTGTAGAAGAGAATTTGTATCACCAAGCTAAAAAGACAATCCTGATTTTCTTGGAAACGTCATGCAGTTTGTATGTGCTGAGAGCTGACTTCAAAGAAGCCCTTGTCAGTGGAATGAGCACACATTGTTCCTCTGTGAAATCCTACAAGAACACAGATGGCAGTGAGACCATGATCTTAATTGATTTAAGGGTCAAGTTTATATCTTTAAAGAAGCATTTTAGAACAGCAAAAAGCAAATCCTTCATGCAACCCTTAAGCATACTTGGGTTTAGAGCATTAGCACCATGTATTTGTACCCAAAGGAGATGCAGGTGAAAAAGAGAACACACACAACACAGTAGCACAAACGAGGAAAAGCTGATTGTCATTTCTTTCCTGGCACAAGACTTATCATAAAGGCTCGAGGTAAGTAAAAACTCTGTACAGTTGCTCTCAAAAGAAACACGACCCATTTCTCTCTGAAGCCAAAATAAGAAGCAATCTAGAAGATTTGGGGCAAAATCTGCTGAGAAGACATTAAAATATGATGTCACCCCTAGGAATGTCATATACAGATTGATACAATTATACAGATGGAGTTTTAATGTCTGTGTTGATATAAGGGAAGTATCTTCACTGTTTAAAAACAACAAAAAAGAAAGAACTGCTACAGGGTGTCATTTGTACCCAGTCATTTTTCAAAGGCCAGAGTTACACCAATCACAGGCTTTTCCTCACTGGGTTTGTTCCTTGGCTCTTGTTACATATACTTTGATTAGAGAGTTTTTAATTACACTTTAGCCTGTTATCACCATGGGGCCAATAAAACTAAGAGAAATAGAACTAAATTCTTTTCATTCAACACAACTGGTAACTAAACACCAATTAATTATACCCACACAAGCCTAATGAAGATAATGGGGTTGCAGAGAGTTCACGGATGGTATGAAGTGGCTTGTGGTATCCTAACCTTAATCAGTTAACTACTTTGTAATAGGGAGGATCACAGGATAAGCCACCCTCTTTCTACATGCTTACAATTACTATTACTGTTAATGGAAATTACATGGCCATACAGATAATTCATGTAACATTCACTTGATCAGGAAACAAAAATGATAAATACTTGAGGGACTCCCTACTAGTATTTCCAAGAGTTTATTGAAAACAAGAGTGCAAGGTTATTAAATGAGTATCATTCTGTTTCATCTCATTGCTTCACTTAAGGCAAACCTGGCAGATTTCTTCTTTTCCAGGGAGGGGACATCCACAGCATCTCTGGGAAATGTGTGCCAAGCTGTGCCAATGCCTCACCAGCCTCACAGCAAAGAATTTCTTCCTAATATTTAATCGGTATCCATTTCAGTTTAAGGCCATTGCCCTTTCTTCTATCACTGCATACCCTCCCCATCATTCTTGTAGGGGCCCTTTTAGGTACTGGCAGGGCTCTCAAGTTCCCCTGAGTTTTCTCTTCTCTAGGCTAAACCATGCCAACACCCTCAGCCTGTTCTCCAAAGCAGAGTTCTCCAACCCTCTGAGGATCCCAGCTGCTCTCTCTGAACTCATTCTGACAGGCCCACATCCTCCTCATGCTGTGCCCCCAGACACGGCTGCAGTGCCCCAGGGGGGTCTCAAACAATGGACTGGAGAGCCACAATCACCTCCCCTGAGCCGCTGCTCCTCCCTCCTTTCATGCAGCCCAGCCCCAGCGTGGCTTTCTGGGCTGGCAGCACACGTTGCTGACTCAGGCTCAGCCTCTCCTCCATCCGCAGCCCCAGTGCTCCTGCTCAGCCCCTGCCCTGCCCAGCTCCCTGCAAATGCCATGCTCAGGGGGAGCTCCATCCACTCCCTGTGCCACCAGTGGCAAAGCCATTCAAGAGCCCTGGGGCCAAGGGCAAAGCTCTGAGGGACACCCTTCATCTCTGGCCTCCACCTGGACATGGAGCCAAGTGGTCCATCCATCAAATCCATCCCTCCAGTTTAGAGAAAATGATGTCATGCTGTCAATGTCAAATGCTTTGCACAGGTACAGATGACACCAGTTACTCTTCCCTCAGGTACCAGCACTGTTACCCCTTTGTTCTCTCAGTCCTTAACTTTTCTTTTGCAACTTGGGTGGTGTAGCTGCAGCACTTGCCAGTGAATGGTAGCACAATAGCCATGGAGTGTATCAGCCTTCTTCATAATCCTAGGCAACCAGATCTTCCTTCTTCCAGAGAAGTCTGACATTTTCCCTAGTCTCCCTTTTATCTTCAACATGTTCCTTCACATTTTGTTTAGAAAGGGCAGAAGGTGGGAAACTGATAGAGAGAGGCACTTAAACATATCAGAAGACACAGCTCTCATATGGAGTGGTATTACACAGCCTATGATTATGCTCAGAGACCACCACACCAGCACCATTTACCTCCAGAAGCCTTTTCTTCCAGGAATATTTAATTAAACTGAAGCTTTCTGGGGCAAGCCTGTGCATGTGACAAATATCTGGCACACTATGTGGCTACTGCCACCCAGGCCTCTGACTGCCCAAGCCCCTCCTGAGGCAATTGTGTGCCCAAAGGAGCAGCCACCCACCACACCAACTCCTCCCGAAGTAAGAAAATCTAATGAGGCATTCGCTACCCACTCTCCTCAAGGAACACGTGGTGTCAGTTTAGAAACTTTTTCAGAGGAAACAGCTTTTAAAAAAAGAGGGTTTAAATCTCTGGAGAGGTACCATAGTGTTTCTAAGGGATGTGAAAGGAAAAGAAAATGATTCCTTAGGGATTTTCCTTCATTATCACCCCACCTGGAGAAGTGAGCACACAATGAGCAAAGGTCCACACATATTGATTTTAGAGCTGGGGAAGTGTGCAGCTAACGGCTTTTAAGCATCTCCATTTTCAGTTACTTCAACAAAATTACCAGTGAACAGTGTAAGAAAGTGAAAGTTTTTGTAGGAAATTGCGGGCTAAAAATGATCATTTAGGTCGCGAAATGTTTCCTTTCATTGAAAATGGAGGGCTTTCAAACCTACGAGTTACTGCGGGCGTATCGCAGCGTCGTCTTCACCAGACACTTCCCAAACCACAGCCTGTCCCTCTCTCAGAACCATAATCTTACAGAGTTTTGCTGCTCGGATGCTTTGAAAACCGAGGAGCGCTGGGTCGGGGCGTCCCGGCTCGGGAGGCGGTGACCGGGCTCTGAGGGAAGTGCGAGCACCGCGAGGCACTGAGAAACCAAAGCTAGACAGAACCATCTGCCCCCAACCCGGGCTGTTCCCTGAGGGAGCAGAGCCTCGGCAGCAGAGCCTCGGGAACGTGGAGCCGGGCACAGCGCCCGGAGGTGCCGCCGGCCCGCCCTGGAGCTGGCGGGGAGCGGGGGAAGGGGCGGGCGCTCCCTGACTCCGTTGCCCGGCAGCGGCCGCGGCCCCGCGATGGAGGCGGGCGAGCGGCGGCGGCTGCGGCGGGAGGCGGCTGAGTATTACCGAGGGCTCCGGGTGCCGGAGCGGATGGAGGACGCGCTGAACGCCCTGTTCCCGCTGCACCCGCAGGATCTCTACGGGGAGCTGGTAGCGCGGGGCGGGGAAGCAGCAGGGCGGGAGCGGAGCGGCCTCTCCTGGCCCCGCGGAGGGGCCCTGTGGGTGCCCGCCGTGCCCGTGCCTTTGCCGTGCCCGTGCCTTTGCCGTGCCCGTGCCCCCTCCCGGCCCTTGCCCTCAGCCAGGCCGTGCAGCGAGGAGCTCGGCGTCTCTGTGGTGGCAGTTCAGTGGTTTGTCCCCTGGCCCGGGCAAGCATTGCCGTGGTTCTGTGTTTGTGGCCCGTGGCGGCTGGGTGCTGTGCATGTCCGCAGCAGCCGGGCTTCTTGTCTCGACACAAAAACAAAGTAGCCCACAGATGGACTAATATTTGTCCCTAACAAAGCTGCTGCTCAGCAGGGATGGCTCCCGGGCCAGCGGTGACAAGGGACTGGGTGCTGTTCGCCCTGCAGCTGCTCATGAAAGGCAAATGGGCCCCCATGGAAGGGTCAAGAATCAGACCAATTTTATCTGTTCCCACTTGGCAAAATGGTGTTGATGGTAGTCATAATGAAACTTCAATTAGTGACAATACTGGAATTGCCAATACTAGAATAGTGAGCAGATCTTGAAAAAAAAAAAGATTTCTAGTATGGTCTTTGATGGGAGAGTGGCTGTGGGATGGAAATATCTCATTCCATCTTACCCTGTTTCCCATCTCCAAGTGTTTTGCCATTATCAGTGGAAGGGACTGGAACTGGTAACACCTTTCCTTGCTTTGCTTGGTAGTTGGCATGTTCCTCTTCTTCATAGCCTGAAGTGTTTTGTACTTTTCCCACTTGGTAACCTGTGGTTTGGTGCCTCTCCAATTCTGGATTAAATAATGAAACCAGTAAGGAAGTATGTAGAAACCTCAGGTGAAAATACAGTCCTTTTTCTAAACCAACATTAGTGTTTATTATCTACGAACACAGACCCAAATGTATTGAGTTAAGATAGTTCATCAGGCCCCATAAAGACCATGTTGGAAGAAGAATGAGGACTCTGCCTACCAGAAGTCATGGTTTCCACTTTCTCACAGGGCTCAAAGCTTGCTGGAAAATATAAATCATGGAATAATAGAATATGCTGGGTTGGAAGAGCTGATAATGTATTTGTTTAGTGCTGTATTTGATTCTAAGGTATTTCGTGGAATAAAAGCCTCTTTGCCTGGAAATTGACTTTTAATGGAGTTCTTTCTCTTTCATTTAAGGCTAACTACTTTTCTAGATTTTCAAAAGCTCCAGTAATATGCAAATTACTTGGAAGAAAAGTTATTGATGGAGTTGGTGAGCCAACATTAGAAGTGGAAATATACTGTACAGTTAAAAACTATGAGAAGGTATGAGCTGCTTATTCTTGTTTTATTTATTTTACTAGAACAATATCTGAGAGAGGTACTATTCTCACATCCCAATGTATGTTTTATTTTCCATCTTTATGACAAGACATAAATCCCAACTGACTGTTGCAACTTGGAAAAAAAAGGTGTAATGAAAAGTTAGACAGTGGCAGCAGCTATGAAAGCTTTATTTTCCAGGAATTAGACAATATTTTGTGAGTGAGACCTGATAGTGTATCTCCGTATATTAATTTTTTTTCTATCTTCATGATCATGTAGGTTTTCCTTACACATATACTAACCTCATACATTCACTTTCATTTCACCTTTTTCTTTAATTTTCAGATCTTTAAATTTTTCTTTGTGTGACACTTTCAGAAAAATACAGTACAGCTGAAAAACACTATGGATAGAGGCACTTCTTTTACATTGAGCTAATAGGCAGATGTGGGTGACAGTAAAGTCAAACATACCCATTTAGCACCTGCAGTGCAGAATTGATGGCTCATCTCTTCCCCAACCTGAAATATTCAAACTACATCTTTGCAGCTCTAGCTATTGTGGAGTAATTATTTCTACTTTCCCTCAGCTGAACTCTGGTTCACTTAATTCTTGAATTACATGTAACCTCATAGATATTCACAGGATATAAAGTTAATATTGTTAATGCAGGCAACTGTGGGAAATTTGTAAATTATGTCTTCCTTTAAGTGAATTTTCTTAATATCATTTGTTGTTCATCAGTACAGAAAGATAGGTTTGAATTATCTAAGTAAGACAAAAGTAATTGATGATGAGGGATGGCATTAAGCATGAATGCTGATGAATCATGGTACAACAGGCTACCAACAGCTGCAATAAAAGGTGTCCTAGTGACTGTGTGGTCCTTAAAATAACTCCATTCTATTCTGATAGCATAATATGTGTATAAGGCAGACGTGTCAGAGGGGTTTTGCCTTTGTAGTTATAATTTTAGGTCAAAAAGCTTGAGTAATGTCTGCAATTACCAAAGTATAAGAGCCTAAAAAGAAGGTGCTGGATGAGAACAGACAAGTGGAGCAAATAGATCTGGGGATATGTACTTGTAGAGTTAGTAAGGACATAGCTCTTAGTCTTTCAAAGGACGTTTCCAAGTTAGAAATTAATCAGTGTTTTAACCCTTTTACATTGTTTTGCTGGGTTTGTTTTTTTGTTGTGTTTTTTGGTTTTTTCCCCAGAGGATTTGTTCCAGTGTAATGGCTACTCATTCTCAAATACCTGAAAATGCTTTACCTGAAACAATTGAAGCTGATGAGAGAGAAAGAAATGACTCTGTTTATACTGCTGTGGAATGGGTCAGTGAATCTCTGAACACAATGTTAAGGGACTTGGACCCTACTGACCAGTGTCAAGCTGATAAGATGCTTGGGTAGGTCTTGTATATTATGAAAATTATGGCATTTGAATATTTGAAATATTCACCATTAATTAATATTGCAGTGAAAGACATGTAGAATATTCAATGTTTTCTGCCTTTTAAAAAATATTTTTAGGATATAGTGTCTGTCTCAGACCCATTTCACTACATTATTGCCTGCTTTTCATAATTATGATATAAAAAGCATGCTGGTTTGGGCTGCACCACTGAACACAAGCTGTAGCAAACAGACCTAATTGCCTTCCATGTGGACTAGATTTGGGAAAACCTTGATAAAGGGAATAAGGACTCAGTTGGGAAGTGAGTCAATATAAGATTTTAATGCATTGTTTACACTACTTAATGTATCTCACATACTCAGTTTGCCTGAATTGGCTTTCTGTGACCCATGGGTGAAGATTTCCTTTCATGCATGTAATTGAAATTCATTTCACCTCACTGTCTTAACCTAGGCCAGGCTGATGGATGTCATGAAGTCATGACAGGATCTGTTCCTACTCATGCAAAGGAAATAAATCCTTCATGCTCAGGCTGTCTGCTCAGAGCTGACTTTCAAACCAGAGTGATTTACAAAGCTTGTACTAAGGTTTGCAATGCTTCTGGTCCTTTTTTGTTTAAACAGTGCTGCGGATTACTACCAAAAAAGAATGATATGATAAATTTGTGGACTTCTCCAGCTTCACACAAGGAATCTATGGCAGTAGCTCAAATAAAAGCACTTTACCTCCTAGCATGTTCTTTACCCTGCTTCACATCTGTCTATATGTCACATGTCTAACAAAATTTTGACCCAGTAATTTTTATGCATCCTCCCTCAGAGAGTACTTTGCTAAGAAGGTAGAAGAAAAAAAGGAAATTGAAAAGCAAGAAAAAGAAATAAGAGAGGAAGAAGAATCAGCAAAAGTCACTTCTTCCCCTGCTTCATGCCGTTCAGCTGTGACACCTAAGCAAAAAAAGGGACGAAAATCAGGTTTTGCTTAATTTATTTTAATATTTTCTGCAATACAGATATTGAAAAAGGTCCTAAAAGACACCCTGTCTCATGTTCAAAGGGTTTGGTTACTCTCTCCTGACCTTTTTGATCACAGCAGCTTCTGCAGTAAAATGAGGGAGGGAAAAATACAGTTTCCTCATCATTCACATGCATTGGTTGAACAGTTTCTGCCTTTGTTTTACAGTTGGTTTAGACAGGAGGTTATTATTCTTCAGAGTGAGGAATAAGAATGGAGGAGGATGCAAATGAAGAATGAAAATGATAAGGAAAGAAAAGGAAATCACAGAACTGAGTAGTAAAAAGGAAATAGAATTAAGATAGAAGCTGAAAACAATTGAAAGAAGAAGGAAAGTTTCATTCTAACACTGAGAAAAGGAGGAAATACAGAGAAAAGCAAAAGAGAATGAAAGAAGAGGGTGAGATGGGAGTAAGGGGAAGTATAGAGTAAAAGGAAGTAAGCAAACATCCTACTAGAGGAAAAAGGAAAAAAGGGTGTGAGACTAGAAAAACAAGGTAGGAATACACAGCCAAAACCAAACAACCCAAACAAAACCCCACCATATGTTATCTCCATCTATACATTAAACTCAGACAAAAAAAGGGTTGTTGTCATTTGTTGGAAGGGCAGAAAATTTTGGCAAATCATTATTTCTTATCAGTTTAGTTGCAACTATCAGTTTAGTGGCAACTAAAAGACCTCCCACTTCATATGTTGGATGTGTGCACAGTAAGTTCACCTTCCACCTGAGATTTAACTTCTGCACTTGTCAGGTCCATCCAGATGTCATCGTGGTGTGTTTGATATTTGAGTCAAGCTTCTGCTGATACATCCTTTATGTGTTTTCACTAATTGTGGCATTGATTGTAATGTTATTGTTAGACTCAGTGCATGACTACTTGGAGCCAATATCAAACAGTTCCCAATGCAGTGATTCTTGGGAATCATCACTTATTGCAGGTTCAGCAGGTGCTCCCTGTAAGTGTTCATGTAAGCAGTGTAGGCAATAAATGTGGTAGTGGAAACTGCTTGGTTTAAAGGATTTTGGACAAAGTTACTGTATCTGAAAGGGAAATAAATTCTTATGAAAATGTAATGTGTAATATTTAAAAGACCTATTTTCTCCTTGGGAATTCCAGTTGTAATAGGCCTGAAATTTTTCTCACAGTCATTACTAGATGAAATCAAGTGTTTGTACTCCCAATCAGGTTATAATGTAATCTGCATTTTTTTTGCAAAATCTGAGCATTTAAGGAGCACAATTAAGAAGACTGAAAACATGCTTTTGAAAGGAACCTGAAAAATGATATAATGTTATTGGATTCAAACACAAATAAATAAAAATTTCACATATTTCAGTGGCTGAAAGACCTCCAAAAGAAACAGACTTGAAATGCATTTGAAAACAGAGTGAGGACAGGTACTCTTCTTTCTTGTAAGGTCATTCCATATAAAACAGCTGACAAAATTAAGTTTTAAAAAAATAAATTATTGTTTTTTAGTGCATTGAGTGCACAGCGAATATTTACTCACATAACTCTGATCCACAAGCATATATTTAGCACCACGAAAATGCTTAGCTGCTACTCTCTGTGTTGTAGGAAAGAAGGTGTCAGAAGATGCTCCCATCTCACCTGCAGAGCCTGCTGAGCCGGTGCTGTGTGGCAGCTTGGCCATTGGGGGAGCATCACTCGCCATAGCAAAGGCTGCGGCCACCATCAGCCGTGTCCCGTTGTACTTACACACTGCACTGCTGAAACACAAGGTACACCTGGCTTTGGTCATTTGGTTCATTTCATCCCAGTTACCATAATTACTGCAGTTGTGACAGTGTTATTAAATTTGCCTCATAGAACACAGCCTTAACACCATTGCCCGTGTTTGAACCCTGTACCATAACTCAAATATATAAGAAATTATTCTGATTTTTACATTTTTATTTTCACCTGGCACTCCCAATTACAGGAGACACCTAAAGAAATTACTCTACCACTCCCAATGGTTACTGTGTTGTACTGTGAAAAAAATTCACCTGCAAAACTGAAATTAGTCAAAGAAGTTATGCTTATACCACCAGTTGAGTTATCACTCCAGCAGGTACTGTTTCCTTTTTTTTAATTAATGTATTGTATAGACATCATAATAACTACATATGTACATAAGTCTTTTCAATGTTGTCCTTACAAACTATGTTTTTCATTTTTTGTTAGCTTAGAAGGCCAAAATTTTAACAAATGTTAGTGCAGAATTCTAACACTAATAACATTAAGTAAAACGATTATTTAAAAGAAGAACCATGAATATTTAAGTTAAAAATGGATGTTTGTATAGAGGAAAAAATCAGTGCATTGAAGAAGATGTCAAGGAATTGTGTTACACAATAGTAGATTTTGCATTAGTAGATTATAAATATTACCAGTTGTTTGATATAGCACACAAAACAACAAAACCTGTAACAACTTCACAGGAAAGCATGAAATATTTGGGAATAAGTTGCTTTAAAATGAAATTGTGACACTAGAAGGGAATACAAAGAGCAAGAAGGATGGGTAAGACAGATGGGATCAACTCTCTCTCTTTTTGCTTAGCCATGTGTTGCATTAAAGAATGTATCTGCACAAGATGCCTCCATTAGGGCTGTGGTTTCTACTTTGTGTGCTGCTGACCTGAACAAATAGCTGAGCTCGATTCTCTTTCTTTTGGCTCTTCCTTTAACTTTTCTGGGTTGTCCCCCAGGGCTGTTAACAGGGTCCCTGATTCTGCCCCATTCAAGGCCAGGATGCCTCCCAGTGCCCATGGCAGGGCAGGAAGGTGTTTGCTGCAGTGCAGAACTCAAAGCTGTTTGTCCTGCTGTTGCCAGCTGTGACTGACTTCTGCCCCCTTCCTGTACTGGCACCAGTTTGAGAAAATCTGAAATGTCCTTTGTGAAGTTCACACTCAACATTTACTAGCTCAGCTGAAAAGGAAAAAGAGTAATGCATTAAAAGTAATGAAAATCCCATAATCAAATATTCCTGCTCATTCCACTGCTACTAACCCTTTATTGTTGGGCATGACTGCATTTTGTGGATGGAGAGATTGTGTTAAGGAGTCTGTAATGGTTTGAGCTTTTTTGAAGACTTTATATTAAAATTTGCATTTAGAATGAGTGTTGCATCTTTTCTGATTTAAGCTGCTAAAATGAATTAATATAACTTTCTTTTGAAGATTACTGTTGTTTAATTTCAGGGCATAGAAATAGTTCAGGAAATTCAGAAAGAAATGACAAGAAAGATGGAGTCTCCAGGCAAAACGGTACAATAAAAAATGTGTTCTTACAGTGAGATTTACTTCATTTGATCTTTTACTACCCTCGTCCTTTCAAACATCCACATGGAACACTTAGCCTATGGCAGGCTCCTGACACAGAATAGAGGATGTGTTTCTCTGACAGATGAATAAAACACTGGTCATTTGGTGATACTAAATTAAAATTAGAAAAAATCATTGTTCTAAGCATAGGCTTTCTGTTTACCTTCAGAAATATACTGGGAGGGAGTGAATGGTATCACAGGGCATATACAATATATATTCTGACCTTGCTACACCTCTCACACAGAACATATTTTATTCCAGGTACTATTATTGCAGCAGTAAATCAGTCTCAGTGTGTGCATGTGCTTTTTGGAAAGCAATGTTGTTGTGTTTCTCCAAGTACAGAGTCTAGATTCTCATTTTTGATGGACTGGGTGAGAATGTCTTGAAAAACAAATGATGGTTGGACAGATGTCCACCTAGAAATAAATATTTTAAATTAGTAACCACTGCAAAATAAAACTATTAAACTATTAAATAAAGCTATTTCCTAACTGAAATATTTGGTCTCTTTTGACCAAAATTCTGTCAATCTTTTCTTTTCTTTTCTTTTCTTTTCTTTTCTTTTCTTTTCTTTTCTTTTCTTTTCTTTTCTTTTCCTAGTTTTCTTTTCTTTTCTTTTCTTTTATTTTCTTTTTTCCATGGAATTGATTTCTATCTTCTTTCACTCCCAACAGCCTGTTTCACGAGCAGACAGTCGGAGAGGAAAAGCACAAAAAGCTCAGGTAAGAAAAGAGATTTTATCTCTAAGCCTTCAACAAGGTATTAACAGCAGCAGGGAACTTAAAATGTTCTTAAGGAAGGAAGCCTTAATCTACATCACCATTTTGGAAAGGTCAAGGCAAGACTTAAATATTCCAAATGCTCATATTTTACATAATAATTTAAATTCTTCTGACTATACCTTCCCTTCAGGGGCAGTAGAGGAAATAGGGAGAAATTTCTGGGATCTGATAATTTTTCTCAGATAGAAATGCTGGTAATTTGTCTAAATGAGCATTTTGCAGGCCTCTAACACCAGCAGAGAACTTTTGATTGTGTAGATCATAAAACTGTTAACCTGTGAGATTTGTGGATTGTGCTGTTTCCCAGCCCTGGGAGCAACACTCCAAATAGTGGGATAGAAATGCCATGCAGGTTTTGCTCTTCATTCTGAGATGATTTAAATATTATCAGGTGAGAATCATTACTGTTGTCAAGTATAAAAAAGAAAGGATCAACAAAAGCTTTCCTATTTTATTGTTGCTAAAACAACAAAAAACTCATCATGAAGATGCTGGCCAATGTTTTCCTGGTGAGTAGTTTGCATATCAGTACCACAATATGTACAGCAATCATAAGGTAGAATATTTCTGTAAGATATACACAAGGAAACAATGCATTAGATTCTCTGAAAAAAAATTCATTTATTTCAGTAGGAGAAAACTAAAGGAGACAGTAGTGAAACTGAATTTAAAACTGATAAAGGCACCATGTTAGTTTGAACTTTTTTAATGAGGGAAAAAAAGGAGGAATTATAAAGTAGGCAATGAAGAAGAATTTATTTAGGTTAAGGAAGTGAAAACTAGACAGAGGAAAATGTTTATATACAGATAAACAATGCTTTTAATAGAATGTAACAAGGCACAGCATATGGACATCTTGAAAACCACATCAAACTGCAGATTTAAACTCCATCTGAAGTGCAGGAAGACTGCAGCATCTTTTGCTGTCTATTGCTGGATCTTTATAATCCAAAATTTCCCAGGCTTTAAAGCTAAAAATCAGTGTTTGGAAAACCTACAGAAAAACTGGCAGCAGAAGGAAATACATGAAATATTTGCTCAATAGTTGCAAATGTGGCTGATGTCCAGCAATACTGTCCCTGAAGCAGACAAGTGTGTGCAGCTGGGCTGGAGGTATTTCCATGAAATTTCTATGAAATTCGTTCCTTCTAGAAGCCTTGGGAGATTCTTGAGGTTTCTTGAACACTCTCCAGAGTCAATATCAATGTTGTAGTTGAGGGTTAATGAGTAAAAGCTATATAAAAGTGGAGGATGTGTTTCTGTGGCAAAGAGTTGGTCCATAGCACCAGAGCATTTATGGCAGCCCAGTGGTTGTTAAGAGTGCCTCTAATGTAATTTTTTAAACCAGTGCTAGCCATACAAGACTGAGATCTGCATGACTAGACATATTTCCAAGGACTATTGCTCTCTACTCATTAGCACTTGATAATCCCCCTTTCCCAGACAATTGTTGTTAAAGCCACTAAGGAGATTTGTGAGAACAAATCTATAATTTGATGACTAAATGCAGACTGAAATGACAATGAAAAAGAGCCCATAAATATGTATAATAACTATGTGTGTAAATAAAATGATTCTTTTCGTTTTGCTTTCAGCCAGGATCCTTAAAAAGAATATCACACTTAGGCTGCCTGATAACAGGATATGATAGTCTAGAACAACTGCTACTCCAAATGCAAGCAGCTTGCAGCAATTTAGGTCTGGAGCTGGGAACAGACATGTACTTAGCAATAAATTGTGCTGCTCATGAATTAATGGATTATGTAAGTTTTTTTTCAATTTCGCTTTTCTTGGGTTTTAAAATAAGTGTAGCTGTTAGTTAACATTATTATTATTATTATGTTGCAGACTCACCTACAAGCTCCTAACTCCGTTTTTTAAAGATAGCAATCAAGCAAACAGAAAGAATTATCTCTGCATTTATAAATTCTGGCTGAATCTGCTTGTTTTTCCATTCTATTAAGCTACATCTTTTCTTCAAACTGTCCTAACATTTGCTTGTATTTTTACTATGGTGTGTTTATATACACATTAGTGCCCATCTCATTGTGCATCAACATTAATGTTTTAATATCAGTTTTTTAATGTTTTTATTTGACAAAAACCTGTCTATCTCCTGACCAAATCTTACAGTTCTTGCCCCTTATTCCAAGATCAATCAGGTTTTTCTCTAAGCAGAAAAAGGAACTTCCAATTCCATTTAGTACCTCATGAGCTTTTTTGTGTTGGGGTGTTCTGTAGTGCCAAAGCTTCCATTACCAAAATCTTTTGTGAAAGCAAAAGATATCACCTGGCTGTGATATCTGTATCCTATACCAGAATGTGCAAAATCTTAACCATTGAATTACCAGTAATTCTGTAACTTTCTGTTATTGAACTGTCAAAGCCACTAAAGCAGTGGATATCCTGGCACAGTTTTACAGGGGGCCCTTAAAATTCCTCCCAGGCTGCAGTTTGTGCTTTCCAGAATGATGAGACTGGTTTTAAATTAGTCTATTTTTTTATTTTTTTTGAAAGGGGAAAGAAGCAGGAAAAGGCAGTATCTTGGTTTTGGGCACTGAGAGTGCACTCCTTGCCCCAGCAATATTTTCCTCATGAAAATGAGGAGAAAAAAAATCACCTTTTTTTTTTTAAGAGAAATTTTTTTTTTTTCACATAAAATTCAATAAAAATGTCAAATATTGCTAACTTCGTGCTGTAATTGTGTCAAAATGGCAGTGTTGCCTAGCAAATGCTGAAATAGATCTCTCTCCCTTTGGCAGTGGCGTTGTTCGGAGCCTTTGGCATGAGCCCACTGGAACCCAGGGTGTCACTTTAGGCAGAGTTTTCTGTGACAATGTGCTGACAGCTCAGACACAGGGTGAGGCAGATGAGTGAATGCCTCCTGACTGAAGCACACACAGCCCCTGCCTTCACAGAGATGGGTACACTCTGCTTTGCAGGGTCCTAACTCCTTGTCTTTCATGCTTTTTACTTCGCTTTCTAGGATAAAGGAAAATACGAAATACTCACTGGAACATTCAGAAGTCCTGATGAAATGGTTGCCATGTATGTGGAGATGATTAAGAATTTTCCTTTTATTATTGCATTAATAGATCCCTTAAGAAAAGAGGTAAGATACCACAGTGCAGTCCTGCAAAAACTGGTGGTACTGTTCAGTGGTATATCACTGACCTTTTCTCGTTTTTACAAAACATGAAAAATACAAAGCTTCTGATTTTCAAGTTTTTAAGCACAAAAACATTACTAGAAAATGCATCTAACAATTTCTTTGAATATATTTCTTTGGCAATATCCAAATTTTTCAGTACTTTTTACATAATTTCTGATGGAAAATCCTGACAGAATAGAGTCAGTACACATACCTTAAAGAATTACAAGAATTTGCTTTTTTAATCTGATTCTACTTGCTAAACCACTGTTATTTTGATTACATTTTCCTCTTTATGTACACTATTCAAATTATAAGGTGAAATTGTAAAAGTCAAGTGTATTACAAAAAAATTGATGTGTAATGCAATGTTATATTAAGCTGGATAAGCAAACATTTGAATTGTTGTATATTCAGCCCAAAACCCACCAGAATATGTTATTGCTGCAGTTCTTTATGATGGATATTTATAACCAAAGTCCTGCCACTGGCAGCATTGCTCAGCAGAATTTTTCAGGTGGGAGTAAGACACCTCTGTGATCAAAGTTAGAGGAGCTGATTAGTGTGGCCAATCAAGTACAACAATAAAGCACAATAATATTAAGCATGTTATCAAGCTGTAGATGGATAAAAGATTGCATAACTTTAAATATTCACATTTATACATGAGGTTAAATTTCCATGCGTTAAAAAAAGAATAAAAACTTAATTGCTGCAGAACCTACAATTGTAGACTGAGATTCTGCAGTTGCCCAGCTTAATACAAAATTTGCTCTTGGTGTCAAATTTCACTTTATCTTCTTAAAAATAAATATAGAGAGTTCATTTTTAAGAACAAAACACAAAAAAACTGTGATTGAAGGGAGAAGAAAAGTGATGTTGGCTCTGTGAATCTGCCCAGTGCCTGAATCAATAATTCTAAAACTGCTGAACTGCAAAATCCATCTGATTTTGTCCTTAACTGGACCTTTGAAAGTTCATTTTTTGCATAACTGTGTTCAGTATTACCTCACTCTGGTTAGCCTTGCCTCCCTGTGTTGTTTCAGTCTGACTCCCTGAATTACCACGTTCCAAAACACCAGGTCATTCCCCACTCCTGCCAGGGCTGCAAACTTCCTTGAGAATTCTTATGAAGGAAAATCTGTGCAAGATGAGAACCAGCAGGAGAATTACAGCACACAGTGAAGGGCAGTTGGGAACAGAGTACAGACTGAGGGGAAATGCCTCTCCTCTTCCTCCTCCTCCTCCTCCTCCTCCTCTCCCAAATCTCCAAGGTTTACCCATGCCACATCTTTGCCCCTGATAATCAAATCCTTGAGGATTAGTTCTGGTACCAATTAAATAATTCATTGCCAGACACCAGGCCACTTTGGTGTTAAAATTTAAACATTTGTTCAAGTGTCAAAAACTTCATTTTCTCTTATGCACAGGCTTGAAATCCATACAGGAATGGCCCCTGATGTTGATTGCAAGTACATAAGTACAAAAAACTGATCCACAGAGCAAGAATGGCAGAATTATGAAATAGAGATGTTTTTAATGTGAGAACTTTGCATTCTGTGGACACAAAGCAAGCGAATTAATTCGTAAATTTCTTCTTTCAAATTCTTTACATATCCTTGTCCTTTATTTAGCCTGGACCATGTAGCATGTGGACAATGCATTAGAAAAAAAGAAACAAAGGCCCTGAAAAATGGAGCTTTGCTAGAAAAGAGAGCATTGCATTCCTCTGTTCCCTATGGGTCCTGCCATTGAGTCTATGTCTCCTGTTCATTATTTTATGTTCAAACAACTATGACACTTGAAATATTAACTTGAAATGTAACACAAAAATGAGTCATTTGAATAAAACAATAAAAATTTTTTTATGTTCCATCAAAATGAAGTAAATTTCAGGAGGGAAATCAAAATAGCAGACACCTACACTTAATTGACTTTAAGTATTTTAACTATATTTTGTGCAAATAGTGTTGATTAATTTCAGATTAAAATTTATGTTTTCTAGCAAAATCTTAAAACCCAAGGAAAATCCAAGTGGTATGTTTTTCTTAGGCAGACAGATTTAAAACACAGTATAAAATGTAGTATGTTTATATGAAGGGCATATTTAGGATTAAACCCAGATTATTACTTAGTTTTTACCTCCTCAGTTAGAGTTTCCATTCAGTTTAGTTTTTTCAAACTGCACCTGTTTGCTCAATTTGTTTGTGCAGGACAGAGAACAGTGGAGTAGCATCTGTCGTGCCCTTGGTTCCAAATGCTTCCTGATTGCAGAAGATGCTGCCACACAAATTTCCAAACTCAAAACCGACCAAAACATAAACATAGCAATGTGCAGTGGTGTTGTGCTGAAATACATTAACCAGACCACGGTGTCAGACCTCATAGAACTGACTGGAATTCTGGATGGTGAGTAGAGGGGGGAAAGGCTGAAACCAAACCCTGCAAGCCACACCTGTAAATATTACGTGTTTTCCTTTAATTATTCCAATTAAAGAAATGCTAATTTAGAAGGCACTTGTCAGAAGAAACTGAAATTCAAGTTTTGTTTCAAAAATCCCTGTCAAGGGGCTTAAAACAGCAGTCAAGGCTTCAACTATTGTCAGTTAATACACTGTGAATGTTTTGAACGTGGGTACCCTTTGACACTGCAGCTAAGTGTCATGCAGTTAGATATCAGAATTAAAGAAAATAAGAGAGATGTGGTCAATTCATCTAAATATTGAATAATTTTAGCATTAATAATTTAAAAATTCAGACACGTGCAAACTGTTAAAAATTGCATTTAGATTATTGACTACATATTATTGAGCCTTTGCTGTAAGTATTAAGAACCTGTGCAGCTTCATATGTAAGATTTCTCTTTGTGTCAGATTTCCTTTATTCATTTTTATTCCTAAGGAACAGATGGACAAATTTAATATAGTTTAGTTTTTTTTCTTTTTCCTTAAAAACACCCAGAATCGCTGTATCAAAGTGAGTAAATAGCAACTAAAAAATTCCATTCAGTCAGGATGGTAAATTCTTTTTTGAATAGAAGAAAAATAATTTCTATAGTGAGGAACACATTTAAAATAAATAACACAGCCTGATCAGACAGATCAGGGAGAGGCAGGGACCAGGACAGGATGTTCGATGTTCCCTTATCCATCTGAAAATAAAACAGAATGCTAAAGTAGCAAATAGCAAATACAGCAATGCAGTTTACATTTTTGTCAGGTGGGGTTTACTCCTGCTTGTATTTAAGCTTGGATAGCCCAAGGGTAAAAAGAAAAAAAAAAAAAAAGTCCAAACAATTTCTGTGTCAAATATATAAAATATACTCTAATGAAGGTGTTCCCTCCTGTTATATATAGGTCAAAGACATATTTCCATATTAGGAAGTCCAGATAGAGAGTCTTCAGATGAGAGCCTCGTGGATCTGGTAAGTATTGAAAGCTGTTCAATTGCAGAATTGCAAAAATACTGCTTTTAACATGTACTATTTTTTAAGGAGAAAGCCTTTTTGTGCTTGAGAAAGAAACAACATTTTACAAAATGGGCTTTTTCTAGGGGGTTGGTTTTTTTTTTTCCCCCACAGAGAGTGGTTATTCTTTTGAGTGTAAAGAGAGCACAGAGGAAATTTGCCAAAGCAGGGAGTATATTCAAAAGTGTGTATGATCCATTTGCTTGCATTAGTTTATAAAAAAACTGAGTTACTTACAACATTCCTGCGTAGTAACAACACTTTAAGCAAACACCCTTCACACTACTATATTTAATCTTTTGCACATAAAATTTCCCTTGAGATGCCAGCTGAAATTACTGTTTGCATCGGGCGGATCTTCCACGGGGAGCTTTTATTTCCCCGTTTTTCTCAGCGGAGGGAGGAGGGTGTTCACTTAGACTCAGGATGCCGTGGTTAATTTTTGGGCATGACTTCACTTGGCCCAGCGAGGAGTTTTAGCCCGGGCCCTCTGTCGTTGCAGGCTGTGGGCCTGGGTGCCAGGTTCCTCAAGCTGGGAGGTCTCTGCCGCGGAGAAAGGGTGGCCAAGTACAACCGGCTGCTGGCTATAGAGGAAGAGCTGGCCGCGAATGGAGCGCTGCGTACGAGCTTCTTTCTTACTTTGTTTTCAGCCTGCCATGAATACGGGCACAAAGATTGGAGGGAGAATGATTGAAACTGCACCCCAGGAGGGAAGCGGAATCAAAAGGCTGTAAATAAGGGCTGACAAAAAAAGCCTAGGATAGCACTTGCCACAATGTATATTGTTGTCCTAATGGATTATCTGTTTACTGAATGTTAAAATAGACCCCTTCTTGAGGAGTAGCCTACATTAAGCTTTTTTTTCCCCCCCAGAATTAATTGGTTGGAGTCTTGAAGCCCACGGTGCAAAAAGGAACAAAACAAAAAACCGTGCATATAATGTGTCGAAAGCTGCCAAAATGGAATTTTAGGCCAAATACCCCACCTCCCTTGAGGCCCGAAACATATATTGCTAACAAAACTTCATTTCAGAACCCTCTTTTGTACGTTACATTTCCAGCAAAATGTGTTTGGAAAGCTACAATTGCGTGGGTAAGCCTTAAATAAAACCCAAGAAAACCCCAAGTTGACGATGCACATTCAGCCTTAGCCACTTGTATGCATCTGCCTGCCTGTTTCAGGGTCTGCATCTTCTTTTTACACTGTACCAAGGCACTGTTAAATGCTTAACAGTTCATTAGAGCCCCTTCTCACTTGCTCAGGTATCAATCAAGCCAGAATAAAGACACGCAGTCTAAAGGGGAGGCAGAGAGACAAGGAGAGGAAGAATGGAAGGAAAGGGTTTGCAGGAATTGTATTATGCCCAAGAAAAGGAAACACGAAGCAGAATTAAGTCATTTTACCCTCTTGTTTGTAATAATTTCCAGTGTTCTACGCATAGGAAAGCAGCACTTGACATGCACGCTATAGAACAAAGTTTTTAGTTGAATTTTTTTTTAATTGAAAATATGTTGAGCTTTTTGAAATCTCCCCCTTGCTCAAAAATAACCATTGTAAAACCAGAAACATATAAATTATTTTTTTTTTGCTGATAGTTTCACAGAATGTACTTTTCAAAGATAAGATAGGTAATACTAGAACTATGAATTTTAACTGCCTCAGCATATTAATATATTGCCTCCTCAAATGGCAAAGGCTCTCGAGTCTGACAAATATTTAGACCTATATCTGATGAAATGAAACAGCAACAATCCCGGACACCGTTAATCACTCGGCAGAAATAAGATCCAGTAGCCAAATCAGCAGCAGGGCAGTGGAAGGTCTGAGCTGCACACCAAGCTCCTCATGTGCTGGGCTGGGAATGCCCAGCAGAGCCCAGCCAGGGCACTCCAGCGCTGCCAGGTGACTCCGGGTGACATCGGGAGTGTGTGAGGAGCACCGGGCCCGGCTCTGCCATTGCCTGGCCCCTCTCCCGGGCTGCTCCAGCCAGGGCACAGCAGCCTCCCCTCCCCTCCCCTCCCCTGCCCTGCCCTGCCCTCCCCTCCTGCCAGGGACACCGGGCTGGGTGGGCAAGGAGTCCCAGGGCTGGGAATAACCAGGAGCTGGACTGTTGGTGGCTGAGCTGCCAGTGATGGGAGCATGAGCACAGTCGGCTGATGGGAAGCTGGCAGGAGCACCAGTGCAGGGGGAGACAGAAGGCAGCAAGGTGAGGTGTCAGTGAGGAAAGGAGTGCAGTAAATACCCCAGCTCAGGCTGCAGTGCACCTTGTCCTGGTCTGTAAGCAGTGTTCTTCTTTTCTAAGGACCAGGCTTCTAAAGGTGTGTCCAGTCTTGGAGGCATCATGTGGCATTTCCAAAAGAACATTACAACAAACCCCATTACAGCAAACATGAGCTACTTTTTTTTTTCTTCTTCTTCTATTTCAGGTAAAGCAAAACTTGAATTTGTTGATTTTGCTGAAGAATCACAGCCAGGACAACTTGCTGATGTGCTTCCTGCCCCAGAGCAGGATTAGCTGCCTCCACAGCTCTCAGTCAGCCCTGAAGATACACAGCCTGCCTGCTCAGCACCCAGAGAATAGCACACTAACCTGGGCTCTCAACACTAATTTGGGGATAAATTTCTAAGAAAAAACATTTTACTAAGAAACTCACATATTAACTATTCCTAAATCCATTTATTTTTGAGCAGTTCAGCCAGAAATCTCTAAATGATTTCAAATACTGGCTTCTCTTTTCCCAGGGACCATTGCCTTCAGCTGAAACCAAATTAACTGAGCAGTGACTATAGTCACTGAAAATACCACAAAATTCTGTGCTGCATTTGCAAATTGACAAAACAAATACTGCTGTGTTAAGTCCAAAACTAAATGTTTGTTTTGAGAAAATCAGAATCTCCCTCCATACAAAGAGCAAGCTGTTGACAAACAGTAAAAAAGCCCCAAGCACAAACAGAACACCAGATTTTACAAAAAAAACAAAGGCCTTGAGTGTTCTGCTGCTCCATCCTCCCCACCCCCTCAGTGCTGCTCTGAGATCCAGCCTGCAAAGGAGATTTTGCTCCACTTGCAGCCCTCAAGACAAGTGCAAACCCCAAATGTTGGGCACAGAGCTGTGACTGGCATCAGTAGGAGCCCGCTCCAGTTGGCAGCAGTGAGTAACAAGTCAATTCCACAAGGTCTGGGAAACTTGTCAGGAGTCTTTTTAATAAGCAACAATGAAAAGTTAAAGAAATAATTTATGTTCTAGGTAACAAAACAGTTTAAGTAAAAGAAATGCTTTTTGAAAACTTCTGGGTTTTGCATAATTTGAAAATCTGAACATATAATACAGCAGCAATAATTTGAGGAAAAAATACATATATGAAATTTTGCATTTTAAGTTCAGTGTAACAGACAACTAAGTAAAAAATTAACAACCAGAACCAATGCCCCCAAGAAATGAAAATATCAGTGAGAGACAAATTCCTGCAAGTTTATGAACTGTATGTAATTCAGTCATTAGATCAAGTCCAAGATTTTCGTAGCAAACATGCAAAAACCACCAAAATAGATGTGAAACCACCACACTCATTACTATCATTTTATTTTTAGGAAAAGCACCAGACAGTTGCATGCAGAGCCAAACCAACAAACTCAGAACATTCATCCTTTCAATACTATCACTGTTTCAAATAATTAAATAAAAAAGAATCCAAGTGCATTCAAGTACGTGCCCACCCAATTTCAGTTACACCAATCTTTAGGTAAATCCCTGATTCCATTTGTTCATTATAAAAGAATGAGATACTGTGCTGAATTTAAAGAGACTACAATGGAATGTGAATTGACAGTGGAGCAAATCAATGATGTTCCTATCTCACCCTTGTCATAGAAATAAGGGCTGAGGGAAACTGGGATTTGTGTTACCAAATACAGACACCTGAAGTGTCACCTAATAGAGAAATTAATGCCACCAGTGTGTGCCAGGTTCAAAGCAAGGGCTCATTTGTGAGCACTGTGAGCTTTCAGCTGGGAGTTCTCAGAATGTTGATGATTCCCAGTAACTTTCAATCCTAGAATGAATCCCAAATGCAGCCCATACCCACTGGAGCCTAAGGCAAGTTATTTTTGTGCAGCAGTAAAAACAGACTCCAGCTGCAGCAGTTCCAAAGCTGCTGTGTAACATTGAAACAAAACTCAGGAGCAAGTCTTTCTTTGCAAAGCTTTTAACCCAAATGACAGCACCAGTCCCAGCCCACAAAGCCCTGACCCTGGCTATCACTGCCAAAAATCCTGGTACCACAATGAGATGCTGCACTGCCTCTGCATTTCAGTCTCTGTCCCCTGACAATCTGAGACAGAAGGGTTGTGCTTGTGCTTTTCACTTCCTGCCTGTGTGGGGACAGCAGGCAGGGGACCAACAAGATCTTGGTTTCAGTGGATATCTTTAGAGCAATGTGTCTAAACACATTTTAATTAATAATTAGTAACACCCCCATACTGAAGCTGATGAGGGTGTAATCACTTACAGGGTCTAACCCAAACCTGTCCAGCTCAAGAGGGGTGCAAGGGGCTTCTGGCAAGCTTTGGAACAGACCTTCAACAAGGCATCTTCTCAATAAAAGAAGAGTTTAAAAAGCCTCTTCAAATCCATTTTTAAAGGTAACTGACACAATCTAAGAAATTAATAACCATACCTGCAAAATTAAAATGGGAAAGGGATTTTGAGTGACACACAGTTATTTAACACTTCAGTGCATGTAACAAAAGCTGCATACAAAGACCATTTCAATCTGTATTGTTTCTGTCTGGAGTACAGACCGTGGCCCCTAGTAACACACCTAAGCAATTCACATGTCCAGATAATGATTCCCAAAAGGTACAGCCTTGCAGAGTAACAATTAACAGCTAGAACTATCTGTTTCTTTCATTTTCCCAACGTTAGTTTCTTTATGCAGTGGCTTGCTTTTTTCCTCTTTCACTTTGTTCTGGTTCAGGGCATTTTCAGACATTTGATCCCCACTGGTGGACACAGGATCTAAAACTACCACGGATTCTGTTTCTTTTTCACTGCTAGAAGCTTTTCTTGTCAATTCTGTGTGACTAGTTGATCTAGAAGAAAAAGAATAAATATATAAATACAAATGACAGTTCACATATTCAGAAGAGCATAAAAACACAGAAAAGCATTTCTCTTAGTAGCACATGCAACCAAGACAGGTCTGCTAAGCTAATAAATAGATTCATGGATTTAACAGCTGTTATGTACAGATAGCAGTGCACAAAATGCACCAGTCACATTCCCCCTCCTGAATCATTTGTTAAGCCAGGCATGGAAGATGAAAAATGAACTCACAAGGCACTGAAAAATGGCTTCTCCACACCTCTATCCCAGAGCCACCTGCCTGGGGGCTGCACTGCATGACTCTGAGGCACAGAGTAACCAGGTGTTCCCTTGGCTGCTGCTGGTCTCACTGGGAGCAAGAACTGATGATTCCTGGAAATTCACCTACTGCTTTGCTGAACTGTCAAGGGCGTTTGACCCAGGCTCTGTGCTGCAGAAATGGGGTTACACCACCATTGTTTGCAGTGCAGGGATTTGTGGGGATAAAAAGCCTCTGAGCAGGGAGGAAGAAAAGGTCAGAGACACCTGGGTTATTTGTCAAAGCTGGCATCAGCCTATAAACACTACAAGCACTTGTGTGTATTCAGAAGCTTTGTACTGATGTTGCAAACATGCAGGCAAATCCTTAGATTAGCTGGAATGCACCAGCAGAGAACATGGCAAACACTGGGAATGCTCCACCTGAACAAGTGGCAGACTGGGGTGTTCCCACTGCCACCTTAACCCTGCTGGCTGGGCAAACAGAGAGCCTGAGAGCACAGGCTGTGCCTGCTGCACCCTGCATTCCAGAGCCTGAGCCCCTGAGCTGAGCCCCCAGAGCCTGAGCCCCCAGAGCCTGAGCCCCCAGGGCCAGATCCCCCAGAGCCTGAGCCCCCAGAGCCTGAGCCCCCAGAGCCTGAGCCCCTCTCAGAGCCTGAGCCCCCAGAGCCTGAGCCCCCAGAGCCTGAGCCTTCCAGAGCCTGAGCCCCCAGGGCCAGATCCCCCAGAGCCTGAGCCTTCCAGAGCCTGAGCCCCCAGAGACTGAGCCTTCCAGAGCCTGAGCCCCCAGAGCCTGAGCCCCCAGAGCCTGAGCCTTCCAGAGCCTGAGCCCCCAGAGCCTGAGCCCCCAGAGCGTGAGCCCCCAGAGCCTGAGCCTTCCAGAGCCTGAGCCCCCAGAGCCTGAGCCTTCCAGAGCCTGAGCCCCCAGAGCCTGAGCCTTCCAGAGCCTGAGCCCCCAGAGCCTGAGCCTTCCAGAGCCTGAGCCCCCAGAGCCTGAGCCTTCCAGAGCCTGAGCCTTCCAGAACCTGAGCCTTCCAGAGCCTGAGCCTTCCAGAGCCTGAGCCCCCAGAGCCTGAGCCCCCAGAGCCTGAGCCTTCCAGAGCCTGAGCCCCCAGAGCCTGAGCCCCCAGAGCCTGAGCCCCCAGAGCCTGAGCCTTCCAGATCCTGAGCCCCCAGAGCCTGAGCCTTCCAGAGCCTGAGCCCCCAGAGACTGAGCCTTCCAGAGCCTGAGCCCCCAGAGCCTGAGCCCCCAGAGCCTGAGCCCCCAGAGCCTGAGCCTTCCAGAGCCTGAGCCCCCAGAGCCTGAGCCCCCAGAGCCTGAGCCCCCAGAGCCTGAGCCTTCCAGAGCCTGAGCCCCCAGAGCCTGAGCACCCCAGAACCAGATCCCCCAGGGCCAGATCCCCCAGAGCCTGAGCCCCCAGAGCCCCCAGCCCAGTGCCTGTGGGCTCAGAGCTGGGCAGGCTCAGGGATGGCAGCCACGTTGCACTGGCCCATCCTTAGGCTCAGCCTTACAGGCCACTATGGATGCACCATCCACATCCACAGAGCCCAAACTGGGCAGCTGCTGAAATCCCTCAAGCTGGAAGGTCCTACATGCACTGTAGGCTTGTCCTTTTTTTTCCCCCACTTTTACTTTTTTCCCTCTAAATTTTCATGTTTATTTTTAAGGAACAGTCTTCCATTCTGGCAAGGTAACACCTTTGAGAAGGAAAGGTAGAATCAACTGGAGGCCAGAGAAAGAAATTCAGCTACAGGATCCATCTGCCATGAACTGCCCTTTACTGTGACAGTCTTTGTCCTAAAGAAAATGACAAAGAAGAAAAGAGGTCACCCCACTCAAAAATCAGAACACTGGGTGGGTACTGCACCAGCTCCCATGTGATGGGGATAGAGGAAATGAACAGGTTAAAACCAAGAAATAATCACAGAAACAACAGTTGCTGCACTTTCTATTTCAGAAAGTATTTACTCAGCTTGCTGCTGCAGCACTGCATAGAACAAATGAAATTCCATGTTCAAGCTTTAATTACAAGAATTGTCTCTAACATTAGAATTTTGGTATAAGTTAATTAATGCAGAAATTGGCACTAATAGATACAGTTTCAGACTCATTTGATTATCATCAGAAGCTAGTGATTTCAAAAGGAAAATAATGCTTATTTTATGCAAAAGTTGTCAATCATTCCAGAAAAATACAAGGCGGGGTATTTTGAATGTTACAGCAAATTAAACTTTTTAAAGCAGTGTAACCAGAAGAGGGTTATTTTAAAAAGTGCTACTTTTGAAAAGCTGATTGCCCAACACTATAAAAATGGTCAAAGCCATAAATGCCAAGTTCATTTTTATTTCACTTTGGAGGTAACTATCTTTCAAATCCCAACAGCTGGACTATTTAATACAATCTGGTGAATCAAAGTATAATTCTTCACTGGGCTCACAGTGGGGAGTCTGCATTAGTGTATGGCAGCATTCCAACAACTGATGCACAGCCAAACGCTCTGAAGTCTGTTTCATTTATAACAAAAATGGATAAAATGGCAATCATATTTACCACCTTCAAAGGACAGAAAAATGAAAGATGTCGATATAAAGTAGTTTAATGGAGAAAACCGGTGATTAAATCAGTGTTTGCAGCATAAAAATAAGAATTACTATCCGACTTTGTTGTACCAGTATTGCCTTCTTCAAATTCCTCACACTGGTGCAGCACCAGCCTGACAATGCTGCTGTTACAGCTGAGGCATTGTTAAAAATTATTAACCCTATTTATCAGTTATTCACAGCTTACTTTCAACAGTTTGCCAAGAGCAGAATGTTTCAGTGGGAAGAATGAACATAATTTTGGTGCTCCTTTTCAAAAAAACAGCATCTACTTGTACAAATAAAGCTGGGAAAAGCAATGAGCAAAGACAGAGTTTGCTACAGTTCTTAAAAACTCAATTTTGTCCAGCCAAGGTACTTGTATTTAGTTCTGTGCATAGCTCTTCCCTCAATGAGATGGTTAATGCTGTTATCAATACAAATATTGTTATTTGTCCAGCTATATATTTAAACCAGAAATTGAGACCCTAGTTCTATTGTACTCATTCACACACAGTTGCTCACAAGTCTGCATTGTATTTTTTTAAAACTAAACACATCAAATCTGCACTGTGAAATATGGATTTAGATGAGAAATGCATTTGAGATTAATTCTGTGGGATATGCAATATTCCATGCTTTGTTATGTAAGAATATCAGAAGCAATCTGTTCTGTTTATGTAGTTACAGAGCCTACAGAAAGTGTAAATACTAAAGGGTTACTAAAGCCTGTGACGTAGCACTGCTGTGACCTTTGCATAAAATTTACAGTAGGAGTACAAAAGGACAAACTAGGGATCAGATTGTCAACTGAGACTTGGATTTTCTTTGTTTCCTCTGGTAATATCAGAACCTTGGCATTATTTAACCTGGGTCGGTGTTCTATTCATGAAATCATTGTAAAATCATTGTCATGTGTATCCATTAGAAAACAGAATTTTATGCCAGTACTCATTGAGAATAAAAGCAAAAAACTGCACGTGTCTATTATTTCAGAATTCTCAACAAGGTAGGAGAATAAACCAGAGAAGAGCACAGGCTAATACTGAGCAACAGTAAAAAAGACACCAATTCCAAGTTTTGAAAGTCTGAGATGAACAAAGAATTCCATCACAGCACTACCAGTACTTGTCCAGCAGTGATTACAGGGAACATACACAGTGACACTGGTGAATCAGCCCTCTGCTCCCTACTGAAGTGCTACCTGCAACACCAGACACCTGTGAAGGAAGGGCAAGGAACCTTCTCCATTTCAAAATGCCCCTGATAACCCAGCTGAGTACAAAGCAGCCAGCAGGACAGAGCTGCAGCCAATCTTTAGCATGGACACTGTTCCCACTTTCAGGTGCTTCTTTTGAAAAAGCTCAAAAAGATCAGCAAATTTACTTAAATGAAGAATCTTGGTGAGCTTCTGCCTGCACTGAGATGGCACACAAAGAGTACAAGCTAAGAAAAATGCCTCAGTAGCTTCTAAAGCAGTTAAAATTGAGGAGACCTCCAACTTCCAGAACATCCTATTGTTTTCTTCATCTGTTGTTTAAACTAAATTGCCCACGTTCAAGCTGCACTGGAAAACCTTTGCAGTTCATTCCAGCTGAGGCTGAGCTGCTCCCTGCAGAGCTGGTAGATGATTTGGGGTACTAAGATTACAGCTGGGAGAGGGAGGACAAATCCTTTAATTGTATAAAATCATCAGATTAAGACTAACCCTCTCTGTAGTGCACTCTGTCAGCAGAGAACTCTGCACCCCAGGAACACAATGCTTACCAAGTGCTGAAAAAAACCCCACCAAACATCCAAAACCCAGGGGCAGGGCCAGACACACCTTTCCCTTCTGTGCCCACACACTGCAGGGGGTCGTGGGAACTGGCTTTGCTGCCAAGGAAAATAAATTGTCACCTCTTCTAAGCAGTTGTCCCAAAATTACACTCATACTGGGTTAAACACTGGGGAAGAGATCTGCAGAGGAAGTTACCTGCACACTCAGGTGAGGCCTCAGTTTCTCTACAGGACACAATTACTGATGTCTCCCCTCTAAGCAGCACCTCAGCAAGATTTCACACATTCCAAACCATCTCCTTGATGGCTTCAGACACACAAGAACCTCTTGCACAGAAATAACACCTCACCCAGGGCCTCTAAACTCAGGTTTTCTATAGCAAGCTGTACATTAAAATCTAGGTGAAGAGAAAAGAATAAAGCCTGCCCTGCAAGAGACACCTGGCAATGATGAGACATGCAGTGCTCCCCTGTGATGGGAAAGGTTTGCTCAGCTGCTGCAAACAGATTAACAACTCACACCTTGGTTAGACTTCAAGGAATTGCAAATGATGGGAGCTGCATCTTTCAATCTCAGGTGGGAATAAGGAGAAGAGGATTTCTCCTGCAGGGTACCCAGTCCAGGCAGGGCACTGTTTGTTCAGTGCTCTTCAGGGAATGGAGCAGTGCAACAGGAGCAGAGTGTGGAGGGAAGCAGCCCCTGCTGCAGGGCACTCAGCTCAGGGTGATTCACTGTGGGGCCCTCCAGGACACCCAAAAACATGGATGGATCACATGTCCTGGTTTAGCTTCACTCATGCCATGAATCCAGGGATCCAGGATGCACTAAGGGCACTCCAGATTACAAATCAAAGCATAGCAAACACAGACAATAGTGAGATTTGCTTCAGAAGTGCTCTGCTGATCCAAGCCAAGCTGCTTGCAGGGAAGCCCAGAAAACTGCCTAATTACAGAGCTGAGTTGTCAGACCTGCTGGCCAGATGAACTCCCCTCTGCTGCCTGCTTCCAACAGTGCTTCCACACCTCACAGTCTGGAGGCTGCTTCTGCCAACCTCTGCTGCAAACAGCACCCAGAGAGAAAAGCAAAGCAGTTGCTCTGTACCGTGGTGTGGGGCCTGCAGGTTATCCCTGCTCCTCCTGCCAGCCTGGCACACAAGAGCAGGAGAGCCCCAGCACCTCCTCCCTCACTGGAAATCCATCCCCAAGGACGAGTGGTCCCAGTTAAGCAGGTCTACACCAGCCACTCAGTGCAAGCAAGCCCTGCAGCACTAAGGACTCTGGCCCACCACATTTGTTTTAATGCTTTGAACAGATAAATTCAAGTGAAATGTGTCTTTCGGGATGTCACTGAATAGGCAAGCTGAGAAATAAATGGAGCTTCACATATGCTTTTCTAAGACATAACAACTGTGACTGTCAGCACAAGATCCTTTCCACAGCCAATTCACCACGCATTCTGTGAGACCTTGGGCCTGTAATTATTTCATTTCCTTTCTTGTAAATGCAATTTCCACTTAGTTCGTTGAAATAAATGTACACAAAAGGTGGCAGGAGTTGTCTTGTGTTTTCTGGTTTGTTCCAAATCATAGAAATCCACAAACTACAAACACAATTTTCAGGATCAACCTCACCTTTCTGTCAAGGGTAGCTGCTCAAGAAAATGCAATGGCACTATTCATGCCTAAACAACTGCTGAAAATATCTTGATCTTTCTGATTAAATTAAAATGAAGATCATTTTTCTTCTAAGGATACTTAAATGAAATAAAAGGGGAAAATACATATGATTGAAAATGGCATTCTGCTTTTAATTCTCTGTGGGAATTAAATACAACTGTAGTGCACAAAAGGAAATTGGGCTCTCCATCCACTCAAAAATAAATGATGAAAGTACCTGCATAAGAATGAAGTATCAGTTCATAAAAATAGATGCAAACTGAATATTCAGCTCATTTGTTATGAGTTTCTCCTCTGAACAAAGCAATGGAGACTTGCTAGAATAGGTACTGGTGGTATTTTCTAACTGACAGAGCAGGAAATCAGAAGTTTAATTAGCCATAACTACAATGTTTTGCCAATCTGATTTGTCTCATCTCTCTCCTTTTCTTGAAATGACAAACTGACAAGCAACCTGGCAAGGCAACAGAAAGTGCACAGCCTAATTCCAAAAGGAGCCTGGTACTGTTGGAGAACAAACCAATCCTGCAGGGAATCTGAAATAAATATTGCTGAAGTAGGTTTAACTCTGATGCTGGTTTCAGGTCTTCAATTTGCTGTGGTGAAAGATTCTGCTGCCCACCTGTGCAAATGCAGCATCTTTCTTTTTTTTTTTTTTTTAAACTTGAGATTTCAAGGTAATTCAAAATTTTTACCAACAAATATTTAAGAGTAATAGTCAGGACTTGTTTTGGTTCAACAGAAACATCCCTGCACAGCAGCATATAGACCAAGATGACTCACGTGATTGTATTTTTTAAAGTATTTGCCAGAACTACTTTTAATCAAGAGTTAACAATATAATTATCATCCCTCTTCAGGATATGGAAAAACCCTCAACCTTGTTATTCTTCAAATAAAAAGCCCTCTTGAGGGCTTTTTTTTGACAAAAATGAACATGTTTTGAAGAATGTTCACAGGTTTTAGAGGAAAAAAACTTTATTAAAGAGAATTTAATTTCTCCTTTCACATGAGGCTGCAAATTATTTGGGGAGTCAGTGGTAAACAGCTGCAGACTGTGCATTTATCTTGTTAACCAAAACTGATATTAAATCACTTACCAAACACATCTTGTACTACAATATATCTGGAAATCCATGTTCTACTTACTGTAAAGTAGGCTTGGAGCCCGTAGCACCCTTAGGCTGGTTGGGGACAGGACCTGAGTTGGGTACTTTGGAAGTGAAATCTGTCTCCACATCTTTCTGGTTCAGTGCTGCCTGTGGGCCACTGGCTCCTGAACCCAGCACAGGCAGAGACTTTGATTCTGATGTGGCCAAGATCCCAGTGGGACCTGAAATCCAAACAAAGTTTAATGCTTCTGTCACCCAGATTGGTCTAGAAACAACACAAGAGCAGAGCAGAATTCAAGCTAACTGCAGAAATCAAAATGCAATTTTAATGAACATCATCCAGTGCAAGAGAGTATCAAAATACTGCATTTACAGCTCCTGCTCTCCCTTCCTTGTACCACAGGCAGCATTTGCTGTGTTGATCCTCCTGTCTTCTGGGGGGTGAGTCCTGCTGCCCTCACAGCCCCACTCAGGCACAGTTTTGGTGCTCTCTCAGCCTGAGTGCAGAAAAGCCAGCTCTCAGTACTAATGAGCTGTCTGCAAAGTCCAAGATAAAGCTCTAGAGTGACATTCAAACCCAGCCACACCTGCACCAACTGTGGCATGGACTCACACCTGCACAAACTGTGCAGAACATCAACAGTTTCTTACAGAAGATGACAGTAAAGCACAGCATAAAAACTGGAAAACTGGAAACCCCTGGTTTGCAGAGGAGGTTAATTCAAAGCACCACTCCTAAATCTCATTTCTCTGGCTAGCATTACTCAGGAGTATTTTCACAGTAGGTCTGTCATGGTTTGACTCTGGTGCCAGTGCCCCCATGAAAATGTACTCTCTCTAGTGTCTACTGTGAGATGTGACCAGAAATAGAGCAAAGCAGAGACAAGGTTCAAGCAAATAACATCTGAGCTCCAGGATGGAAAGAAGAATCTGAGTGTATGTGTGTGCAGAAAATCCTGACAGAAGCAGCTCTTGGAGAAAATGGAATGAAAAGCAACAGGTGAGACAGGGAAGAAGAAGGAGGAGGAGGAGGAGGAGGAGGAGGAGGAGGAGGAGGAGGAGGAGGAGGAGAAGGAGAAGGAGGAGGAGGAGGAGAAGGAGAAGGAGAAGGAGAAGAAGAAGAAGAAGAAGAAGAAGAAGAAGAAGAAGAAGAAGGTGAAGAAGAAGAAGGTGAAGTTCTCATAATGGCTGCAATGGCAGTGGTCTGGAAGAGAATGTGAGCTCCAGGAGCCCCTGAATGCAGGGAGGGGAAGGGGACTCCTGAAGGGCAGCACTTACTGCCACTGTCCTGGTCAGTGGTCACTTTCCGGCGCCGCAGGACTCGCTCCAGCTCTGTTTCACCACTGTCTGTCTCAAGGGACTTCAGGCTTCGGGAACTGGTGGATTTATTCAGTGTTTCCTGCAGCAAGAGAAAGGCATGAGAAACTCTCTGAGGACAGATGATGCCAAGCAGCTCATGTGCACAACTTCAGAATCTTTCACACTGCAGCTCCAGAGCAACGTGCCAAGCTCTGCCATTGGCACAACGGGAGCAGCTGGGATCCCCTCCCCAGCCCACCCTGACCTGGATTCATGATGCAGGGACAAACCACACTCACTACACATTAGGGAGGTGATATCAGGCTGAAGAGAGATGCCCTGGCCCTGCCACTGATGAGAAAATTCTGCTGTTTGTGGGAAACTGCCAACTTCCTCCATCTTAACGTGTAAAGGGTCTTAAGAAACTGCTGGAGAGTTATCATGCACATAATTAACCTCTGCTAACAAAGAGCCAAAGATCCATTTTTTACTGCTCCAGTGGGTTTTATATTTTAGCATGGTCCTGTGTGGCTGCATCCTGGTGGATACATGTATGTGCAGAAGTCAGTGGTTATCAGCTACAACTGCAACAGATTATATCCTATATAACATAGCTGCTCTGCCATAAACCTGACTCTGTGTCTATATACTTCAAGGCTTCTCTTTTGCACAGAGTTAGATCTCAAGCTAAAACAGTTTTTTATACATACAGAACATAAATAAATAATATTATTAAATATTATTAAATAAATGCTATTAATAAATGCATAAGCAAATGCCATTACTGCCTTATGCCAAGGCTAGCATGTGGTATCAGTGAAGCTGCAAGTTCAGGAGCACTCTTCTTAAAAGTGGGAGGAAAAGAGGCTTTAAGCAAAGCCTGAAACCTCACAAACTTGCCTACAGGAATTTAAACACACATTTAGTGCATACTGAATGCATTTTCCCACTCCCAAAAATCAGTTGTTGGATCAGAACATACTTGATTGTAAAATTTGCCCAAAATGTTTATAATGCAACCGGAAATTTGGTACCCATATACTATTTCATTTTCCCTCTGAATCTTTCCATAAATCTTATTCATTCAGCCTTCCAGAACACGTCAGACTCATACAGCATTTTTCCAGATCATAAATAACATTCTATTGACATGTTTTGTTGATAAGCACATAACTTTTGACTAGAAATAGCCAAGGAAAGAAGGAAATAGTACTGCAAGTTGCAAAAGCTGTGCTACTTTCAGGAGCCCTGCAAAGATGCTCTTAATTCTTCACTCCTGCCTAGAAGTTAAAAAATCTTCTTTCAAAACTATTTGAAATTTAACTGAGCAGGTTTTTCATTAGCAGTATGCCCCAGATCTGTACAAATGTACGTGTACAAAAGCAACTTAAAAACGGGAGCCACTCAAACTCTGGAATTTGCACAACATAAATGTGTTTTGTTTGTAACAATTATATGGAGGTCTACACAAAATGCATAATTAGCATAGTAACAACAAATGTTTACTCCATCACATTCCACCCCCATGTTTGTTGTCTGACTGTGCATAATCACTGCTCTCAAGAACAGACTGGAGCTGCATTTCATACAGTTGGTCTTGCATTGCAGATACCCTGAGAGGCTCGAAAGCAAGGAGCCTGACACAGAACTGCAGTGCCTGCAGGCTTCTCCCTGCTCCCCTGAGTGCACAACCAAGCCTCCCTGATGTCAGAGACACAGTGCTGGAGAAATAAAGCAGCTATTAGAGAAAGGAGCCTGGGCAGGACAGCCCTGTCCAACCCTCACTGCTGCAAACAGCACACCACATCCCACTACTCCTGTAATTATGGAATTCTGCCTAAAGAACAGTCTCACTGCTGCATTTTATTCCTTTCCTATTTACTGCCACATTTAATTAAGTGTCCCTCTAATTAGGGCTCAGCATTAGGGTCTAGTGACTCTCTCTAGAGACCATTTCTTCCCTTCTTCCCCTGCTTCTTCACATGACTGGAGAACAGCAACTTTAACCCATCACTGCTGATTTTAAATCACACTCTGCTGTACTTCCCTGCATCCCCCAAAACACCACTGAACTGTTTTTTGTATGGGCTGTTTAGCACAGGGTGATGAGAATGATTAGCTTCACCTTCTAGAGTGGACATGAAGCATTTTGCTTCAATACTGGCAGAATTTCACCTGCCAAAGAGGACCTCAAACGTTTCAGGGTTACAAAAGTCAGGGAGCAAGAACTACAGCTCCTTCTGACACAATTTTAGCTCTTGTGCAAAAGAAGCAACAAGCAATGACTTGAGTAAAGGACACAACAGGAGCACATTGCTTACAACATGCCTTAAGTTTTTATTTTATGATAAGGGGTTATATGGACAGCTACTCAGAATCCATTTTTTCTACATATAAATGCAGACAGACCAGAGCTATTGCTTGATTTAAACCTCACCTATGCTAACAAGAAATCTGGTGCCACAGGAAAGAGACCAGTTGATGAGGACAACTCTGCATCTACTGCATGAGCAGTCCAGGGGCTTTACTTTGGACTAGGTACAGATACTCCATCCCTAAGCATCCCCACTGTGAGTACTTGGAAATTTTCCAAAGAATCTATGGCAGATACAGACCACAAAATCCCCTCTAGTGGCAGGAGCACACAAACCCAGAGAAGAGTGCAAAAACTAATTCTCCTTAAGCCAAACCAAAGTGGTGGAATTGGGGGATTTGCTTCTATGGCTTCAACCCAAAAGGCAGAAGTTTCACAGTTTGCACAGAAGGCCCTGTCAGCTCAAGGAGAAGAAAATGAAATTTAATATGAAAGTTTCCTCTTACCAGAATCCCTTTTAGCTCTTTCATTGCACTTTCAGAGGGCTTTGGTGTTTCTGGCTGTAAGCAAACACAAGACACAAATGTTAAAAGTCACATGAAGTGGCGCAGGAGAGGCTCTGTGCCTGCAGACAGACCTCACCCAGGGGCTGTGGCTGTGTGACTCCCCCTGTCCCCTCCTCCCCTGGGCACAGGGCTAACACTCCATCCATTTCCTTACTCTGATGAAGAGAAGAGCCTCAGCTCTCAGCATCTTGTGAACCACAGACTACAAATAAAGATTATGCTTTTGTAAGGGAGGTAAGCAATGATCTACAGTAGCCACACTCAGGTATAAGTTGTGTTGCATAAAAGAAAAAAAAGTGTTAATGCAGTCTACTTGTTGATCATCCCCTTTAAGCACTTTAGGTATTCTCTCTGTGCTTTTTGTTTCTTACCAGCTGTTTGTTTACAAGCTTCTTTTCTGTGTCTAAGAAACTGGCCTTTACTTACTTACTGCTGCCTTCATTTCTGTTGTTTTTTGCTGCTCTAATTCATTTTATCCAAAATCAAGCAAAGTAAATGAGGGGAGGAAAATGTGTTCTTCTGAATATATAACAGAAAAGTTTATTTTCAGTGTAAATTACTGTACTCAGCTAAAATTATTGGGCTGCTACTTATTCCAAACCTTTGTTTTAGGCCTGCTTGACTGGTTGACTGGTCTCAGGTGAACTCCCTTTTTAATCCTGTCCATCATTTCTTCCACAGCTTGCCTCTTCAGATCTGTAACTTCTTCACCTGCTAAAAAAGTCAAATAACAGATCACAATTCAGAGAGGAACTGCCCAGAAATGGTACAAAGTAAAAAACCATGTTCTCATTCTGGATACAGGGATCTCTGCTATCAGCTCAGCTGTCCCCAGCTCCCCAAGGATAAAATTCCACCCTGCACTGAGCACCCTGACTTTGCAAATGCCCAGCTGCAGAAGTTTGGGCAGAAGCAGGGCCCTCATCCTGAAGAGTACCAAGCTCCAGGACCTGTTTGGGAATTGCACAAGCTCAGTGCTCTAGGCTGAAGCAGCAGGGGCTGGAAGAACACAGCTCTGCTTCCACTGGGGCTCAGCAGAAACTTCCACACTGACACAGGACAAGCTGATAATGCCCCAGGACAGAGACTCCCCCATTTCTCATGGGTTTGAGGACCTGGCAGGAACAGCACACCAACACCTCAGCCTGACCTAAACCCACCCCTTCAAAAAACCCTGCATCAAGTTAAAGGGAAAAAACTGAAATACCATGGAAGGAAATGGCTGCTTTGTCAAGAGATTTGGTATCAGGACTGCAAATTATTGAGATGACATATGAAGCTCTGTGATGAACCTAAATAATGCCTGTTAACTTATTCTGGATAACAAAAGAAAAAACCCTTAACATACCAGGAAGGGGAGGGGGGGGAAGAGCACTTAAATACTTGGAGAAATAGAGTTGATGCTATTCAAAGCTGCCAACCTTTTACCTTATGTAACAGGAATTTTAAAAAGATTTCTGCTCTCTCACTTGTCAGGGTACTCTTGATGATTCATAGAAATGTGGTTTATGTATTCTAAGCTGATTTAATGTCAGCCTTTAATTTCACAAACAGGCTGTTTCAAATATAAAGGCTTAATTGGTGGTATGGGATAGAAACCACTCATTCTAAGTCCTTAACAGGGGTTAAAACAAGACTCAAGTTTGATATAATAACTAGATAAAGAAAGAATTTTCTGCCTTTTTAAAATTGTTATTTTAAGGACAGCTCAACTATTAAGAGGAAAAGCAGTTTATATGTAATTGAAGAAAGGTCAGAACTGTTAGTTTACTAATAAATAATGGAAGAATGGGGAGTTGAGAACTTAAGAGTGAATTTCAGAGTATTTCATGCAATCACTACTTGTGACAGTCTCAACAGAAAGTTGTAATCAAAACATCTAGGATGCTTCAAGGAACCCTGACAAATCAAGGCACCATAATTGGACTTCTACTGAAAGATAAGACTGACCCTTCATCAGAGATCTCACACAAGGTCATCTCTCTAACTGCTCTATCCAGGCCAACAGCCTTGTTTCTCTCAGACTGGTAACCAGTTCCCAGAAATTCCCCCAGGGACCTGCCCAAGTCACTCCATTCCTCAGTTCCTCACCTGAGAATGGAAGGAGTAAAACTCTCTTTCCCCCACTTCCTGCCTGCTGGCTCCATGCAACAATCCAGCCTGCCTTACATACCATTAGTCTGCTAACAGCAGGGGGCTTTTTAACAGTTATATCCTATAATTTCAGCCAGGTTCCCTTCTTTGTTTAAGTGGCAGCAAATGAGTTAAGCAATTCACTAAAAACAAACTCCTGCTGCTTCAGAAGGAAGAGAGAAACAGCAAGAAAAGCCTTGGTTATTTAACTGGCAATGCCTGTCTAACTAGCCCCGACTCCTCAGGCACTCACAGTCATTTGCAAATCTGTACTTAACTCCTGTTCTCAACCTACTAAGTTTCCAGCTTCCATCAACAACAATAAAATGCAATTTCAGCTGTTACTTTGCATGCAGAGCTACCTTAGTGCAAGACTGTTTTGTTTTAGGTTTTCAGTGTTATTAAAGGATTAGAATTACAGTCAACTCTGAGTGGTAATTTCACAAGATATGAATTGAAGGACGAAAACTGAAGTATTTAACAAACAAGCTCTGTGGAGAGGCTCTAGACAGAAGATATTTCCATGTGGAAGTTCAGAAATTTCCCTGTATGATGCTGAATAGAACCTGCTCTCTGTTTAATGCTCATAGGTTTGGTCTTCTGCCTCTTGCAGGTAACCTGTAGAAGCACAAAGCCCTGCACATGCTGCAGCTCAATCAGGAAGATCAGAACTTTTCTCCACTTACAGCAAGTCCTAGGTGTTCCCTTGAGGTTTTTGACCTGCAGCCTCAAAGACTGTTCATACTCAAGTCCTTTTGGAAGAAGTAAATTGGATGCTGATGACCAGTTCATTGTGGAGGCAGAGGTGGCTATGAGGGCTACACAAATTTACTTGGGATCTCAAGGAAGTTTCGAGTAGAATACAACAAAATGTTTCACTGTGACCATCTGGTCCAACAGCCTGACCACTTCAGGGCTGACCACAAGTTAGAGCATGTTCCTGAGAGCCTCAAAAACCTACAGGCTTGGGGCACCAGCCACCTCTCTGGGAAGCCTTTTCTAGTGTCTGACCATTCTCGCCATAAATAAATTCTTCCTTATGTCCACTCTAAGCATTCCCTTATGCAGTTTTAAACACTCCCACGTGTTCTGTCACTGGATCCCAGGGAGAAGAGCTCAGCACCTCCCTGTCCCTTCCTCAGGAGCTGTAGAGAGCAATAAAGCCACTCCTCAGCCTCCTTTTCTCTGAACCAGACAAGCCCAGAGTCCTTTGGTATTCCTAGGAATACCAAAGCTAAAGTACCAAAGATATCACTTCCCATCTTGGTGCACATATGTGACTGTGTTCACTGGGGTCTGAGGATGAGGGAAGAGATGAGGATCTGACTCCATGCTTCACAAAGCTGATTTATTATTTTATGATATCTATTATATTAAAACTATACTAAAAGAATAGAAGAAAGGATCTCATCAGAAGGCTGGCTAAGAATAGAAAAAGAAAGAATGATAAAAGCTTGTGTCTTGGACAGAGTCTGAGCCAGCTGACTGTGATTGGCCATTAATTAGAAACAACCACGAGCCCAATCCCAGATGCACCTGTTGCATTCCACAGCAGCAGATAATCATTGTTTACATTTTGTTCCTGAGGCCTCCCAGCTTCTCAGGAGAAAAAATCCTAAGGAAAGAATTTTTCATAAAATGTGTCTGTAACACACATATTCCTGGGCTGCAATCCCATTTCTGGACTGCAAGGCAGAGGAACATGCTGGACATGGAGAGCTGTAGATAATGCTATCAATCAGAAGCACTGAACCACCATCTTTATCCCCAGCTCCTTTCCTGCAGCCCCAGAAGATAACCCACACAGCCTGAGAAGGGATGAGCCATACCTGACTCCTGCTGAGGAGGCTTCTCCTTCTTGCTCACGTTGGTGTTGGAGTGAGATCTCTTGCGAATCATTGACATGAGAGACCTTGGGGGGAAATGAAACACATTGTCATTCTGTCCTGGGTCCCCCCACTGTCATTCTGTCCTGGGTCCCCCCACTGTCATTCTGTCCTGGGTCCCCCCACTGCCAGAATGAGCCTGAACATGACACAGCAGCAGCCTGCTTACACCTGATTATACAGCCACTTACAAAAGACTCATTTAATGGTTCTCGAATGCAGATGCACTGAATTACCCCCCACAATGCCTCCCATCAAAATGCACCAGAGAAATTTATTTCTTTTTAACAGACATTAGGCACAAATCAAAACACTCCAGATTTGAATATTAAAAGCCAGGGTCTCGTTGTGACACATGACAAACAGAAGCTGCTCTGGCATAATAAACAGAAAGAAGAGCTGGAGATGTTGAAGTATTGTTCTCCAGAGGACACTTAAATATGGTGATCAGTATCTCCTCACCATTTCCAAGTTTGTAATCTCTTACAGTGTCAAACAATTATCCCCTCACTATATTCACAATGTATAAGTCCACACCAGCAAATGATTCATCTTGAAGAACAAAGCTCCTGTGCACATCTGATGTGTCAGTGGGGCCAGTCACTCCCTACTGAGCATCATTCCCTACACAGCAGTGACATCCCTGCCTAAAAGGCCAAACTCTGTCCCAGAAAAATGCAGCAGCCATTGCCTATGTCCTGAAACAACTTCTATCCACATACACATCACAGTGCATGAGGAAATAGTCTGACTTTGCTCAAAATTAATAGCTGCACCTACTCCAAACAGTAAAGGGCACAAATTTAAACAAAAAATCCCATGACACCCCTCCACAGTTACTTCATGCTATCCATCAGTGAGAAAGGAACAAGCAGGCAAATGAGTTAATGGACATAAAAGAAGCAAAAGGCCAAACACAATCTTCCTGAATATGTTCAGTTTTCAAAAACAATGCAAGATGCACAAAGGGATGAATTCTCCCCAGTAATCAGATATATTCATAAGTTTAACACAGGAGTTAACAAGACTCCTGCATGTCATTTCTATTACAGAAGGTTGCAAACTGTCATCCAAGCCCATTTATTTTTAAAACCAAGCAGACAATGTCAAGGCTAGCAGAGTTTTTGAAATTAACTAAGTGTCCTTTAGTGTTTTGTTCATTAATTTGGGTCTAATGCCTGATACATCAGCATAGACTGGTCATCCTCTTTTATAGTCCTTTGTAGAAATCAAGCCAAATTTTGATAATTTTGCCCAAAAATGCTTGATGACTGGGTGGTGATTTTCATTTGTTATTTTTTTTTTCCTCCTTTTTAACTTATGAAAGTAATTGTGGGAACTCAATGGAGTCTGCATTTTCATCATCAGTATCTGACATGAAGGAACACACAATAATCCAACATATCCTTTGGTTCAAAGGAGTTTTCTTGGCAATAGAAAGCATTTCACAAGTCTATAATTACAGCTATCAGGTGAATAGGAAAAAAAAAATCTCCTAAATTTAGAGGAGACAGGTATCCCTCCTCCTCCAAAATCACAGTCTGGACAATCTGTTAGGCTTGGCAAGGCAGGCACTGCTCAGAACTGGTCAGGCTGTTAAGTCTGGGGGCAGGTGGGGCACTGAGCATGTCCTGCAGTACAGTAAATACAGAGCAACCCTGATGACAAAGGGAGAAAATGATGCATCTGACTCCACTGATATCAAAGGCTAATTAATTCCTTTATTATACTATATTATTCTATATTATATAAACTATATTACACTGAATCTGCACAAGCACTCAACTCCACTCAACTGAACTGAGCAGAATCTTGTGACTGTCTGCTGACCAACAGCCTGGACACGTGCTTGGCCCTGACAGGCCAAGGAAACAAAACCCCGTCACTCTGGCTAAACAATCTCCATATTGCATTCTCCTTTGGCACAACACAGGCACAGCAAATGAGACAAGAATTTTTTTTTTTCTTTCTCTGAGTTTCCCTGCTGTGATTCCCAGAAATACCCTTGGGAAGTTGTGCCTTGCTTTTCTCTGTGAAGAGAAATGCAGCCACGCTGCAGCTCAGGAGCCCCAGACAGGTGGAGAAAGCCTTTTTTCCTTTGAATTCCACTCTTCTGCTTGGATGCCAGTGATGAAGGAGCCCTGCTTCTGCTCTGCCCTGGCTGGGAGCACTCACCGGATGGGGTTGGGAGGAGGAGGAGGAGGGAGAGGCGGCGGCGGGGGCGGCGGCGGAGGCGGGGCAGGATTTTCAGACTGCTGGATTCGCTTCTGAAGCTCATCAACTGCACGGGGCAAAGAAACAAAGCACAGTCAGCTCCTGGGCTCTCTCGTGCCCTCTGAAAACCAGCTTTGGTGGTTGGTGAAAAAAATCTCTACTAATTAACTAAAGAACAAACAGGAGTAAACCACGCAACTGCCCAAAGTCAATTGTTTGACATTTTCTACCAAGAACAACGCACAGGATTCCCATTAAAACAGCTGCCTCCAACCTGAGTTACTACTGAAACTGAAACTCTCCCTCACACAGGATTCTTCAAATAAAACCACAGAGCAGGGAAAACTTGATCCCATTTCTGCAACAGTGTATCAGAGGTTGTATTTGAGAATGAACCAACGAGAGATCAAAGAAATTGACAATTTCAACCTCCAGACCTGTCTCTACCTTGCTGATGGTGTGGGCTTTCCCCATAAAAATGGGTGAAATTGGGTCGTGGTAGAATGGATTTTTTTCTCTCCTGTTTTCATGTCAGACCTAAAATGTAGAAATTGCTTTTCTGCACTTGAAATGCTGTCAAATATAATTAACTGGGAAGGGGCAGAAACAGAGGCAAAAAAAAAGTCCTGAATTTCTTTTAGTTACAAAAATCCTTAGCAACTGTTTTGTGTGCAGTAGGTTATGGGAGAAGTAAGAATATGATTTCCAAAGTGGATATGGTTCTTTTTTCTTGCAATGATGGATTCAAATTAAAATTGCAATATTTTAAACTTGCTTTTAAATTTCAAAAGGTAACAAAAATTAAAAATCAATGAAGTGACTTTAAAGTCCGTGGGTAATCTTTGTGTCTTTCACATAGACACCTATTCCCATATATTTATCCATCTCTAAGACTCAGGGCAACCTAACCACAGGACTTTTGTTCCTGACAGAAGTTTGACAGGGTTATTCCTGGACACACATTTTGGACACAGCTGTTCTGCCACTGAAGGCAGCTGCTGTACTTGGTCTAATGAAGCAAAGGTCTGGGTCATGGCTACACAGAAGCTTCCAGGGTCTCAAATGTAGATGTGCACCAACCACACACACACCTCACCCCTGAAATCAAAGTTATTACACAATTTTACCAGAGTGCTTTAGGTCCCTAGCTTTTTCTTCTGCATGCTGACACTTCTGCTCCAGTTCTTTTTTATCTTCTTCCAAAAGTTCTAGTTGCTGTTTAAGGCGACCAATCTCCTTGTGCAGGGACTGATTCTCTAGCTGCTCTTCTAATTCTTTAATCTGCAGTTAGCAAACAAGAGCATTCATCACAATAAAAGACATTTTCTGTCCCTCCTGTTGGCAAATAACCCACTAGGAACAATTATGGCTGAAAACATCATGTTATAGTACAGGAGTGAAGCAGAAGTCCCAGAAAAAGGAAAAATTTTGAATGAGAGCTGGAAAGACTCTTCTGAGAGATGTCAGAATTTTCTGTTATGATCCCAACTTGCTTTATCTCTTCTTTAAAATATGTCTTTAGCTCCAAAGTACTTAAGCTTTACGTTGTTCCCTTTTCTTTTTATAGAGTTTTTATCACATAATTAATTTCAGAACATTTCCTCATTTGAAGCACGAGAACGTTGACATTTTTGTTCTTTTACAGCTTCCACTGACAGGCTCATTATTTAAACTCCCTTGTCTCAACTCATGCAGATGCCAGTGGGGAAATTATGGAATATCTGAATCAGAGGCAGCATTCAGATGCAGAGTAGCAGTAACTTCACAGCTCCCTAAATATATACATTTTGCTCTAGACTTCAAAGTAGCCAAAGATGCAGAGGTTTTCTATGAACTGGAATGATTCTTCCAAAATATTCATTCAGAGCATTTGAGAATGCAGTCTTAGTATTGCAGTGTTGATGGAAGAACAGGAATTGTTTACCTATCCCTCCTACTAACAGAGTTTTAGGAACAGGCCTCAGGGTTAAAGCAAGGCTCATTTTCAGGCTTTCCTGGGAAGCAATGGTGACTTCTCCCAGTAAAGAGATTGATCTAGTCTAGTTTCAGAGCATAAATTTGTTTATATCCAATCAGTTTAGATCCTGTCACAGCACTTTGCAGATTCACCTAACACTTCCCTGCTCCAGTGTATCTGTCTGGCTTTCCCCATCCATTTTTTCAGCGAGAACCAAACCATTGCCTACCTCTCACCTCTTGTTCTTTCCTTACACCCCTAAGACACCCTTTGTATTACTCAATGTCCAAAATATGCTCTTGCCATCTCTTCACTTAATGGAACCTGACTCACTGCTTCTAACTGCACTTCACTGGCACCCAGAATAAAATACTTGCCTAAACCAGAGCCTCTTCAGGCTCAGGAGCCTTTGAGTTCTGTACTCACATCTGAACAGTGACTCAGAAGGAAATCACAACCTTCTCTGAAATTTAGTTTTTAAACTCGAAGCTCTTACAGGGGGTATGATCTTAAGTAATCCTGAACACAATTAAGACACAGCACTCCTTAAATTCAGGAGGTTTTCAAAGATTTCCAGATGAGATGAAAAGAAATTCTGTTTTACCTTTTGCTGGTGTTGAAGCCTCTCTTCTTCTAATGTGTGGGTTAGCTTAGCATTGTCATCCAAAGCCTTCAAAAGCTGTTGATCGGGAGCAAAATTTTGCAGAAGCAACTGACTCTGCCTTTTCATCTTGTTTTGTTCAATAAACATCTGCCAAAACAAGCCCACACCCAACAAAAACAACAGTCAGGCAAGCACAGTCTGATGCTAAAATGGCAATTGGAAAGAAAATGAGATATTAACATCATGTGAATGTGGAAGAAATAATGAAGAAGAAGCTGAGAAGGAAGGGGAAAAGAAGTTTGAGAGCAAAATTCACAAGGGCTAAGCTCACACTGAAAGGAGCCAGGTGTTTGCTCAGAACCACCCACTGGTACAACCTCAATTACCCACATGTTGGCAGCATTCAGAATTTAAGCACATCTCTCAATTCTGTTTCCTGGAAATGGGAACAATCTGAGCCCCATTCTGGGAGCTCTGGAAAGACTAAAAGAACTCTAGGTGGAAGATAAAATATCTATGAATTCACAGGCTAGCTCCTCAAACACATCTGCAAGCCTTGGCATAAAGCCACTGATTTGAGGGTTAGCTGGGTATGTGAATGATGGAAACTCATTTCTTCAGGAAACAAATTTCAGCCCATGACTGTGTAATCAGTGTAGGCACTTGCCCTGGGAAAATGCTTTTTAGGACAATTTCAGCCTTTTAGTTCTGATCCTTGTGTTTCTTCCTCTTCCCAACTTATATTTTTGATGTGGCAAATGAATGCATTGCAGGGGGCAGGCAAAAATCAAAAGGTCTAGAGACCTGACATTGATAAAAAATTCCCACACATCTCTAGGCTTCACTTAAGAGGTGCAGAAGCTGTCAGCATATGCAGTTTCACTGAGAGATCTGTTCCTCCCAGACTGTTTAGGAACTAGGAAAAAAAAAAAAAGATTGCTTCCCATCAACAAAAAATTCCTAGTGAATTTGTTCTGCACCTTGACATCTCTTTCAGGTAGATGTTTGCCCCCAGGCAACAAGGGCTTGCACTCGACAAACTCAGCTGTGCCTGTTCTTAGAGCAGAAACAGGGACTGGGTCATGCTGAGGTTTCACGGGAGTGTGCACAGGTCAGCAGAGCCACTTCTGACAGCAGAACAGAGAACAGCCTGAGAATGCAGGTACTCCCTCAGACTGCAAAAACACTGTTGTAGAGCTCAGCAAAAGCAAGGAGATATTTTAAGAATAAAGTATTAGAAATACAAAAGTGCCATGACATCTTTTCAGATTCCCATCCTGTTTATTCACAAACCAGAATTACAGACACGACACATGGTTTCTTCCCCTCTGGTGCCACTGCAGTGCTCTGTGATTTATTTCTTTTAATATAATTAGATATTAAGTATGAGCTGATGCTTGTGGCAAGCATTCTTTGCACAGACACCTCAGCTGAGCCTTCCCAGCAAGCAGCTCTGTGCAGACAGACTGAGAAAATCTCTGAACTTTTACCTGCCCTGGCAGCCTGTGTGACCCTGCATGCCAGGAGGAGTCACCTGATGCAGCCCTAACACCAAGAAAACCTGCAGGGAACACTCCACTGGGCAAAGCTGTGCCATGGGGGCAGGCAGCAAAGGACTGGAAGCATTTGATGGAGAGGAAATGATGAACGTGGGCTCTGGTGCTGCAGTTTGTCATACAGCAAACAGGAACAAACTGCTGACAGTGCAGAGTCAAATGTGCACTGGACATCAGCTCTCTGCCCCCACATTCTGCCAGTCAAACCAATTTATGCTTATGTTGTCTTTTACTGAGAAATCACTAGTAGGGCTGTGGCAAAAACAGTTCAAGGGCAAGAGAAACTGGGAATCAAAGCTACCCACAACAATCCATAAAGGTTTGCCTTAGTACTGCAACTGATTCATTTAACACTTGGGAATATTCTTAAAAGAAACAGCATCTTGGAACATTATACTTGAGAAAGGCCTCTAAATCACTGCAAAACAACTCAATACTGTCTCTAAGTTTTCTGTGTTCCTGTCAAGTCACTCACAGAGGTTATTTACCCCTGAAAGAAAACAACCTCTCTCTGGAAGCCAACTTCAGCAAACATCAGTTTACACACTTTCAAAGCAAAGCGAAACCTGGATTTTTAATTTTTTTTTTTTTAATATGAAAAATACTTTAGGTGATCAATTCCAGATTTTTATTCACCAAGTTTCTGCCACTAAATCCAACCAGAGTTGTTCCAGCCTGAGGGAGCAGAAAGCTGCCAAAACAAGAAGAAATCAAGTAGAGCAACTTGATTTCTTCAACTTGAGTAGATACTTCACCAAGTGTAGAAAATTCATATTCACTTTGTTTCATGTTCTTCTGCAACAGAATGATAAAAATCCTTTTGAAGACCTGGATGAAAACTCTTTCCTTCAGAAGCTTTCACATCAAGTCCTGCATTTTCAATTAGCTTTATAAACTGCTTTAGTGCAAATATTTCCCCGCTCACAAATATGAAAGCACCTTCAATATCACAGAAGAATAATTTTGATTATAAGGTAATGCTGCAATCAGACACGTGGGAACCAATTCTCACGGGGAGTCCAAACCATCTCAGAAGTTACTTACATAATTTCTATAAGTGCCAGCATATTCTAAGTGGAAGGAACAATACCAGACAGGACAGTTGTGTCAAACAAGCTGGTGGTACTGATTCCAAGTTTTTGAGAGGCTGCACTGTTTGACACAGGACAAAAAAAGACACTTGCAAATTAATTCTAACTTAAAATTTAAAAAAAATCAATTCCTGCTTTAGCAGGGTGGAAACCTGCCTATCTGCACAACCCTGAATATTAATTAAAGTGACTGCTGAAAGGGCAAAACAGCTACTAACAAGATTATTTGGACTAGGTGGAATTTAACCAAGTGATGGATTAGTTCCGACTTTGCCACCTGCTAGACAATTATCTGCAGAGCATCCCAATCAATGCTGGAAACACAAGTCAATGGTGCAGGAATCTGCTGAAAACCACACCTGCAGCTGAAGGCAGACCACAAAGAAAAACAATTTGCTTCCACCTATCAGTCTCATTTTTAAAATCACCCATTGTTGTGCAAGCCAGTTATGTATCTTCCTCTCCCTGAGTTTACAAAGAGAAGCTGCAAAGTACAGGAAATCTGGGCCACTTTCTACCAGCAGAGTTTTGACAAGAGCTGGGGAGGTGGAAAGAAGGGGGTGAAAATAACAGAAGGTTTTCCCTTGACCTCAGTGAGGCCAGAGCTCATGCTCAGCCCCTGACCCGACAGAGCGTTCACTGCAGCTGGTTTTGGTTTACAGCAGGGCTGAAAAAGGAATTCTTCCTCATTAAAAACGTTAGAAAGCAACTCTGTTAGTGTCAAATCCCTGGGAACACCAAGCCTTGCTCAAGTAAGGTTCATGATAAAACTGGATACTTTCCAACCAACCCTTCTCCCAGGAGCAAAACACTGACAAAGGAAATTCTTTAATATCTGTGTGAGGCTGCACTTCCATCTATACATCCTTTGGGTATTTGAGCAATAACTTTTTTGTCTTAGTTACAGTTTAAGGGAGAAAAATGTCCCAATTTTCCAATGTCCAACAACAGCAGGTGTTGTTCTAGTAAGGTAATTTTATGGCTGCATAAAGTAAAATAAAAATCAGTGGCATGCTGTCCATTATAAATAGAGTAAAAAAAGGTAAGTAGCAAGGCAGAGTCAAACTTGGGACAGTGAAACAGAAGTGAAGATCACTCAAGTGAGCAGCTGGTCCTTTTTTCAATCCTCAGCAGCACTGCCCCATCCCCTCCACAACCTACAGAGGGGTAACCCATTCACATCTGTCACAGTTCACAGGAGCTGATGCCTTCTGCCCTATGTGCACCCCAAAGCCTTACAGCTTGTGCTCAGACCTCAACTAAGTCCCAAGAGAGGTAGGTTCTAGGTAGTTGTATCTCCCCAAAGGAACAGGCTGTTTGAGGGATTTTATGTGATGGGGAGAACAGAGTGATCATGTCTAATTATGGCTTGACAGGACACTAAGTGGCTCTAAAATTAGGATTAAAATACAACTCCAGGTACGGTTTTTAGTTCAATGGCTAATCAGGAAAAAAACCCAAAAGTCCTTTAGTGGAGTCAAAGTCTAATCTAGTTGTATTAAGTGAGCAGTGTGACCATGACAAATGTCATATACATAATATGGACAGCCAAGAGTCACTCACAGATGATTCATAATATTTCTGACCAATAAAGATAAAATCCAGTTGATTTTAGTCACCTGGCTAATTGCCAGACAGCTTCTGAAGGGACTCTTTTGAAAGAGCTACAAGCTGCAGCATTAGTAAGTTTTGTGGCTCAAAAGAAGAGGTCTAATTCATCCAGAATGGGAGAACTGGAGGAGATGAGTTAAGCCTATTTTTTGTCCATTGTTTGCTTCTCACCACAGAGGTGCTTGGAGCCTGTACTTCTGAGTGTGAGCAGACTGTACTCCTACCAACAATGTGACTTCCTTAAAAACAGAGCATGATTTATTTTACCAGCCTGCTCTGTACAAAAGGGTTTCTCAAACTACAGCACTCATTCTTCACTTATGAGGCATAACTGCACAAAATACAGGGGGAAAATAATCTCTATTGTTATTTATTTCTTCATTTCCTGCAGTTTTCTTTTTGTCATGGTAGAAGCATAGGGATACATTCTATAATGCTCACAGCCTTACAGCATTTAGACACCATCTAACAGATTCACAAGTAGATCATACACCACATGAAAAAGGAGGAAACATCTTCACTTTTTTTCCCCCACAGACTAATTGCCTGAACAAAAAGAGATGGGGGGAAAAGAGACCAAAGAGCTTCCTGGAGCACACATCTGTTACCATTCCCCAAGCCTCTTCCTGGGAAAAAGCTTGATGAAACAAATTAGCATTACATCATGCTTCAAAAGTGGTAACATCCAAGCTCAGGAGAATTCAAGTACTAACTACTTATGTCTCTTTAATTATTAAATCCAGTTCAGTTAGCTGGACTGCAAATTAATTATCTTCAGACACCAGTTGCAGTTGAACTATTCTGGGTAAAGCACTGAGAGTGGCACTTGCAAGCACAGAGTTGCTTCTCCAGTGCTGCTTTTGCAGTATCCACTCACAGATGTAATATGTTAATGCTAAAGTCCTCACAAATTAACCCAAAAGGTCACAAATGCATCTCAGGAAGAGGTCTTTGGGAGCTCATGTCATCAAGATAACCAAACTCATTGCATTCAACCTCCTGAGTAGTGCAGACACCTGCCAAGAGTGACAATGATTTCCCCCAAGCTGACAGCCACCTTTTATCCTTCAATATGGGAAGATTCAGTCCCAGAGTAAGTAAAGTCAGCTGTGCACTGGCCCAGGGATGGGATGCAGGTATTTTGAGGAAAACAAGTTAAATACAAGTTTTGTTGTGCAGTAGTTACTTAAAAGCACAAACAGCTGTAGGATGGTGAAAGCATTGAGGAGGGAAAGTCAATGAAAAGATGAATGATGCCCATTAGAGATTCACTGAATTGTTTTAATTCATCTGGATCATATTTCCTCTGAATGCAGCCTTTCAACTTCTTAACTGCAAACTGTTTTACAGGTTACCATAAAGACTTGGGAAACCTTTCTTTTTCCAGTTGTGCATTTTGAGCAAAAAGCCTGTGTGAGCCTCAGAAGTGAAAGGAACCCCAACAAACTGCTCAGCAGTTTCACACTTCATTTTTATTTGTCCAAAATACAGAGGGTAGGGAAAAAATCAGCTCAATGTCATATTTGAGAGCACTCTGCTTCTTCTCCATGAGGTTTCCAGAGCACTTCAGGTGCAGGGATTATCTCTCCACCAGCATACACTAATAATAAACTGTTCACTTCTGCTGGTTTTAGCTGGGAGAGTTAATTTTCTTCACAGTAGCTGGCATGGGGCTGTGTTTTGGATTTGGTAACAGAAAGATATTTTCATTATTGCATGGAGCCAAGGCCTTTTCTGCTCCTCACCCCACGCCACAGTGAGTGAGCTGGGGGTGCACAAGGAGCTGGGAGAGGACACAGCCAGGACAGCTGAGCCCAAGTGCCCAGAGGGACAGTGCAGACCAGGTGGCACCATGCTCTGTGGCCCATTGCTCTGCATCCACAGCTGGGGGAAAAGAAGGAAGAGGGGGACCCTCAGAGTGATGGTGTCTGCCTTCCCAAGTGGCTGCTGTACCTAATGGAGCCTGGCTTTCCTGGAGAAGCCTCTGTCTGCCCATAGGAAGCAGCGCACAAATTTCTTGTTTTGCTTTGCTTTGCTTTTGGGTGCAGCTTTAGCTGTACTTAGGAAACTGTCTTTATCACAACCCATGAGTTATCTCATTTTTAACTTCCAATTTGCTCCCCCATCCTGCTGGGGGAAGGTGAGCAAGCAGCTGTGTGGGGCTGGGCTTCAACCCCAACATCACTTCACAAAATATTGTTGCAGGGCAGGTTGTATGTTTAATAAACAACTTATGCAAGATTATTTTGTTAAACTCAGGAGATTTTTGCATGCCTAAGAGTTTCAGTTTGCTTCTCACACTGTGTTCTTCTGCTTTTGGCTTGCTTTGGCTGCATGTACTGTATTTTGCTCATCTTTGTGGGAGAGTGCTTTTCAGGGCTACCTCTGTATTATTGCAATGGCCTTCAAGATACTCTCTGCCTTCCTTTGTTTTCTTATAAACTGCTTCACAAACAGCTGAGAGATCTTCAAGTGTCTCTTAAAACCTGACACTAGAATTCTGGTTAAGCTTGCCAAGATTCCTGTGTTAACAACCCTGTTTTATTCAGGTAGGTACAGATTTTTCCATGCCTCCGCCCCTTACACACTCTATTTATTTAGTTCTTTTATGCAGATTCCTGTACCTTTCACAATGGATTGTGACTCACTTCAAAACCTCTCTCCTTTTCCTTCCCCCTCTCCACACCACGGCTGACAATATTTACTCAGTTTCTTTAGAACCTCTAAAGAGCATGAATTCTAATGTTTGAAGTTGGATCACTTTTGATTAATTAAATATATATTATGGTGGTGCCAGCAGCATGACTATAATTAAAGCTGTATTTGGCTCTTTTTTTTTTTTAATTTTAATCAAAAGCTCTGATTTTCAAGTGTTCCCTCACTCCTATATGTGCCTGCTCCCTCCATGTCTCTGCTCTCCCCCATCTGTGCTGGCTTCTGCACACAGCTCACCTGCCCTTCCCTCTCACACCTGCACTCCCAAGTGCTCCTGTTCTGGGCAGAATCCTCCTCACCTGGCACAAGGGCAGGAGGCCAAGGGCACCCCTTTGAAAAGCAGCCCCACCAGGCACTCCCCTGAGAGCCATAATGCAAAGACAGAAGATGAAGCCATGAAAGGGCTGAGTCTGAATGCATGAGCTGACCACACCATAAAGGCAAACTTAAGGTGCTTCAGCCCCTTGGACAGACAACATGCCCACCACCACATGGGAACCTCCAGAGGCTGTGGTTCTGAATTTTACTGAGCTAAAACACACATTTGGCTGTTTGAGACATCACAAAAATCCAAAACACTAAGATGTGCCATTTTTCAGCTGCAGTGACAGCCACGTTACTTGGGGCCTTTTTCCCTTCTCCAAGTGCTCCAAACAAATCAAGAACAAAGCACTGCACATGCAGTGTTGCCTTTACTCAAAGCTCTTCCTTCTGTTGACACTGCATAGCTTAACACAACTACTGTGGCTTTTGCAAAATCCAAGTGAAAACCCAGCAGAAATTTTGAGGTTTAAAAGAAACATTTTATAGAGACAGAGAAAACAGGCTAATGAAAGCAGGCAGAAAATCCCTGAACATCCTTACCATAATCCAAACATGGCTACTGTAAGCACATCCTAGAAAACTTCGCTCTCCAAACACAGCTGTGACCTTGCAGCACGATCCCTGTGAGAGGAAGCTGACACAGCCTCACTCGAGCAGAAAGCTGTGCTGCTGTGGATGCAGTTGTGGCCAGAGCCTCTCTGATGTCTCAGGTCACTCAAGGGACACCATCAGTGTGAAACTAGGCCAATGATAACAGGTTTTTAAAGTAATTTTAAATATTGGTTCCCCAAACATGAATCAGCAATGCCTTTGTTGTCATGTGGTCATGTATTTTAAGAACTGTTCTAAAAATCCTTCTGAGCAGCACAATACCACAGGAAGACAGGCAGGTACAGAAAGGGAAGAATAATACAGGCCTAAAGTTCACTGTTGTAGTGATTCCATTTTGGGTAAGAGAATTTTATGGAATTAAAACCTTCAAGTGAACAGCTACTCTGACAGTCTGCACCAACAGGGGCCCATAGTCTGGAAGAGGCAACAACTAAATAATGACAAAACCCAAGAAACAGCTGTTTGCAAATAATCAGCATTTCTTTGGCATTGTAGGTAAGTTGCCTGTCAGCTTGTTTGTCAATTACAAGAAGTACTTTCAATATAATGTTTCAAAATGTGTCCCTCAATTGATACTGTAGTTTTCAACACCTTTTTTAGGAGTCCATGTATTTTTCAGGAAAAAAAAACAGTCCTTCAAATTATATCACTAGAAAGACAGCTAATCCCTCCCAATATTCCACAGTGGGATGTTGTAGCAAACTAAGCCCATGGTAAATTTAAAGCCTTGCCTTGAAAGGGGATGGAGGTAGGACTGCATGAGTAATTCCAAAGTACTTGTAAATGCTTGTTGAAACAGTAAACTCGTTTTCATGGATGAAATACAGATGTTACCTAAGCAGAATCTGGGGCTGGATGAGAGCCGGGAATTGAAATCAAGTCCTCCAAGCTGGCCCACTTGCAATGTCTTGATTTTCCCTTGACTACTCACCTCCTGTGCAAATGACTCTGCCTTCTTCCGCAGGTTCTTTTCCAGCTCAAAGTTTTCATGAAGCTCTTCATATTCCTCTACTGCCAGCACAGACACTGTTTATATGAATTAAACAAGATCAGAAGGAACAGATCAAAAGAAGAAGTACTGTTTGATTTTCCCAGATAAGCTGCTATTCCCTAGTACCACGGATCCCTGACTGACAGCATGACCTAGTTTTACATTTACATATACAATCTTCTTTGCAGTATTTGTCCTAAACCTCACCACATATATGCACAATTACCAATCTTCTGAACAGAGTAATACTCCTCCTTTTCAGACTGAAAATCTCCAGTAACAGGCATCAAGTAACACAGACCAGATTTTGCCTCTCTTTGCCTCAAAAGAGCTTTACTGAATGTCTCTATCAAAAATCTATGTTATTCTTGAGAAATCCATATTTGTTTACCTGGTTTGGAGATGAGCATAACAGTTTTTAAAGGAAGGTACAGTAAGTGGTAATTTAGACAGTGGGATACACATACCAGCCTACCTGACTCTCAAAGTGATTCTAACTTAAAAAAGCAAATAAACAAAAACCAACCACACACACAAAAAATACCCAACAAACAACCCACATACTTAGAAAGATTTAAGATCAATTCATCAACTCTGACTGAAATGCACTGAGTGCACAGCTCCAACACAGTGCCACATAAACAGAGGATACAAGAGGTATTGAATACTTTGGTAGCTCATTTTATGCATACAAAAAAAAATCTTGCTTTAATTTAACTCTTTTCTCCAGGAAAACAGGAAAATGTGAAACTAGGGGTTGTTCTTTCCATAATGCTTAGAAAAAAGAAAAAAAATTCAGAAAATTTTCATCTGTCATATTATCCCATCAAAATCTTCCAGCTAATCTGTTTAATCAGCTGTTCTGAAGTTTACTGTTTTGAGAGCCTTCAAGTACTGCCTGTCATAGGTTAAGAAATGCAGACACCTGGAAGGGGTAAGGGATGGACACCTGGAGAGAGCTTACAGGATATGCCCTACTATATCTCAGCCACTCCAGGAAAATGGGAAACAGCCAATGAGGCTTTCTACCAAACAATTTTTAATTTTTTAAGGCTTAGTAAGCAGCAAAAGGAAAGGGCAGAGTAATCTAAGAACTAAAAACTTTTCCCTCTCCTCAAAACTTCTTTGGAATCAACTATTACTCATGTAGAAGCATGCACCTTCATTAAGCAAAAGCTTTCCTTTTTTGAGCTATATCTCTTTTTAGTCTTTCCCTGCCCTGGTTTTACCTCTCTTCTCTTTCCAGTAAAGGAAACTTCATTATTTTCTTCTATAACTTGGAAATCTTAATTCTCATATTCTAGCACTCCTGCCTTTTTCTCATCATCCTCTGAACATAAAACAAGTTACTCCCAAGACATTAGACATTCAAAATGAGAAGCTGCATCCCAACAAAAAGGAAGGCTGGTGTAATGATTTAGGAAAGGAGGGAAGTAAGGTTCAAACCCCATCTCTGTGAAGGACTGTGCCCCTGGTTTCCCACTTGTGGCACACAGGAAGAGATTTCCCTATTCTCACATAACACCTGCTATTCACATTTTCCTGGAGTACAGAGTCTGGAACAGTCCAGGAGTTGATGCAGTGCCTGCAGCAATCAGCTCAGGTGTCAGATCTGGGCCACAGTCACTGTGCTGTAACCTGCTCTTTGTACTGCAGCAGAAAAGCTCTGCAGCTTCAGCAAACTCTTGGAGAACCTGCTGAGACTACACACCTCTGTTACACTTCTCCAACAGTTTTTGTTGCTTATTAACTTCAGTCGTCAAAACAGCCTTTTCTTCTTTCAGCTTATTTACCTAGAAAAGTATAAAGAACACATCAAAACCAAGAGCATTTCAGTTAATGGCACAAGGCTTACAGCACATACATAATTCAAGCAGTATTTTGCTGTCAGTAGCTCTGTTTCCTAGGTTTGGCTTGATGCTGGAGTTTCCAGTGGGATGGAAAGCACTTTACTCCACCTTACAGATGTTGTAACAGATGTCATAAAAGGCTTATGAACTAATCCTCCCATGGCATGTTCCAGTCACAGCTGCAAATACATGATCTTTGGAACCTTTCTGGATCAGGTGCCATAGCACCTGGTTGGAAAGTTACTTGACTGTTTGCATTTTAATATAGTCAGACCCCTGGGCTCTGTTTATTGTCCAAGTGCTGTCAGCTGTGTCTTTCTGAATGCAAGTGCTGCATAGACAGGAAGAGCCACTAAGTCTTGATTTGCATCAGTACATGGCTTATCCAGTTTTCAAGCAGGAATGAAACTCTGCTGGCTTAAAAAGCCAATTTGCTGGTCTAATTATGATGACACAGCACTGCCAATGGCTGAACTTAAGGATATACTCAAAGAAGTAGCACCAGTGATTAAACTACGTGTCCTACAAAAGTATTTCTGACATATCTATGGGTTTAAGGAAATCCAGAAAACCCCTGCAGACTGTGAAGGGCTGTCAGGAAGGGGACCTGACAGTTGTAATATGGGCTTAGATCAAACAGGTAAGGAGAAGTCATGTGCCAGCTACAGCAGCAGACTGGACTGTGATGCAGAGGGTCCCTTCCAGGGACATGCCCTGAGTGATCCATCACTGGCAGGACTGGAGATTAGACAGTATTCAATTAACTTCACAACTGAGCGTTTTCAGCAAAATAAGCTCAAAGTTACAGAAAGGACAGACTCCAGGCTGACATGGTCTCGCCTTCCATGGTACAATACATACTTCTTCAATTACTTCTGCAAGTTTGCACCTCAGGTTTTCCAGTTCAATGGCCAAGGTCTTCTTTTCCTCATGAACAGATACGATTTGATCTCGCAGCTCTACGGTTTGAGGAAGGAAATGAAGAATATATTTGATTGGAAAAACAACAACAAAGGAAATATCACAGCAATGCAAGTACAGTTGGATATGAAACACCTGAACTATGTATCAAGCATCAGTTGTAACCAAGGAACATCCTCAATAATTTATGAGCTTTGCATAAGTGTCAAGTAACAGATCTATAACTGGGTCACAGTTTCAGATTTACTCTGTTGAGGTAAGCTCCTTGTTCAGGCCTGCTGTCTTTATTTGCATTTTGAATGATTAATTTCCTGCTATAACAGGGCCAATCCTGCCACCACAGAGGGTCCTCAGTCCTGCTCTTGAGACTGTCACATCATAGAGACTCTGGTATGGAGGCAGCAGAAAGAAATTTTTAAGAAGCATCCTTTAAAACAAATTAATACACTTCAATTCTTTTTGGATCGTGAGTTCTTGTCACAAGGGAAATAAACAAAACAACAGGTAGTTAATACTTGGGAGGTTTTCACAGAAGAAATTGTCCTGAACAGCTGCCAATTTATAGCCTTTGTAACATTATGTGAACAGAGTCAGAATATAACCTTTACTGATGGAAGAGCTAATGCTTGTAATTTTCCCCTCAGAATTTTTGTTCCTTAATTATTAAAATATGAAATAAATTAAATTCACAATGGAATAAAACATTTGATTATAATCACTTCTTAACAGGAGATCAGTTTGCATACATAATATATCAAGGTTTAGGTTAACATAAAATCACCACAAAAATCAAAATTTATTGATATATATTAGCTTTCAGTAAGTGCTCTCATTCACCACCTGCTTCCAGTATTTCACAGCACTGCTGTTCATTGAATACCAGCCATGAGTTGAGAAAATTGTGCCTAATCAATTGCAGATGATGATGATGACATGCTGGATGTCATTCTGGTAGGTCTCACATCTTCAAAATGTCCATTCTACACCAGCATCCCCCCTCCCAGCTCTGGAGCCTCAGATTTATTGTCCTCTAAATTAAAAGCATACACTTTCTAAAGTAAATAAAAAGACCTGTTTTCTCAGAAGATTCTTGATACACCTTGTCCATTTTATGGATCTGTGCTCTTCAGAGAAATTAATGGAGGAAAAAAGTCTCACTGAAATTTATGAGACGTGGATCAATTCTGGTTTTACAATACATGTATCAACCCCACTATGCAGAGAAGAAATCATATCCACAGACCACAGAGAGCCTCAGGTTTTACTACCTTATTTGTATATCCTTACAGAAAAGTGGTGGGAGATTAGGGATCATTCCAAGAAACATCCAATACTTTCTTGAATGGTGAGAAGGCTAAAGGACTTAGAAGATCCCCCAAATGCCACTTTTCATGCTTTAATGAATTGTTCATCAAGACAGAAAGCAGATACATCAAAACCTTTCTTCAATATTTCTCTAGTTTGACCCTGCTACTCTCCCATCTGATCTGCAGGCAGTGTTTATTCCCTAAATGTATTCTAGACACCTTTCTCCAGTACAAAAGTCTCACTTCCCATTCTGATGGGTTGCATGGTGTGCATCACACCATTTGCTGCCTGTTCTTGCATCTAGAGGATGGCAAACTGATTACAGCAGGGTACTATGACACCCTATTTCTTCAGTGGGATTGTTTCACAAGCATTTTTACAACACACACCATTTTCCCTCAGTGATACTCTGTACCGCTCCTTACAGCTGCTGCTTTCAAAAAGACAACAATTAACAAGGTCAAACTGAAAAGTTCAAAAAAGCTGTACTTAAACATCATGTGGTGCTCCAAGTTACAATAAAAAAAAAAGTGAAAGCCTTTTTTTTTTTTAAGAAGTTAAACACTTTATCTTGTCACAAAATCCAGAATGTTGGCATTCCCCTTTTATGGATACTATGACACAACAATATAGAAAACCATGGTGACTTCATCAAAGGGATGAGAAATAAGACTGATTTTGGACAATGGGAATATTAACTGCCTTTCAAAAAAGAACCAGAAATTTCTGAAAAAAAAAAAAAAAAACAAAAAAACACAGCTCTGTCTTATCAATAGATTTCCATGTTCTCCAGCTGTGTTGTTTTACCCAGTACAACAGTCCCTCTTTAGGCTGTTTGTTTGGTAAGCTCTGGAACATGAATGAAGTTTGTGCATACAAAGGTACATAATGGAAACAGAAATGGAGAGTTCTGTCTGACAGGCTCTGAAATAATGACATTGCAGTTGAAGATGACCTTGCCCTTCTACTTAACTTTTATTTTTTTAAGGGTTTTAGGAAATGTTTCTTTTACTGATTCAGTAGCATTGAACTCTCTTAGCTGGGTAGATCTCATTTTCCTATTGCATTTAACTTCCTCTGCAGGCTGTGTATCCCCCACCATTTATGTCACACACTACCAGCCCTCCATGTTCTCAGCCATTCCTGGAAATCCTTTGATTCTGACCACTCCCAGAGGCATGACTTGGAACAAGGCCAGTCTCTGGTCCAAATCAACAGTGCTGTTCTTCAGACAACTCCTGCCCTGCAGGTGCTGTAGGATCAGCAGCAATGCTCACCTTTTATTTGCTGCTGACAGTGCACAGAATTGCATGGTCCAGAGGTAGCTTCTGTATCCGTGGATGATTCATCCTCATCAATGTTAATCTCTTCAGTGATAATTTCTGGGCCCAGTTTGGCCATACAAAGCATACTAATCCTTTTCAAGGTTTTATTTTCTTTGTTCAGCTGAAAGGTGAGAAGTACAAACAGTAAGAAGCTGGTTAGTCTGTCTTTAAGCTGCTGGGCAAGAGAAAAAAAAGTCAACTGTTTTTTGTCCTTTATCATTAAAAGATCTATCAAAGAAGTCAAAAGTAACATTAGATTAAGTTCCATTCAACACTAGAATGGTCTGAAGATGGGGTGGTTATCCACTTTTTCCTCTGAGAGGTTTCAATTCAACGTGATGCTTTGTCCATGCCTTTTTTCCCCTCTCTGGTACTTCTGTTTAATAAATACTGTGTAGGTTTAAATCAATCACATCAACTATCAAGCTGGCTTAATGCTACACAGGCTTTGTGACAGCTGCTTCAGCTCCTCACCTTTAAACATGTACCAGGAGTCCCAACTGAATGACCTGAAGAAGAGTTTGTGCTCCTGAAAGCTCATCTGGTTTTCCAAGTTGGATCAATTGGTTAAATAAAAATCCTTACCTTCTCCTATATATAAACTACAAATATATATAATAATATATAAACAATAATAATAATAAAATAATATATAAACTATATTATATATTATCTAATTTTAATATATAATTATACATAATATATTATTATATATGTTATATATTGTATCTATGAAATAGATATCATATATATAAACTACAAATACTACCACTACTATATTCCTAGTCACAACAGACTTATCTCAAAATTCTTTGGAGTTATTACTGTAGATTCAACATACATAAGATGAGAGCCATCTCATGAACCAATTCTTCATGGGTCTGACCACAAGTCAGAAACCACTTTGGGCTGGATGCCTGAACACATGGCTGGCTGGTGGATGGTACACAAGAGATCCTACATAGCACCTCGGTCTTGATCAACAAAAACTCAACAGGAATCACTGCAAATGTTTAATTCTCTTTCACTGTCCTGCATCCAGACACCCCAGGGGTGTTCAGGTAAATGTCAGGGTGACTGCCCACCCATCAGCCAAGTATTCCCTGTGCTCAGGTTTAAGGATGAAACTCAGTTTTCTACTAAAGACACACCATGTGCCAAAGTCAACACAGACTTCAGAACTCCAGTATGCATCTTCAAAGAAAATATACACAATACAGCTCATCTGACCCCAAATTTTCACCTGAACAATCATCTCTGACCCCCCTTATCCTCAGCCTCTCAACTATGGGAGATTCATTCAAGGATTTATCTCCTTCCTAAGGAATGAAAGTGAGACAGTGGGGAGAGTGGTGTGAGAGCCCTACATGGTGCAGCCAGCTCACAGACAAACAGCCCCACAGAGCAAAGGGAGTCTTTGAACTGCCCTTGTCCCTGCATTACAGGGAAAGTGCAGAGAAGAAGACAAGTTGCATAAATGTGTTCATTTTCTTACTTATATGCTGATTGTCTATCTTATGAATTCTAATATAGTGTCATTATGCAAACAATTAAGTAAATACCTCCAGAAAGTACATTGCTAATGCATCTAAATTAAAGTGATTTCTTGCTGGTGTGATTTTTACCATATCTAAGGATGTACTTTGGGCAGGGAATGGGGAGGGAGGGGAAAAAAAAAAAGAAAAAAAAAAGGCAGTCAGCATTGCTAATGAAATTTGGTTCAAAATTGCTGTAATCCATTTTCTGATGAAGTGGCTCAGATGCATTTTACACAACCAAAAATATATAAGAGAGATAAAAACATTCTTTAATAATAATGCACTTCTGATGAGATGGAATATAGAAAATTACACACTTGCTAAATTCATCAGACTAGACGCAATCAACAGAGCAGTGGAGGTCACCTTTCCCCTGCCCTTGCTTTGCTTTCATAAACAATCACCTGAAATGTAATGCAGTGGTTGACTTTTTCCATTTGATTTAGACACTGAAATGCTCATTATTGTTTTCACACAGAGGAGTTCTAAAACTTATTTTCCATTTAACCTAAATGCATACGAAAGCTAGAGATCAGGATGCTGGTCCATGAAAATAGAAACTACATTAAAATGGTTTTTTTTTCCTTTAAAGGCAGGAATGGTGTTTTGCATCTCGCATCTGGCTGTTAGTTTTTTGCCACTTCCAAACTATTTCACAGCTCCACAAGACTATACAGAAATATATAAGGGTCATGAATACAATCTCAAGTTTTAAATAAATAAATAGGTAAACAGGTGAATAAATAGATCAACAAAAACCCAGCATCACTATAATTCTTCTCACCTTAGAAGCCAAAGCCTCAGCACTTTCACGACATGTCTTCTCAATTTCAAGATGGTTCTGAATACAGTTCACTTCCTCAATAACCATGTGAGAAACTAAGGGAACAGTTCAAAAATTAGTCAGTATTTTCCTGAGATTGACACATGCTTCCCATGATCAGAAATAGCATATCTTCTTCTGCTAACTTTCATTGTGAGCATTTCAAAACACAGGGAAGAACATAGATAATCTCCACAGATAGGAACTGTTCTGAGCATTGGATATTGGAGTTGTTCCTTTAAGCAATTCTCTCAAGACATGTTTGCAGCATTAGAGGGGCAACTGTAGAACTGAGCATAAACTTATGGAAGCAGAGGACCAGCAGGAGCCTCGTTGACAAACCTCACTCATCATCTTTATTTCACTAACACTTGAGGATTCAGAATGACACCTTTAGGATAATCCCTTAAGAGATGTTCACAAAGTTCCTCTCCACTTTCTGGTCTGTTTCTCATTGCCAGTCTCTTTGTGCTTGAGTAGGCCCCAAAACGAGCACCATGGTCTCACCTACCTCCATTGTTCACAACACAGATTTCAACACACCCACAAAAATCTTCCCTGAAACCAAGACTGGGCTATCTGACTGCAGCTGGAATGCATGGCTGTACATCTGATGTCACAGCTGGAGGAGCAAGTGCCACATCTGTGCTCTGCTCTTAGAAAATCCCTATTACAATTGTGGGTACACATCACTTTGCCAAAGACAGGCAAAACAGTGACCAAAAAGTTCTGGAACAAATTCTGTTTTGTAACATGGGAGACCAATGGGAATCAGAAAGAATTTAAAAGCACAGATACATTTTATCTTGCAATTCCACTCATCTCCCATCAGTACATATGTACTCTTTATGAGTGTTCAAAGTCTTAAGGGACAGGTTTAAGACTGCACAGGGGAGCAAAGCAGAAAACCCCAGAACAGTTTTCCATTTCTCAGGCTCATGGATGCAATTCCCCCTTGGCTCCTGGCACACTCATCCCATCCCAAACAACAGCCTGGACCCTAATTCTGCAAGTCATTGCAAGGCACAAATTCCTCCTCAGCCCAGTGTCACGATTCCAATGCACAGAAAACTTACAAAAATGCACAGGTTACTTGCAGCTGAACAACACTTTGGAGCAGGAACAAGGCTGGAAAATACAGTGTAAATACAGAGGGATTTTTTCCTAGAATTTCTTCTCCTTTTCATCAAGATAAGCTTTAAAATCTAGGGATTTTATACCACTGGGTAGAAAACCCCCCTTGCCCTATTCCAAGAGTTTTGACCAAAGACTGAAGAGAGATATTTAAGCCATCTTTGATATACTGAGGTCATCTTAACAACTACAAAACAGGACTTCATGATAGGAAAAAGAAGGTCATTAACAAATGTTATTTATGCAGCTTTATACTTAGCATCCACTGAAGTTTTCATTATTGAAGTTTTGATGTTGCCAGAGGGAACTAGCAACACATTGGTTTGCTGAGTAGCTGCATGAAAGACCCAAAATCTACAAAAAATAAAAGGCAGGGAAGTGTACTGGTAAATCTTGGTCTAAAAACTATATTCACATGAAGTCTTCTACCAGCAGTGCAACCAGACCTCTTTCTTTGATTAACTTTTTATTTTCATTTCTCCTGGAGACATTATCTTCATTTTATTTTATTTTCATTTCTCTATGGAGAAATTATCGGCTCCAAACCTGTCCTACCAGCTGCTACATTTGAGAGACATACAATAGATACAATTTGAGAGAGGAAAAGTTTCAGGCAGTACCATCTCCCTGTCTCTTCTGGTTTTATTCTTCTGAGCCCTGGGAGCTTTGAGCAGTGAGATGCTTTGGGCTGGGTGAAGGAGCAGTGGAGATACAGAGCTGCTCCCATTTTACAGACAGCAATCTAAGGGCCTCAAGCAAGGCTAAAGTTGGGAAACAAGGATCAGGCTCTCATGGCAGAACTAGGGATTACTCTTGGTTCATTTAAACTTAATTAACCTGCAATTATGATTAACTCAGGGGAAAAAAGTCTTTCCAAATTAAATACAAAAAATATATTATTTCCTAAGTCTGCCCAAAGTTCTTATTATGTTAATATTAATATTCATAAAGAAGCACTAAGTGGCCTGAAACATCTCTAACCTTGACAGTTTTTTTCAGGGGTAATAATAATCCGCAGCAAATGCAGGCCAACCAAAAACCACTTAACTAATTAGTAGTTGCAGTCACCGAGAAAACATGAATCAACACTGTTATTACAAGTGGCACATTTGAGTGGCATCTAATTATGACTTGATGAGCACGATACTTGCATTATCAACATTACTACTGCATCCCATCAGGGACTAAAAGCCGCTGATGGCATTGACTGCGAGAAACTCCCCCTCAATGGTACCGCAGCACCCAACAATCTCCTTGGCAGGGGCACCCTCACTAAATGACATGTTAAGCATAATTACTGGTAGACATTGTAAATAAACAGGATTGGAAGTGAAAATTGTACCAAGTGCATAAGACACAATCTGACACATTGGAAGTGGCAGCCTTAATTGAGAGTTTCTTTGACTGCTCAAGATCATTTCAACTGCATTTCTCGGAGGACAGTGATTATAACTGTGGAGACAGACGGCATAATGGTATCAGCACTGCTGACAGAGCAGTGAATTAAATTGTATCTGCTGTTGTGTGAAAGCCTTGATGAGAGGTACAGATCCTTAGTGGTCTTATCATTATAACACAATGGTCATGTTGTCATCAACCTTGCTGGCTCCAATTGAAAAGAAATGATTGTGTGTTGAAGCTTTCCCCCCCACCACCACCTTCTATCTCTTGTGCTCAATAGAACCAATTTTCAGAGAGCTATGAAATCACGCAATAGGGCCTAAAATGCAGCTGCTTGGCATACAAACGGGGCCCCATTAAACTGGAATCACACACAATATGTGTTTATGCCAGGAGAACAAATAGAAGCTGAGTACAGGCCAAGTTTATTCACAGACACAAAGCCAATGTAGCTCTTCATCAATATAATTGCCTTTTATATTGTCGTTTAAATAATGGGCTCTATTATTGCTTTAAAATCCTAATATTCCTGGCATTTTATCACTATGTTTACAAGGTATGTCCTTTAAAAATGTGAAAGGAAGATAAAAGAAACCTATAAAATCTTACAACATCAAATATTACCTCAAATTTTAAGTCTTAACTACTTGACATTTTCTGCCACACTCCAGTATTCCTCGTATCATAACAAAAACAAAACCGGCAGCCGTTTTTCCACAGGAATTGTACTCCTTAGAGAACATTCTTGCTTACCTAAGATCATTCAAGGCAGTAGACAATTCCTGTTGATTTCAGATTATTTTCCATAATTGTATCACACGAACTATTATAAAACAGAAGTGAGCAAATTCCTCTTTAACACAGTCACACAAAAGTACAGACCATGTGATTTCCTTCTCCTGCATTAACTTCATCCACATTTCTGATGCTTCACCGTGCAGTTCACTGTACTGGCACAAACCAGACGTAACAGACCACAATCCCATTGTAATTGTCTCTTCTAAGGAGCTATTCCACTAGGATACTTCCACTCCCATTAGATGTGCTTTGTTGCTTCCAGACACCATACAGTTTCAATAGAACCATTACCATAAATGTGCAAAACTGAATATTGAGGTTCTCACAGCCCAGACGAGATAGAACTTGCTCTAAAAATTAGCACCTGAGAGCAGGTCGTCCTAAAAACCTTTCCTGGTATGTCTGTGCTTAAAGTAGTATTACTCCTTCATGAAAAAATTGCTATTTTAATTATTGTTATTATTATTATTATTATTATTAGGAATCTCAGCATCAGATCCCACTCACTTCAAGCATGCATCATTCCAAAAGTCACTTGCAGAATCCAGGTGAGACAGAGCCACCTTTGCACCACTGTATTTTCACCACTTTGCACCTAGAGGGTGACTACCCATGCCAGAGAGTACAAATGCTGTAACAGCATTTATTCTGACTACTGTGGGCAAAGTCTCACTGGATTAGCTCCTTAAACTCAGCTTTCAAAGAGAAACAGCAAGTGGACCTGAATCTCAGCATTCTTAACACTGCTGTAGAGTGTGCAGAACTATGATGATAACTGTCTACGTCAAGAAAATCCCACTGACATTGTCAGCTTACTTTTCTGAAACTCCTCCAGCTTTTTGACAGCCTCATCTCGTTCTTGCTTGATTTTGTCACACTGTAGGAAAAGAGAAAATTGAAATGAAACACTGATCCCAGTTATTTAATTAGCAGTCAGTCACAACATGCAAAATCAACCAGGATCAATTGCCAGCACAATAACGTACAGAAGCCTATCAAAGCATTTCTTTTTCCTTTCAGCCATGTAAGATCAATGGAAATTATGCATAAAAAATTCATTACTCAGAGTACTTCCCAGCCAAACTGGCACACTGTACTTGATTTAGGTTCTGATTCAGAGCTACTCTGAAAATATTTTAAAGAGACACTTTATCCAAAACTGAAATAAGCAGTTATCCATGTTACACCAACAGTAGAAGCAATACTCAGCATGTCAAAAATAGGCTTTAGGTCTAGTTTCTTTAACACAAACAGACTCAGAAAAGAGGCCTACATTTCTATACCCACCATGTAGAGGGAAAACCTCAGAGCCAACCATCAGGGACATGCTGTTTAATTCCATTACATCATGAGCATAGTTTCAGCTTTGTAGAGACAAAGGCACTCATTTCATGCTTTAAGGAGTTCCCATCACCTCAGTTTTATTAATTTTGTGGTTATTGCTAACACTACACAGGCCTGCAATCACTGATCTTATGATGGAACGGGTTCTTCACAAAGAAAGAATAAAACAGATGTGAAATAGAATTCTCTAAGAAAACCCATTCTGTAAGTAAATGAAAGAACTCAAAGAAATGAGTAAAATTCACAAGAGACACAGTCAGTGATTAACCACAGTGTGAAAAACACATGACCCAGGGGGAAGTATGACTGGCACACAAGGTGCCTTACACACACATCCTTCCTCACATGCGGCTGGGCATGTTCACAGCAATAAATCAACCTACAACCATGAGTTAACTTCTGGAAGAGGTCTGTGTGACTGAGCTCCTTACAGTGCAACTCCAATTACAAGGATGCTGGCCACTGGAACAGAACTGGGTAAAAAAAAAAAAAAGAAAAAGACAAAAAAATACCCAAAAAACCCTGAAATTATTTTGCTCGATTTTCGGTTTTTCCACATGAGGAGCCACTTTGAGTTAGCTGGGAAAGGAACCTGCTGTTAAGCAACAAGAAGGGGGAGAGTCTGATTCAAAGGCAGCCAAATTCAAGAGAACTCTTCTATCAGCTACAGAGGACCTTGGATGAGACCCAAAGAAGGATCTGCTCTCGGGCAAGGTGAGGATGCCCCTGGTGCTGGCTTGGGGCAGCTGATGGCTACCTGTGGGAGCAAAAGGAGCTGCACTCAATAACAACTCTCTTCTGATGGCACTGGGGTGATGAGGCTTCAAGGGACAGGGGCTGAGTAAGGGGACAGGTCAGTCACCAGCTGCTGTAAGGACTGTGAAACAGGGCAGAGCTGCAGAAGGAGCAAAGACACGCTGAGCCAGCAGCGCCAGACGAGGACTCACCATTTCCTGGGGCCCTGTTAGCAAATAACCTGGGAAGAGAATCTTGCAGAGGAGAGGTGGGGAAGGGAAATCTCTGCACGAATCTTGCTGCCCTCCCTCCGTTTCCTCAGAAAAAATCTGGGTTACCTTTGTGGCAGAAGTGCAGTGTAAGAGCAGGAGGCAGTGGAAGATGCAGAAGGTGTTTCTGGCTGTTCTGCAGAGCACAGTTCTGCCACAAAAGGGAACTGGTGGGAGCTGCTGCCTCCTTGGATTTCCCCAGAAAGACCCTGGAGCCACAATGACATATTTCACCCACACATGATTTTTCTGCACACTGCAAGCTTTCAGCCCACTGCACATTAAATGAGCAATTTAAAAACCAGAAACATTAACATTTTAAGGATCTGATCTGCTGTCCGTAGAAGTCGACAACTTTCCTACTGATGGAAACCTTGCTGTAGAGGACATAGCACACTCCCTTATCCCAACAACGGGAAAAACTCCTTTTAAAATCCTCCAGGCAGCAAAAACTCCTTTTCAAATCCTCCAGGCAGCAGGCTGTAAGGCAAAGCAGCTTTCCCTGTGCAGTCAAAGGGGAAGTTAAATGACCTATTCCACTTCACCTCGAGTGCTATTTGCAGAGAGAGCTCCATTTGGACCACGGCAAGCTGACTATTCTCCTCATAACTGCCACATTTCTCTGCACAATCAGGGTCTCTAGGCTTGGGTCTCTGCAGAGCAATTCCTGCTCCCAGTTGCAGTTTTCTCAATACCTTCCTTTTGCTGCTACTGTGCTTCAGAATGAAAGAAGAAGAAGAAAAGGAGAGTGGGAGATTGCTGCCCTTGCTGAAATGATCAATGGAAAGCACTTTGCCTTCTGTCTTGCAATCAGAGCCATGCAAGCAGAGCTGTTACAGGTCCTTCCAAAAAATACCCTGGTTTATCTTCTAAGCATTAGAAAAATTTGAGATTTTCTTTAACTATTTAAACTGTTTCAAATTTGAAATTTACACAAAAATAAAAATCCTATAAACTGTTTCATAATAAAAAAAAAACTCTGCCACCCTTTAAAATAAATTGACCTTACCTTTAAAACTGAAAAGTTTAAAAATCAAAATTTAGATGTATGAGCTGCTCCTAAAATGCTCCAGAGAAGTCTTAAAAGTTCATAACCATCTCACTTTTCAAAAATGCAGTTATAGGCATACACAATGGAATCATGAATGGACAAAAGTATCACTATTCCTAAATATTAAAAGGCAAATATCATAACATGACTATAAAATCTTCACTTTCCACATTCAAGCACATGGAACTGCTAAGGAGAAAGTCTCCATGTATTTACTAAGCTTTCCCTTTTCAGTGTTAAGGGATAACTCCAAACTAAAGAGTAACCTTGAATAAAAATTAAAAAGTTTGTAGCTCTTGGATTGCCAGTCAATTTTCAGTTTTTAACTTAAGAGTTCCAGCTTCTCTGCAAAGTAAAATAGCCCTTTATTCTATTTTATTTAATATATCTAGTATTAGTATTAGCAATCTAATATTTATACCACCATTATCTCACCTATAAAACCCTAACAATGTAAACAGAAAATACTGCAGTGCTGGACTGGCTACAGTGATAATCTAGCAGTACAAATACATAACATCTGTATTTTCAGAAATTAACAGTCCAGTTGCCACAGTTAATTTTGTGAATAACTCCATATATTCTTCATCTTTGCAGGCACAAGTTCAGAAGATTTGTCAATCCCACTCCTTTCAGATTTTAGCCTTCTAGGTAGCCAATACACAAGGCAATATTTTAATTTCTAGTTTCTTGTCTATTCTCTACTAACAGGCTGCTTTTTTGCCAACTATTTTGCACATAAGCTCCTACAGACTTCAGTAAAAGGCCTTCAAAGGGCAAAAACAACAGGGAGATTGTTCAGCCCAGATATTAAGATGCAAGAAGTTCACGTAGTAGTCATATAGTCAATTAAACCATTGCTAAGCAACACAAGACACAATTCTTTCCCATTTACACAGATTGTGAAATGTATGCAGATTTAATGCTTGCTCTAAAATTCTGAGTTTGGTGCAGTGCTCAAAAGTATCCAATGACATTTGCAGTACTCTACTCAGAGAAACAAGGAGCGTGTCATCAAGGCAGAGTCCCTTCCCCATTCCCACTTGGTGATAAAACATATAATCCACTCCATCCCTGTGCTTTAGCACAGCAAACACCATGAATGATGTATAGAGATACAGTATTACACCTACTGTTTTGGATAGCTGTTTTGCTTTTTTTTTTCCCCTACTGGCAGCATGACAAAACACTGTCAAAACCAGTGTTCAGAGTCATTTCTGTCTGATTAGCAAGTAGTCAAATATTTATTCATGATCTGACTCTGAATATGTCAGAACTGCATATTAAGTTACCCACATTTGTGTGCAGCTGAACATTTGTTATCCATTTTTGGGGGGCTGGTATGAATGTTTTGTTGGCTGCATCATTAAAAAAAAGGTGACCTAAGAGACGTAATCTGGCAATATAATTTTGCCTCCATTGTATCTAAAATTATTTAAAAACACTAACAAAAAATGTCTGGGGAAATGTTGTCAGAGACTCCACCAGTGGTCTCCAAATTGGCAGTTTTGCAAGGCAATGAGGAAGAGACATTGTGGATGAAAGATCTTGTCTTTTGCTCCTGAATTTTCAAGGTTATTAGCATCCCTTTCAAAGCAGCAGTGCTTTGAACAAAGTAACCCACGTAAAAGTCAATTTACTTCCTAATTTTAAGGAAAAATATGGAACAAAGAGCATAAATTTTCAAAAATTAAAATTATATCTCAAGTTACCTGCCCATTATCCACTAAGTTCCATGTGTCTGATGGAAACTAGGACAATTTCTGCATGCACAGCTCATCTTTCAGAGCCATACAAGCACAGCAGTGACCTAGGAAAGTATTCCACCAAGTGTACCAAAAGCACATACACACACACTGCTATTTAATTCCTCTGTGGCACTTTCCACACACACTCTGCAAGTCACCTGCTAAAAAAATTAACATCTCATTCTCCTGTCCACACAATTAATTATGTGACCACAATTGATACAGAGGAAGCCATTTGCTGACATTCACAGTGACAGACAGTGGCAGAAATAGGAACAGAAGTCACCCACAACTTCCCAGACCCACAAGCAGAGAAAGTCTGTGCTACATTTTTCCAGCAGCAGGTTTGATCCTGCAAAGCACAAACTAAGATACAAAGCAAGAGATGCTAAGGACCTTTAGAATTACTCTGCCCTCCCATAACACAAGGAATAGTTTCATTTCAGTATTGGCACTGGAAGCAAATATAACCATGAACTCTGTATCAGTAGATTTATTTTTTTTTTTTTTTGTGGAAGAAATGCACTTAGAGCCTCACACTTAACCACTTGAGTCCAAGCACTTGAACAATGAACCATGACTGCTTACACAAGCACACCAATTTGCAGGATGGAGATTTTGGAGGGAGAAAAGTTGCATAACAACTGAAAATCCAGCCCTGAGCACGTGTTTAACTGTTTGCTCAGCTGGGAATGTAATCCCCATAGGCTCAGGCTTGGGGGATTTTTGGGTGTTATGCAAGAATTCTGCAAAAGTTCAAAGCAACCTCGAGATGAAACACACAAGAGTAGCTAGAGATTTGCAGCTGTAGGAAAGGAGCCTTGTGAAAGAGAGGAGCAAGGAGGCAAGAAGAGCAGAACGGAAAAACAACCTCAGAACATCTCATTCCATCTCAATTTCAGAAATAAAATTTTTCATTGACATTCCCTTTGAAGGAATAAAAAAAAAAATAAACAAAAAAACCCCATAGCTCAAGGGAAGTCTCCCCATTCCTCCCTTCCCAGCTAAACAGAGCTTTGCTGAAGAAACACCAAAGCTGATGGAACTTGGGTTCAGGGCAAAGCTGGGGAGCCTGTTTTTCATGGGGTGTACTCATGTCCTGGCATGGCACTCCCCACATGTGACAGAAGCCAACAGCCAGCATGGGACAACCTGAAGGAACAGAGCAGTGCAGGGCAGGATGCTGAAACCACTCCCAGGCTGAAAATGGTTTGGAGACTGCAAGAGAAACCTGCCCAGGTGTTAAACGTGCTCCTACATGCCTCCCTTTCTGCTCTCAGAGACAGCATTCTGGGCTGGAGGAGTCTTGGTCCAAGTCAGTCTTATTCTTATTTTCTTCTGTGCATTTCCTCCAAACAGCAAAGAGAGAGGACAGATTTCCTGGGAATAGATCAGCAGAACAGGAATGCAGCAACAACCAAAGGGAAAAGGACAAGGAGGTCAGAGCACAGAGGGAATGAAGCACATTGTGCTGACCTCAGTAGAAATACAAATAATCTTTGCTGAATCATAAGTGTACATAAGTATCAAATTTTCTTCAACAATAAGAAAAGAGTTAAGGACAAGATCTTCTCAATACAGCCTTGAATTGAAACCTTTGTAACTAAAAATGACCATTCCAAAATGATTTCAAAAGAAGCTCAATTAAACCTACATATCCTGGCAGCTAACAGGGATTTAAAAACTAACAGATTTCTTACATCTTCAGCTCCCTCATACTGGAGAAGGAGAATTTTGCTTACAATACAGCGTAGCACTGACTCCCCTGCATTCCTCCCTACCTTCAGAAATCATATTCCTACATTATAAATGTTCAGAAGCTGAGGGAAGTTTTTCTCTTTTTTTTTTCTTTTCAGTAATTAAGTCCCCCATGCAAATGAAGCAATAATAAAACAAGACTTAGATCAAAAAGAAACAATTTTATCTGAACACATGACTTGGTCTATGCTCCCACTGATATCACATGCAAATCTGGTAAAGCAGCAAGCACTTAAAATATATTTACAGGAACTTTTCTGCAGTGGGACAACCAGAATAGTTGTGAGAGCTGCATTCATTGCTCCATAAAACACATAGGTACAAGTAATACTTATTATTATAAATTAACAGTGAACTCAAAAAAGCAGTCAACAATCTGCCACAGTCCACAAGGTGTTTCAGTATTAAATGAATAATTGGTTCATACAAACCTCTTCCTTCGTTTTCTTATTTTCTGCTCTAAGCTCTTCATATTCGCCAATAGCTACACATGGGGGAAAAAAAGAAAAAAAGTTAATATAGCAGTACCTCTTTCCAAATCAGTTCTCCAATTGATTAAATTGAAAACTCTTCTTTTGTCCATGCAGACTTCTTAAATAACATGGGTCATAAACTTCATTAATAGCCTGTTAATGTCCTATGAACTGGACAGCCCTCTAGAACTGAAGGAATTAGGAAGTGTCTGAAAAAGATGGTAGCTCCCCAAACAATCCATTTTTGATCAATGTAGAGTTAAATAATCTTATTGATTGGGTTAAAAAATTATAAAGTGGATATACTGGTTTGCAATGACCATTTTAAACCCACACTGGCTCAGGTTACAGATCAAGCCCATAAAGAATGGTTGGTGTGATATATGGGTTCTTGCAGAGCAGCTGATCCGTGCACCAGTAAAACCAGGGTCTCCCATCCATCCCTTTACTTCTCCATATGTACCCATAATTCCATGCCCAAGAAGCAGGAAAAACAATCAACAAAACAAAACAAAACAACAACAAAACACACACACAAAAAAAAAAAAACCCAACCAAAAAAAACCCAAACCAACAGATAGATGAACAAGCAAAAACTCACACTGGTGAAACATTGTATTTCCTACACAGGAGCACAAAGGCTGTGCCTCTTGGTCACTGCTCCACTGCCAAGCTATTCCCTGTTCCTCTCAGGAAAATAAGGGAAGAGACCTCTACCATCTAGATGCATGAAAACATCTAGAACATCTAGATGCATGAAAAGGAATGCAAATTGTACCAACAGAGTCAATTCAAGTTTCTTCATACTTGAAAACTGCTGGTGTTTGCTTGCCTTTAAGGCAAAGCCATTCTTGACACTCAATACTTTACAAATGACTGAAAAATGTAAATATAGATTTGCCCCACCCTTGACTGCTCTCTTCACACACTCCATGAACAGAGAACTCTGACTCATTAGCCCTGAAGGAGAAAATAACAGAATATTCTGGGCTATAGCTCTTAACCCACCCAACTATTCCCAGCCAACCCTGCTCTCTCTTACAGTAAAAGAGGAAAACCCCAAAAGAGCCAATATGAGTGAACACAGCACATTCCTCCACAACAGTGGCCTCACTTATTCACCAGCTTCTCACTCCACAGCTCAGCAGGCCAGAAGGGACTGTCCTGGAAACATATCAATACCCTCTATCAGTATTAAATTAAGCAAGTAACGTTGTATGCAGAAGCTCCTTTAATTATAACTTGGTCTTTTGATTTTCAGTTGTCAACCTGTGTCTCCTGAACCTGAATTTGCTAACAAAATGTAAGTATTATCTAAATTAGATGTTTTAAATATTAGGTACTTACTATGGCTGAATAGGACTTATTACTAAAACAAAGCCATAAGGGTAAAAGTATATAATGACTGTATTCACAATGAACAACAGGAAAGATACCTTCATTTACACAGAGTGAGATGGTGACTATTCCTACTCTTTTTATTAAAAACTTAATCAACCCCTTTCCTAAAGCTGCGTATTAAAAAACACAAGTTAAAGAAAAAAACCCCAAAGTTTAAAAATGCTACATGCATAAACTTCAGCATTTATATTGCAAACCAGGGCAGCCTTCCAGTCGATTGAGAGATATTCCATGCCAAATCAATCAGTAATGGATTTAAAATCTACTTATTTACTCAAAAAAATAAGTGGAGCTGTCAAAGGAAGCAAGTGTCACTCGACTGTTTTTGCTTCCACACCATGGACAAGGCATGTCTTTACTGGTACAGGCAGGAGAAAGAGCTGATGGTGCAAAAAGTCCTCTACTCCAGATGAAACAAGACATCCCAATTAAGTCATATCTTGTTGGTAGAAGTAAACTAACACCTGGCTTTTTGGATATATCATTAGAGACAGAATTACCCCTGTCAGCACCAGAAGCTTTAATGGAATTGCTGCCACCACATTGCTCCTCCCAGTGTACATGGAATAGGAAAAATCAGACCAAAAGTGCTGTGAAAACTCTCAAACAACAATGGCCTCCTACATGTACAGCATGCACAAGACTGTGAAGTGCTGTCAAAAGGATAAAAAATAGCCAAAAGGGATCAATTTTCCCCTTGTTCACCATCTTAGGCTCAAAGATACCTTCTGCTAAATCCAACTTATCAGCATTTCAACAGGATGCAGTAAGCATCAGCAGCACCAGCCAGGTGCACACTATTTTCAAATAAAGCCTGGGTGGCATTTTTAACACCTCCTTCTGTTGAGGGCAATCTATGGGACAGCATTAGCATTACACCCAGCACCTGACAATGACTCCAAACCCTGACTCACAAACCTTTAGCAGGCCTAAAGCTTACATGGGCAAACCAAGCTTTTGGTCAGGTATCAGTTGCATTTGCTGAAACCTACATGGCTCAATTACCTAACGGCTCTTTAAAAAATAAATAAAAAGCACCTGTGTAAGTACACAATGATAAGTGTTAGGTACAAATACTGTAAGTCTGCTCCTGTATCTGTGTCCCCATATGCCTTGATTTTACTCAAATTTGTGAAAGTGTACACAAGTAAATTTAATTAAACCCTGAATTTGCATCTTGCAGTCTTACACCTTCCTTGAAAAAACAGGGCAGGAAAACTAAACACACCACTGCCTGATAAAGACCAAGCACTAAGTTCACACAGAAAGACTTGCCTTCACAAGTTTCTGAAAAAAAAAAAGATAGGGTTCAACACAAGAAACTGAAGTGGAAAAACATCTGAACTCTAATACATTCAAGAAGGATGGGTTCTGCTGGGGAATTAATGTTGTGTACTAAGATATACACACAGGTACACAAGGAAAAAACAAATTACAGAGCAGGTGAAGACAGCAGCCAAGAAGGTGTCCTAAGACCATAAAAATTACCCATGTGCTACAAAGTAGAAGGAATTTGTCAGGCCACATTAGGAGCTTGTCAACAGCATACATTTAAAAGGTACTGCTCTGAGATATTGCTGTCAGATTGGCACTCTAGTCTGTTCCTAAGAAGATACATATAAAATGTTCCCTTATTCAAAGGTACTGACATTATAAGAAAAAGTTTAAAGAGATCAAATAGATCATAATAAAAGAAAAAGTATACAGAGCCACAGTGCTTGGGACTAGAGATTGGAAATCATCACACTTCATCAAATCCAGCCAACAAACAGAGAGCAAAGTTAGACCATTTGAAAATGAAGAAAAAAATAGGCAGTATAAACACCTTTAGTATATGTGTGGTTAGCAGCAGTTATTAACCACTGCAATGTAGCAAAGTGACCAGAAATGTGGCTATGACAGTACTGAAGTGTAATTTTACCTAGTTTGTAACTCCAGACACTTTGATCACTGACTCCTGTTTTCAACTGAACAAAAAAGGGACTATTGCAGAAGATGACTGTCTTTTAAGGGCAAGGTTCCAGCAGTGCCAATAAAACCAAAGACAAACAAGGCAATCTTCCAGGCAAGTAATCAATTACTGTTATGATTCAGCTGTTAGTCAACTTTGCTACCATTCCTCAGGTTCTACAACCAACCACTAAAATAACACAAAGTTTTGCCAATCTACCTTTTTTTGGTTTTGTTTTAAGTCTTACCCACAGAAATATAAGGGCCAGTTGAATAGAATGTACATCACTGGAAACATCATTTAAAGTACAGTGAGGCAATAGTAATATTTATAGTGAAACTGCTGTATTAAATCATGACATTTCAGAAAACTATTTGAGGATTAAAACTCAAACAACACTTTTAAGTCCAAATACCATCAATACAGAGATCTTGTTTCTTCATGATGCTCACCTTAAACTTAGTAATGGAGCAAGCTGAAGAATAATCAGTATCAGGTATCTGAGTCTAACACACAGGACTTGGAAAATTCAGCATGGATGAAAGATAAGAGTATCTTACACACAAACAGCTTCAGTGTCCTTGTTACTGCTCAGAGCTCTGCCAAGAAGCCAAGCAAATTTGCCCGAGCCCCAGAGAGCTTCAAATCTGCCACTGAGAATTGAGTGGGCAGCCACAAAACACCTGCCTCAGGTTCAATCTCCTGACCTTGGTGAGGAAAGTAAGAGCAGCAGCTGAAGTGTGACAGCAGTCAGCCACAGACACTGCTGTGGCACCACTCCTCAGACATTTCATGTACCTGGTGCCAGGCAAGCCTCTCAAGAGTAGAAAAACACATCCTGAAAAAGAAACCAAGCCAACAGCTACTGAATGAATGCTTTCTGAAACCTTTCCAAACCCATTTGCATTTTTCAGAAATCTGAGTACACATCAAAATGTTACAAAAACCTGAAGCCATACACTGCTCTGAACAAAATAAAGATAGGACACGCCTGTGTACCCATTACCCCAAATATTCAGACCCAGCAGATCCTTCCACCAACTGCATTTGTTTCCAAAATAATACTGTTATTTGCATTTGGAAGCAATAAACAAGAAAATTAAGAGACTTTGTTCAACAGACCATCCTAAAATTACTTGAGGGAAGTTGGTAGTATCTAAAATAGTCTTGTTTTGCTATCAATAAGAATGGAGGGGACACTATCTATTCCAAATTACAGTATATAAAGAGTTGGCAAATTTACTTGTCTACAGTAACAATGTATTTTATCTAATGACAAGAATAATTTCATTTATGTCATTACCTTTTCACTGCTTGAGTTTTTCACTCTAGGCACCAGACTCATCAGTTAACACAACTACTGATTTAACTATGTGTCCTACCTTTTTTTTTGCATAGTTTAAGATGTAAAACAGAGAGTATTTTAATTTTTTTTTCCACTAGCTAACTTTTTGCCTACAAAAAACAACTTTCTCACCAGCCACATCATCACAAAAGTGTATGTTAGCATAACAACAACACACCAAAACTCCTGTGTTAAGGATGAACATCCACTAAGAACAGAGCCTTACAGGACTGGATCTGCCAAGTACAGCTTCTATTTCAACAGCTCAGGTGGATCTGGGACAGCCAGTCCTCAAGTTACAGTAACTTTCCCTTGAACTAATTCTTCTAGTCCTGTAAAATTTCCTTAGACATTAAAGGATACCCAGCACACTGGAGGAGAAGACTTTCAGAGAGCAGAACTGAAGCCCTGCTCTAAACAATTTCAACAGGCTGTTTTCTCTAAAGAAAATAACACAAACTTGTCTTTTTTGCAACTTATCATTGTCACTTAAATAAATGCTCTCTTGGAGGCAACAGTACTGGAGGGAAGCAGTCAGTCAGCAAGAGAACCAGATTTTGAGCCATGTTTTTTGGTCTCAGATCACCTAAACACTCAGCTGTAAGATTATCATTTTATACCTAACGAATCCTTCCAAGGCAGAATCTATCTTGTGCTGATGGTAATTGTGAATTTCCGAAGCTGAGCATAAAGGAAAAACCCAAAAAGTGACAAAGCACGTCATAAATAGTCCATTAATATTCAAATGAAACTTGGTTAGGAAAAGCTTCTGCTAAACACAAAAGTGATGGAGCACATTTATGGTTAGAATGAATGACAGAAAGATGGGCACTGATCACACCCCTGTAATTTCACTCCTTTACACAACTTTGCCCAGTAGTTCCTTTCCAAATTGCCCCTCCCCGGCTCACAAGAGACCAGGAGAGCTCAGTAGTGGGAAATGCCAAAGGTGAATTCCAGCGCGGCTCCTTCACACCTCCTGCACATGCAGGAGGCAACACCGACCACTTGGTGCACGGGAAGATGTTCACAGTTCAAACAGTCTGGTGCACAGAAAGATGGTCACAATTCAAACAGATCTTCAAACGTTTCAATGTGCCCACCTGACCAACTAAGGCTGCAGCTTTGTCGGATCAACCTGGCTCAGGGACACAATGACCACGGGGGAGTTAAAAATGGCTCATGAGCACCCCAACTCCTTTCCACGCGCCTTCTTGCAGAGGATTAAGTATTACAGTGTTCTAGTTTCTGAGTCAGACTGTGCACTCGTGAAACTGAACATGCTGAAATTCTGGCCTTTCCTACTAAAGCACCGAAAGTGACTCACGCACGGCACCAAAGCGCCCAGGGTGCAAGTACTGAAAGTGCTACAGAAACCGACAGCGCATCAGGACAGCCCTGAGCCATCAGCGGGAACTTCGATCGCTGATGGGAACTGGGATGCCAGGAGTTCGATGGGTCGGGCCAGGGCCGGACCCTGCAGCACGGAGCGGGACATGGGACACGCTGACAGCTCAGCACGGCCTGGCTCAGCTCCACGTGAGGCTGAGCCCCTCGGAGGGACAGCGAGGAGAGCAGACTGTCACCCCTGGAGCTGTCCGGTCCTGCTGCTCCGAGCTCCCCGCCAGGGCAGCACCGAGCACCCACGGCCCATGTGCGGCACCGCCGCCTCCCGCCACCGCCATCGGCCCCCGCGACGGCCGCGCTGGCAGAGCCGCTCCGTCAGCGGGGCTGGAAAAGCCCGCAGAGATCATCGACTCCAAGCCACCTTCAGCCAGAGCGGGCACCTGCGGGGCGGCGAGGCGGCCGCGGCGGGCGCCCACATGGGGAAGAGCCAACACGTTCCACTGCCCTGCTTCATTTCATTAAGGCTTTTATTATTTCCCTCCGCACGGGCAGAGCAAGGGGCCTGGGAGCGGAGCCGGGGGACGCCCAGGCCGCGCCCGCCCCGCCGCGCCCCGTTCCCCCGGCGGGCGCGGAGCCCTCGCCCCGCGGCGGCCGCGCTCCCGCCGGCCGAGCCCGGGCCCGCGGCGGAGCGGGGGGAGCCGCTTTCTCCAGCGCCGGAGGCGGCGCCGCCCGCCCCTACCTTGGTCCTTCAGGCTGGCGAGGAGCTCCAGCTGCTTCTCCTCGTCGGAGCTGTTCATCCTGCCCCGCCGCCGCCGCCACGGGCCGGCGGCTGCCCCGCTGCGCTCCGCCCCGGCGAGCGCGGCTTCACCTGGCAGCGGGCGGGCGGCGGCGGCCGCAGCCCCGGGGCGCGGCGGGCGCGGCGAGCGGCCCGGCCCGCTCCGCTCTGCACATGCCCAGACTCCCGCGGCGCCCCAGTGAGCATGTGCGGGTGCGGGCACGGCGGGCCCGGCCCGGGGCGGGGGTCTCGGCTGCGGGAGCCGAATGGCAGATCGGTTCGGCTGGAATGGGCTGCGGGGGTCATGGAGCCCAACCTGTGAGCGAACACATCGGTGTCAACCACACCATGGCACTAAGCGCCACGTTTAGACTTTCTTTGAGCACCTCCAGGGATGGGGATTCTGTCACATCCCTGGGCAGCCCATTCCAATGTCTAATGACCCTTTCTGTGAAGAAATTCTTCCTAATGTCCAACCTAAACCTCCTTGCCTTAAGACTGTGCCCTCTTGTTCTGTCGTTGGTTTCCAGGGAGCAGACCCTGACCCCATCTGGCTCCAACCTCTTTTCAGAGAACTGTAGAGTGAGAAGGGCTCCCTGGAGCATCCTCCAGGCTGAATACCCTCGCTGCTTCAACTTCTCCTCGTAGGCCATCTGCTCCAGACACTCCACCAGCTTTGTTGCCCTTCCCTGGACTTGCTCCAGCACCTGTGTCCTTGCTGAATTGAGGGGCTCAGAACAGCACTGAAGGTGCAGCCTCACCAGTGCTGGGTACAGGGGAAGCATCATTTCCCTGGGCCTGCTGCCACACTATTCCTGATCCAGACCAGGATGCCTTTTTGGCTGCAGACCAGCACCCCCAGGTCCATTTCCACGAGGCTGCTTGCCAGCTGCTCTCCCCCAGCGTGTAGTGCTGTTGGTGTGGCCAAAGTGCAGCACTCTGCCCTTGCCCTTGCCCAGCCTCGTGCTGTTGGCCCTGGCCCATCCATCCAGATGTGTCCAGGTCCTGCTGCAGACCCCAGGCAAGGTCTCCCACAGTGTCAGTCCCCCATGAGCTGGGATTAAGCCCTCCTGATCCACTCCCCACACAGCTGCTGGTGTGTTACTGCATTTTTAATGTGCCCTTTTGCACAGCTTGCATAGCACAGCTTTCCACTGAGGAACCCTTGCCCAGAGAGAGGTGGGGACATAAAATGGTTGTTTGAGTGCTTTGTTACAAAGAAAACTAAAAGGTTTTAAAAGAACCCTGGAAGCTTGCATTACTGTTTGTGAGGATCCGAGGGAAAACAACTGCATGCCAGTGTCCAGCACTTTAAGGAAACTTTGGTACAACATTAGGGCAGAGGGCTTTGACAGAGACCTGCTGTGTTCACCTCAGAAGAACACGCTTCTCTCTGCTGTTCTCTGATGATCCCTTTCTGAAAAAGGAGAGGATCCAGTCATAATCTCTGTATTGAAAGGGTCACCTTACCCAGCTTACCCCAAGGCTGACAGTAAGGTGCAATGCAGAGTTTGCTTCTGTTCTATACATTCATACATTTTGCTGAGCTCCAGCAGCAGTCAGCTGAGCAGCAGCTATCTCCAGACTGACATGGGCAAAGGTACAGTTCATATGCCTCCCTCCCTCCCTCCCTCCTCCTTCTTTGGCAAACACCCATCAATCCCTGTGGCAGGCAGGTCAGAACACACTGACGTGGCAACATTAGTTAGAAATACCAGAGTGAAGGAAAAAGATCCTGCTGCAAAAAGTTGCTCAGTCCTCTTGTCTCCTTTGTCCCATACAGTATCCTCTAGTTTTCCCATTTTTACCTAGTAAATCTTTAAAACATGAAGAGACTCTCTATGGATGATTTACAGTACTTTCTGTCCTACAGGTAGTTAATGACACGTGTAACATCCTGGAGAGAAGCCATAGGAACCATGTGAGCTGTGCTGATGTCTCAGAGGCATGATATGCCCCAAGGCAGCAGCAAGTTCATAGGCTAGTCAGCTTATTTTGATCTCATCAGCACAGAACACCCTTAACTGTACCAAATGCAAAGTTATGGATTTGTGCTCCTAGTCATATGCAAAGAATGGGAAATCACCTTGGAAAACGAAGGCTCTGTACAGGAAGTGGGAGGCAAAGTGCAAGCAATTATGTAAGTGCTGTCAGAAAGTTACTGCTGCAGAAGAATGGGGGTATGCTGACAGCAGGGTAAAAAGTTTCTTCTGTAACACTGACAGGACCAAATAAATTTTCAGTATCCACTTAAAAAATGGTACAAAAAATTTAAAGAGAAAGCACAAGAGAAAAAAAAAAAAACCTAAGGTCTGAGAAGAATGCTTTGCAATGAGAGACCTTAAACCCTTGATCTTTTTAATTGAGCAAAAAGGAAACAAATTATTTGGTTATGGCAGTTTCAATATTTGAGGGCTTTTCAGCCTAGTGGAAAAGAGTCAGCCAGAATCTCTGTAACCAGAAGCTGAATGTAAAAGCTACAAATAAAGCCACACATCAATAAATGCCTCCATTTGAAGGAACACAGAGGTCCCATTTAGGTCCTTGGAGTTCTGGGATGACCTTGGTTTTGAATAGCCCCCACTTTAAGTCAGAGAAGTTTTGCCAGTGTTTTACTTTTTAGTGTCCTTTCTTGGGCTGTCTTGTTGGCTTCCCTTCAGCCACAGGTCTCCTTCCAAGTCCCTCTTCCCACTGCTGATATCATTCCCTTTCATTTCCAAACCAATTTCCTTTATGCAGTGCAATAGCAGGATTTGCAAAAGAGTCATTGTAGGGTTGCTTATCCCTGCACAGTGCCAAGACACTGGACATTTTCATCCTCCAACAATGTTCTGTCTGTTGTATGCAGCCAGAACAGGGCATAAAATCCCTTTGATATCTGCAAAGACTGCAAGTCAATTCTTCCATTATTTTATTTGTTTACTCAAGTTAAAGTAATATGTCCACATCAAAAGAATTCACTTCCATAGTTTCTATATTAGGGCTTCATAATTTTTCTTTTTGTTTTTATTCACTTATGTTTACATCCAGTTACAATACTTTGAAAAGTCAGCATTTAAAACAAGGATCTCCTTGTTTCAGGCCATGCTGGTTGCAAGAACAGGATGGCTGTCACTGCAGTAGTATTATTTATTATTACTATAGTAATAGTAGTAGTAGTGATAATAACAATAATATATTAATCAATTGTTGCTAATATTTTTCTAAGTTAGGAGATAGCTGAAAAGTTAACTCTATTGCTAATAACTGATGTCCTTTGGGAGACCAAAATTCAGATGGATTCATCATAGCTCTAAATTCCACCAACTCATGGTTGCAATGGGCGAGAATCTGCCTGATATTCTCAATTACACAGCCATCAATCATACAAAGTAGGCTACTTACAGGTAAAAAAAGAAAGAAAATAAAAAATACTGGAAGTTCTAACTTTGTCTTACTTTGGGATAGATCTTGGGGAGGTGTTGGACACCTCCTGTTATTCTGCTGCTTGAACCTATTGCAAATGATCAGTTCCCAACAGGTGTGTGTAACTCAAGCTGATGTACCTGCTTGCATATCATTTTTTCAACTTTTTCCATGGTTCACCTCTTGGATGGGACTTTGATGAGTAATCTGTCATTTGATGGACTTGGCAAGTTGAAAATATTGCAATATGACAAACTGGAGAAGGTTGCAGTGATTAGTCATATAACTCCTAAATTCATAAGATCTAGAGTGAAGACCTAGGAATTCATAGCATAGTAGAATCTTTGAATTTTGAAATTTTGAAATTTTTAATAATTAAATTTGAAACAATCATCATGTGTATGAACAACTTTGTCCTGGGACCACCTGGAAACATTAAGTGTGTATTTTATCACTAGTAAAGTGTAAACTTTATCTATAAATCCTTGGACTTTTATCTATAAATCCTTGGACTCATATTTTGGCTATTTAGCATAACAACACTCATAACTGGGCGTACAGAAGTAAATATTTTGATACCCTCTCAAATAGGTACAACAGTCAGGAAGTTGATGTGGTTGTTATCTATCTATCTATCTATCTATCTATCTATCTATCTATCTATCTATCTATCTATTCTATCTATTCTATCTAAAATATGCATATTTGTCGCAGACATTTTTCATTAAAAATCCTTTCCTTAGGATTTTTTCTTTCTGAGAAGCTGAGAGGCCTCAGAAACAAAATGTAAACAATGATTATCTGCATTGTGGAATGCAACAGGTGGATCTGGGATTGGTCTCATGTAGATGTTTAGAATTAATGGCCAATTATGGCACAGCTAGCTCTCTCTCTGTCCGAGCCACAGACCTTTGTTGATTCATTCTTTTCTATTCTTAGCCTAGCCTTCTGATGAGAACTTTTTCTTCTATTCTTTTAGTATAGTTTTAATGTAATATATATCATAAAATAATAAATCAAGCCTCCTGAAATATGGAGTCAACATTCTCATCTCTTCCCTCATCTGAAAACCCCTGTGAACATCATCACACATATTCCCATTCCTCATTTCTGGATAAAGTTTACTCAGACCTTCTAATGGATACCAAGGCAGCCTTAACTCTCCCCCATAAATAAACCCCCACCATCTCCAAGAACAAAGAGCAAGGAAGGGAGCAGTGGACCCCTCTGGCTGGGAGAGAAAGGCGTTCCCTGGGGAAGCAGTGCAGCCCATCAGTCCCTGCAAAGCCTGAATTGGCTCCTGAGGGTTCATCACCCTCCTGTTGAGGAGAGCTACCTGGTGGAAAGAGCCGTGACTGCAGGCTGAGCACACCCTCAGGGCACCACTGCAGCCATGTGTTTACTACTTCCAGAGCACTCAGATTTTATGAGAAGTGGGGGGACAAGATAAAATAAACTACATAATCACTGCACAGATAAACAACTATCAATAAACTGGGAAAAAAAAAAAGAGAAATGGCAGTAGCTATTTGAGCATCTAATTAACAGGATGAATAAGACTAAGCAGCTTGTTATGCTGAGGTAATGTATATTTTTCCATCAAACCAATCAGTGCTGAATAATGACCGGCATAATATATTAGGGTAAATATAAGCACTTCTTGTCTCCCTAGGACAGAAACTAACTAATCAGCACACATTCAAACTGGAGTATAAGTATGATTAAAGATAAAAAAACCCCTCAGATAATACAGATTCATTTGGAAAAACTTTAACCATTTGATTAGAGACACTAGCATGATCTTTGCTAGTCATCTCCATCTAGGATGGCAAACATGTCTGTCTCTGCACAGCAAAAAGGCACAAATTGATTGGGGGATAAATCAGAGGAAGATTAAGTATTTATCATGGCATTTTTAAATGCTCTAATTGTACCATAACTGACAATCCTGGATATTAAATTTGCAACTGTAAACTATAACTAGGCAAATTAAATCTACTCACCCTTCCTAGCAGTTCATTGTACTTTATGGATGCTCACCTCATGTAATTTGGTTGAAATGGGTGCATCCTCTATCTTCAAGCAAAGACAGGTGGTGAATTTCACCCACTGAGGTGTGAACATCTGCCAACACCTGTGAGGAGACATATTTAGAGATAACAAATAGCTCACTAGTGAGATGTCCCACGCTTCCAGCCTGTCAGAGACAAATACCACACTTTGGCAGAGTTAGAAACTGAGTCACTTTTCAGACCCCTTTCCTCAAATGGGGAACCCTGTTTCACCATCACTGGGGAGGCTGTTGTTGCAGTGGCTTTTATGAGCTCCTCTGGGGTTCTTTACTTTGCTCTGCAGCAGTTTGGACAACTGGGCTGCCAGAGCAAAGAAGAAGAGAGGTTGTACAGGGATCTTTAAAACACTAGGTGTTATGTGATGGTAAATGACAATAGCAAAAAAGTTCTTTTTTTTTTTTTTCCCTAGGAGGAAGGGATGATCTATTAAAAAAACAAAAAACCAAAACACCCTAGCCACATAGGATCATAGGATCAAATATGTCTGTGCTCATAATTTCATGGTGACACATGGACATAATCTGATTTTGGTGTGAACAGGTATTTATGATGGGACAAATCTTAGGGAAACAGCACTCTGCAAGCTGATGAAGTGTCACTGAATACAAAAACTTCTTCCTTAGTAAGTTATTCCTGGAGCTTGCAGTGCTGTTTCATACCTTGTTCTTTGATAAACAACTAACATCATGTCAAACTAAATAATAAAATCAGTTAGTTAGGAACTTAATACATTACAATACAACAGTCAAGGTCTTTTGGTACTGATCATAAGCATCTTAAAAGACCATTCATTATGCATAGCTTTTGAATTCAAAGCCACTGTTATTTTGCCTACGTCTTTAGTACGCTGATCTGCAAAGTTGCCATCATAATTAATTTCTACAGAAGGGGCAAGTCATTTCACTTTTATTAAGCAATTTTGCAGCTTATGAAAAATAACCCATTGCCCTGCTTCCTCAACACACTTTCCATCTAGTATTTATGTGCAACTGGAGCCACTTTGTCTGTCTCTCTCTCCCTCTCAGTTGAACTTTGCATACAGCTCAACAGCAGTTGATGCTTTTGTTCCTGTTGCAGACTTGTCCCTTTTCTGGTGCTTGCACTACCTCCATTTTTCCACATAATTAGGGTCAGATGCTAGTTCCCTGAATTAAAAGGCATTTGGGCTCTCCTTCCAACAAGCCTTTCTACTCCCTTCTTGCAAAACAAAGCTGTCACATGCATTCTTTAGCTGGTGTTGGATTACATTACACCACTTGACCACACTTACTACATTAAGATAATTATGCCAGGTATTTTGCTGATAAAAATCACCATGGCATTATTGTGTGCTGTGGAAATCTATCAGTTCATGTCAGCAGAAAATTGGGTTCTTTGTAAGAATTTAGGGACAAACCTCAAAGTTGCCATAAGGATTCTCACCAGCTTAAGCAGCATTTCTGGAAGTCCTTCAACAATGCAAAAGGAAAGGGACCAAGGAGTAAGTAAATTTATTTCCATAAAAATACCCCACAAACTTTCTGCCACTTGCAGAAACTGTACAGCATCAGTAGAGAGAAATTCAGCCTTTGCAACACTTGATTTTGCTGATTTGCAGTGCCACAGGCCAGCTCCTACAGCTGACACAAGCACTGCTCCTGTCTGTACTATAAACAGAGATAAAGAAATTCTGTAATGAACCTTGAACTAGAAAGTCTGAGAGGATTATACAGGGCTGTTCATGAAGGATAAAAAACTGCTCTCAGTGGAGTTTTACTGGTACTAAACTTGGCCCAGAATGTTAAAATTTAAGAGAACTCCCTGCTTTGCCCTGTGGCTGCTCCGCATTAAATGGACTTTCAAAAAGCTGCAAGTTCCCACCAGAGTTTGAAACCAAGAATCACAGACAGTGAAAATGGAATCCAGTGTGCCCACAAGGGATTGCTCCCACGGAGCCTTTTGGTCAACAAGACACTCCAGTGTGTCTTCTCTATCAGAGCAGGTCATACAATGCCTCCTAAGAGTGACATTGAGGGGAAAAATCCTGCTTGACATGCTGGTTCCCAGTAACCATCTTCAGTTTAAAAATATTCTCAGTTCACCCCATTTTATCACAACAAATTCCTTGGATGAGAGCATATACTATTTTATCACCAGAAGTAGTATATATGATATTCTCACCCTGCCAATGCTATTTTTCTACATTAAGGTTTTTTCATTAATATAAATGACAAATCAGGCATTAGCCACATCTCTGGGTCTGATCAGTCAGTTATGTGCTGGCTTAATTGCATTACTTTTAACTGACTTGCTTCACATTCCAAATATCAAGCATATCATTACTCATGTATAATAAATATACAATAAGTATAATAAAATATCCTAAAGCTGTGTGAAAATATTGCTTTTATGCAAAAAAATGGAGGTAGTCTCAGAGAAGAAAGATATTTCCTACATTGTACAAAACTAGTGCAATGAAACAATCTAATAAATGAGAGTGTTCTCACAAGGTGAGTTGTTTTGTCAGTTGAGTGCTTGAAATGCTATCTAATGTCTCTGTGGAAATGGCTGAAAGAAACAACAGATGTCTCAGATTTTTGCCTTTCATGTCTTATTAAAATCAAGGAAAGATGGAAAGGCAAACAAAGGGTTACTCATCATTTTTCTCTCCCTGGAAGAAGTTCCTATGAACACCACCTACAAGAAGAGGCAGTGATAACTGAAAGACAAAAAGCAATTTAGATAATGATGAACATTTATAAAAGAAAAGATTCATTAAGAACACTATTCCCAAGGATAAAAGGTGGAAAGGAGACAAGAAATTCTGCAAGCAGCTGATGTGAATAGTGTGGCAGTGCCACTGCAGCCTCCAGCAGAGCCATCTTGTGTTGTTCCCTGCCACTCACATTCACTGAGGAACCCGAATGGGAGCCTTGTGATCTGATTCGTGCTGCATATTTTTGACTTCACTCCCTCATTCAGACTCACAGCTCTGGCCTCTGAGGCACCTCCCTGCTCTGCAGGGACTGAGCAGCTCTTGCCTAAGTAAGGCTCAGGGATTTGGGGCATCTTGCTGGATGTTTGCATCAGGCTGTTCCACTGTCACCACCTGAGACATCCCCAGCTCCTGCTGTCATCCACTCCCCACGCTGCCTTACATGTGAAGCAGCAACGTTTGCCACTGTTCATTATCTGCTAAACTACAGGAATTATTAAAATCTGCTTCACATTGCTATGGTAGCCACTCACACTTTGCTCTAGAAGCCAAAGTAAACACCCAATCCCTTGTTCTGTTATTTTCTCCTTCTGTTTCTGCAGGAAGATGAGTATGTAATTTGCATTGGCTATACCAAGCATCTCCTGATAAGATGAGGATCTTATCAGGCTATCTTAGAGAAAATGCACATGCAAAATGTGACCCAAGCAGTATTTCTGAGCCCCATTTCAGCACAGCCTGGGGAGCACATGCCCAGCCACCACGCTGAGTGTGTGTGTCACTGTGTGCTGGGAGTCACACCTGGATGGCTGCAGGTCCTGGCATTCCCTGAGGACACCTCTGCTGCCACTCCCACACCTCCACAGGCAAAGTTCTGAACCCATCCAGGCTGTGATTGGCAGCACTTGATGAGGCTTTCGAGAGAAGATGCCAGAGAAGAGATCAGACTGTTCTGCAGTAAAAGCCACTTAGAGGAGATGTGCAGAAATCCAGCTGAAATACATAAAAAAGTAAAATAATAATCCTACTTTTGAATTCCTGGGCCAAAATACTGCAGAGGAGTTCACACAGAATAAGTTGGCTTTGATCTTAAAAATTTTACACTTCAAATAAGGAAACTGAGGAGACAGTGTTTCATTCCTTAGTTATTTTCATTTAAGGCCTGAATCCCAAGGTGCTGATACCAATGGGATGTGCTGATGCTAAGTGCCACTGAAAATTGACAAAAATCAGTTTTTAAACCATTCAGTAAATGACCTCATACATAATGCCAAAGGCCTCAGGCACTGGAAAAGATTGTGCTGATGGGTGGTATATGGGAACTTGTCTTTAGACAAGGCTGTCCTTAAATAGAGACCATAGAACAATTTAAAAACCCCCAAAACTTCTAATTAATTAATTTTTGGACACTCCCTACAAAGATTCAGACCTTTTATTTACATACAGATGCATGAGAATCAAAACACTTCTGTACCTTCTGTAAAAGTTTTTTTACTAACTGTAAAGCTGTGTTGCATACATGTCTTTATAAGGTTTACTTTTGTTTATAGAATTGCCAAAATTTAATGATGTGGACTAAAGCATTCAGTGGCAAGTTTCTGAGTAAAACCAAATTTGGGGTTTGTTTCAGTAGTTACACTGCCACTAATTTTTCGTTCCTTAAGGAAAAAAAAAAAAATCAAACCTACACCAAAACAAATTACTGCTGCTTGGTTGGGAAGCTGTAGCACCTCACCACCTTGTGGCAGCTCTAAAAACCCAGCCAGGGATCCCTGTGGTGGCTGGGAGACTTGTTGGCCACAGAGTTTGGTTTTGTCAAAGCAGAACACCAGGAGAGATGGGGCCAGGGCATCCTGGAGAGCACAGCCTCTGTTCTGCCTGGGTCAGAGCAACCCAGAGATGGGCTCTGGAAAACCCACCCTAAATGATCATCATGGACAGGGAAAGCTGAACCCTATCCTCACCTGCCTCCTCTCCTTCCCCTCCCTAGGTTTAATATGCTATAAATTAGGAAATGCCTCTAGGTGATGTTATAAGACAAACCCAAAACAACTGCCCTTTTGAAGATGACCTGTCAGGTGTTCCACTTTGCAAAGAAAATATTTGGGCATGTGTGCCCTAAACAAAGGTTCTAATCTTGACAATTCTTCGCTGGAGCAGGAATTTACAGCTGCAGGTGCAGGGTGAGGGAAGGGGAAAGGGAATGCTGTGAAGGGGGCACTAACCCCTCTATTAGGCCAGGCTGCTGTAGCATGCATTCCTGTCTCAGGACAGGATTACAGCTGCAAGTCCAAGCAGCTGCATCCCCTCCAGAGAGGGGAAGATACAGAGCCACTCTCTGTTCACTCTCTGCTGGGATTGAAGTCAAGTCTCCCATGCCTGTGGTACAGCTCCTGTGAGATAAGAGATTCATCCCTACACTTTGTGCAACACCACCAGCTCCAAGATGTTTCCAGACTACCTGTTGAAATAGGTATAGAGTGGCTTAGGTATTGAAAATAAGTGTAGAATGGCTTTGTCACAAAAATGCCACACCAATACACTTCCACCCTGGCTTTGGGTCCTCGCCCTGAATGAACTCATCTACAGCCACAGCAGCATTTGAAGAATCCCTCCCTTCCACCAAACACATCCTCAGGCCTCCAAACCACTCCAGAGGCATCAGAAGAGCCAAAACCAGGCAGTCTGTCTTGAACAGCAGATTTCTTTGGAACAAATGCTTGGCAAAAAAAAATGGTTTTACATTTTTGCTTCCTGCAGTGCCTCAGAATGGTGTCTGTTTAACTAGCATGTGCTTATTAATCTGGTAAGGAAGGCATTCTGGTGTGGTTAGTGAAAAACACAGGCAATTGTGTCTTGTGTGGGAGACAGTCCAGCTTGCCAAGCTTGTCTCAACAGCCTGCTCTGCCCTATCATTTATGAATAACTATTTTACTTCTCTAAGGAAACCAGCTCTATTTTATGGAAGTAAGGGTGATCTTCTGACCAAATCCATTGGTAAAAAGGTCTGAAAATGAAGGCAGCTTGCAGAAGCGAGAATTGCTGCCCATCTGGGGAGAGCTGGCACTGTGGGTCTATGAGATCTCCAGCCCTGGCTCTGGTGCCAGCATCAGGGTCAGTAATGAGTCTCAGGCCCATCCAGATCTGATATTGGCAGGCACCAATGGCCATTTAGTCTCCCTTCTTTCTGCTGAAGAACAACAGACTGCAGTCAAAAAACACTCCAAATTGTCCCACTCACAAGTCATTCATACAATTTACCCATGCTGGCAGATGCTAATACCTTTCTGTCTCTTTCTGGAAGCTAGATTTATTTTATCAACAAATAAATCTTGAGCCAGTCTGAGTTGGCAACCTAAAGATGAACAGTTTGAATTTCAATTTCCTCTCTTATGCAGTTTCACCAGACCACATTCCTGTGTGTCCAGAACTACTGAAAGCCAGACACACTTTGAGTAAATATACATTTTCTAACTCTGCTGCTTCTAATGCTCTACTGTCTTTGTCTCTAGTGTCTTAGTATCTCAGTAACACTTTTGAAATATGTCTTAGCCTTGAGTTCCAGGTTAAGCACCAACTGGATTTTATCAAGCAACAGAAAATCATCCTCCCATCAGGAGCTCAGGAGGAAATATCTTGAAAATACCAATTGCTTTCCAGTTCTCTGATATGTGAGAGGAAGCCAACTGCCTCAGTGGATCTGCAGCAAGTTCAAGGTGTGTACAAATGGTCAAGTAATGCAAGTTGGACAGAAATGTATGAAAATAGGAGTAGCAGGGGAAATATTAAACAAACAAAGACTAGGTCAAATCCCAATAGGAATGAGTTTACAGTGAGGTGGGCAGTATTTAACATAGGAAATCAACATTCTGGTGTGCACTTTGTCTTGCCCTGCATTTCTGCCCTCTTCATTTCTTTCAGCTGCTCAGCCAATGGAAAACATTGCACCGATGAGGTATTTTCCATGTCCTTCAGGTTCCAGTTTCCTCTGCTCATAAAGCCCACCACCCACCCTTTAGAGCTATGGGATTTCATAGCTGGAATTTCTCAGGGCTCTATTCAGCCTGTCTGCACTGCAGTGGCACCTGACCAACCCTGTGATGGTGGTCACAGGGGTCTGGGGATGAGGGAAGAGACGAGGATCTGACTCCATCTTTCAGAAGGCTGGATTTATTATTTTACGATATATATTACATTAAAACTACACTAAAAGAATAGAAGGAAAAGTTTCATCTCAGAAAGCTAGCTAAGCTAAGAATAGAAAAGAATGACTCAACAAAGGTCTTTGGCCCGGACAGAGAGAGTCAGCTGGGCTGTGATTGGCCATAAACTCCAAACATCCACATGAGACCAATCCCAGATCCACCTGTTGCATTCCAGAGCAGCAGACAACCATTGTTCACATTTTTGTTTCCGAGGCCTCCCAGCCTCCCAGAAGGAAAAACCCTAAAGAAGGATCTTTAATGAAAAGATGTCTGCGACACAACCCTGGCTGAACCCTGTGCTCATCATCCCAGCTGTACAAAAACTCTTGCAGGCACTACACCAGCCAAACCTCTCCACCCCAATCCCTCCCCCCACCCCAAAAATAGTCAGCTTCAGTAGATAATGCAGAGACTGGTGGAAAGGAGGCAATACCAGTGCCGTCATTAGACTGTTTCTATTGCTGGTTTTTTCCATTTCCTTTTACCTGTCAGCAGACCTTGAGCTCATGACTCTGGCCCTTTTGTCCTTGCTTTGGCACATTCAACATGTGGGATTCATCACCCTCATAAGGGTAGCATTTGCTTTTAACTATGCAGGAATTCTATAAAGCATTGTTGTCATTGGTCCGAGAGAGGAGAGCTATCAGCACAAATATCACAGATGAACTGAAATAAGATTTTCAGGATATATAGGTCTGAAATATTTCTGACAGGTCAGCTAAAAGATGCATTAAGGCAGAATATAACACACATCAATCTCAAGAAATGCTTTTCTTTCCTTGACTTCTACCCATTGGAGCAAATCCTGAGCCTCTGAGTCAGCTTGTTGACATACTGGGGCAGAAATGACTGAAAAACACTTGTGAAAAAAGCATTGCAAAAGCTCTGTAATAAACCTCTGTATCTTAACTCAACATTATTGATATATGCAGCAGTCATTCTTTATGGGTTTGCTCAGTGTCCTGGGCAGCCAGGAACCACACTCATTTTAGATTATTAAAGTACAAGTGCATCTCTATTGACATAAACTTGGAGAAATACATCAAAGGAACAAAAATCAGGTCTTGCCTCCCATGAAATTAAATCAAGAGAGATTAGTGCAGAAAGGACAGTGATGGAGAGAGAGCCTGCCATTGAAATACTGGTGTTATAACCAGCTGAATTGCCTTCCCACTTGGTTTTGTCAGGAGAGAATCCAGCAGTGTGCTTTCAAGGGGTTAGTGGACACTTGGAGGAGCCACCAAGAAGTCGAACACAGCCAGCAGTAGTGGAGGGATTGTTCACAGCTCCTGGACTGTGTGGATCAGGGAGGTTTGGGCTCTCAGCCCCTGAGCTGCAGGCTGGAGCAAAGCAGCCCCAGGAGAGGCTTTTGGGCTGGTGGAGTCTGGCTGGACTGGAGTCAGGTCTGATTGATTAAATAAAGGGCATCTTTATGTCTGTAGACCAGCAGGGATGTCTGACTGGGAGATCTGCTTATCTGGGAATTACCCAAAAATGCCTTAACTAAGACAAATATATCTTGGCAACTCAGAGCTGAGAGCTGGACCCACCAGCTCTAGGTGCAGGGACACTGCAGTGCTCCATCCTCCCTTTGCTCATAGACAGACCACAGTGAGGTTCTCAATGCTTCAGCTGCCCTAAATATCATTTATCCCATGCAGTCAAGTTATGGAATTATGGAATTATGGAACCCTGGACACTTATAAATATGAAGACTGCATTGACTAATGCCTCAGCCAATATTATATGAATATAGTTTAAATTTAACTGCATTACTGCTTCATACTGAAGGATGGCCTAACCCATCCTGGAGATAAATGTAGGTTCTGCAAAAACTCACTTAGCTGCCAAATACAAACTGGAATATTTATTCTTATATGAATAAAATACCATTTGCCTCCCATGATGGTAAACAGGAACAATATTTAAAGGACCTAAAGTACATGATGAGCAGTCTCAACCATTTCACAAAAGCAAATGTAATAATAGAGAAAAAAAAGGAGTCTTATAAAAATATTATAATGAAAATGGCATTCAGAAATCCATTAGCTGTGCTTCATCACAGCACCAGGAAAGTATTTCTAATGTAAGCAAGGATCTTTGCTTTTAAAATCCTTAATGAAGATGTAAAGTACTAAAAGCCACTGGGAAATCTTAAAAAATGAAAGCAAGACCGTGCAGCAAAGCGAACACCTTGGTTCATAATGGATTACTAGTCAATACTGTTGTTCTTGCATACATTACTGCAGACTGCCATTATCTGAGTGAATGAAACTGCAAAACTCACCTACTTTTTTTTTCCTTGGCCTCCTTATTTCTACTAAGATTTGCTTCATTTATTGATCTCCCTGATGGGTACCACAGCAATGGATGAAACAGGGCCATTTATTGAAAATTCCTTTTATTAAGTTAAACAAAATGCATTCAGGTGAAAATTGAATGGAAAGATAAAATGGGCACTGAAAACAGGTAAGGGAGGATTGGGTTTTGAAACATAGCTAAAGTTTGTTCTTTTGGTAGGAAATTCAGAGCAATCTGTGCATTGCAAAGATCCAAATGGATTTTAAGAAGAACATTAGGGTTTATTAGGTGTAGAAGCTCCTAGTTTCTGTATTCTGCAGCAACATCTTGGGGTCAGAGCCTCCCAAAGCAGATGGTGAAGACACTGCTAAAGACTTCTTTAAAACATCCTGCACTAATAGGGACCTTTTTCCTGTAGATGTACTCTTCAGACAAAACCTGTGATTTTTTTTATGACCACATTTTTTCCAAGTGCTCACCCCCTGTCATTTTGTTGTCAGGTATGGCTACAGCAGAGTGTGTTGTGCAGCCACTGAATGTCTCTGAGGAATGCAAGGGTAGTTTATAAGGGCATAATTTCACTTCAAACAAGTCATTCAGTAGTACATTGCTTACTCTGCCATGACAAGGAAGAGAAAATGCCCTGGAAGCTGCAAAGCACTGGAGCTTATCCTTTACCAGTAAATGAATTGAGGAAAACCTCAAAGCTGATACCTCATATTTGTTAATGTAAACCACAATTAATGGAATCCTGGCTTCCAAGGCAGGTGGTATCTGAGAAAAGGATTATTGGAATATGTTCTGCAGCAAGAACAAATGTTGTGCCTGGCCTAGTAATGCTGGGCAGCTCTGCTCAGTGAGCTGGTGCCCACTGCTGTGCTTTAAGCAGTGCATTTGTGCTGCAGGCCCTGCTTATCCCACAGGGAACACTGGGGCTGTCCCATGGCTGCTCATCAAGGCAGATCCCTCCACATGGGCCAGGACCTCTGCTCTATGACAAGTTCCAGCTCTCATCCCTGTAGTTCCAACTGCAACAATAACTGGAAATTACCTGCTTGGCTAGGACTGAACTCCAGCACATTTATAATGAGTAAAAAACCCCAAATCCCTGGATATAATCAGTCGTAGAACCATCCCCAAGGTCTCACCTTTGGCTGTAATTCCATCAGAAGTCAAACAAGCCCTGGACTCACTGGTCACTTTGTGCTACAGGCAGGATCTGCTCCTGGTTTGCACACTCTGAGTAGCTCTGTGAGTAGCACAGCCTCCTTGCATCCTCTTTGCAGTGCAGGAAACGTTAATGTTCAACCCTAGATTGAAAGAATCTGGCTTTGAGCTCTCAATTATCTTAAATACAACCAAGTACACTTTTTTTTTTTAAAAAAAAGATGCTTTAAAAGCACACAGCTGCATAAAGGATGAATGATTCACTTCCTTATGCCTGATGGAAAAGAGAAGTCAATGTCTTAAGTGTAATAAAGCTGATGAATTATGGGCTTTAAGAGGCAGATCTTGCATTGGAATAAAGAGAATGCAGCAGGCAATCAGTGTTGTGAAACTACTGTTTATGCACTTCACAGCTTAACAAATAACATAACAATATATAGAGATTGATTTTATAATACAACATAACGATTTCATGCACAGTAGCTGTTATAAAGTGATGTATTGTTTATTTGCTCTGTCAGTGCCCAGCAGTAACTGGTTATTTGTCTCCCTGTGCAAGAAGGGAGTTGGCAGAATCTTACCTTGAAGGCAGTGCTGTTTTCTAGTGGTTGACCATTCAGAAGGTGTTACAAAGACTGAGTCTATGCTGATAAACAAAGGAAGTCCAGGAATAAATCACTGTCCCCAGGCTCAGCCTGGCTTACAAGCTTTCTGCTCAGGACTGGGTCATCTTGATGGGCCATGGAGGTGGCCCTTGGTATTTCTTAGGTACACTGCAGCTTGAGACAGAAGTAATTCCAGTTTTAGGGCTTCTCTTTAACTTTCAAAATACATGAAATAACACAAGGGCTGTGGTGCTAGTTTGGTGGTTTTGGGGTGGTGTTTGGTTTGATTTGGTTTGGTTTTTATTTAAATTTGTGTTAAACAGCTTATGCGTTGGGCAGTGGGATTGAGACATGGGTGTCACCCAGCTATCACTCAGCCCCCTGCTCTCTCCTGCACTGAGATTTTAGGCACTCAGTATTACTTTGCTGACACAGGTGTTTCAAGTGGCTGTGCCTGATGATTTGGGGCCAGAAGTGAGAAAGAAGCTTCTCCCTGCAAAATCAAGGTGGGCACTGAGGAATGGCAGATTGGGAAAGCAAAGCAAAGCTCATCCTGAGCATGAGAGTCTGGACATGCATCTTTTGAATTCTTCACAGGGATTTACCACATTGCCATGTGCTCAGGCCTGGTGAGGTAGCTGCTTGTTTCTCATGGGCCATGGGTATCAGACCCAGTTCTCTCCTGGGCTGGGTTCTGCAAGGCTCCAGCATGTGGTAAAAGTTGTGCAGCTCTCTGAGGACAATGGCTCTGTGGTTGGACAAAGACAAGGGAGAGACGTTAGGAAAACAAACATCCAAAGAATAAAATGGCTTGTGCAGACTGACCCAGTGAGCATGTGTGTGCAGGTGTGTGCAGCACCTCTGTGTGCACATGCACCGCTCGGGTTCTCTCTCTTGCATTTGCTGGTTTGAGTCATACCTGTCAAACTCCAGACCTGAACCTCCTTCTTTCTTTGCACCATCTATTTCCTTTTTCTTTTAATTTTGCAAAAAACCTCTACTAGTCCTGGACAGTGGCAGAGAGGACTCACTGTTCCAAAGCATCTTAATTTGTATGATTTACTGTATTTCACATCAAGCTGCCTACTCTTGTGGGCACTGGTAGAATCAGAGCTGTGTCTGTGCTTCTTCTGTAGGATTTCTATGTAAGATCTCAGAGCCAAAAGGCTTTTAGCCATGCTGGTACCAGTGGAGATATTGAATATTTGGTCTGATATTATTGGGTCAGCAAAGAATTTGATGTTACGTCCTCAATGGACCCTTTTTATTCTCATTATTTTTTCTGCGAGAAAATAAAGCTTTGAAACTACTCAGATGTTGTTGGCCTTGCCTTATTGCATGTAATTTTAAAGCATTTGTTCCAGGCACACTACAATTTTTGCCATTTAGTGATTACCTTTAAATTCCACGAAGCCTTTTCTCATGTGCCCTTGTGCAGTGCTTTGGGAGATTGTCTGATGTGAAAGGCACTGTTACACATTGAACTGATTATTGTTGTTTGTTGCTGTTAACACAGACAAGAAACCCTTCTGGCAGGGAAACAACTTCTTTGCTAATAAGTATTCATAATTTGTATCTCAGCAAAAGATGTAAACATATATTATCATTAAATAGGCTGTAATTTTAATTGCCTATAAATGTTATTAATTCTGATTGTGATTATTCAATAGGTAATAAAGATAAAGGCTGTCAAAATTAATTAAGTACATATTCATTAAATTCAAGGTAGCTTCAGTTTCTTTATTGCACAAATACAATTAACACTTAATCTGAATCTCAGTAAGTTACATAATCATGTGACTCAAAATAAAGGGAGGATACAACCTTGGCCTTTTACTTTTTACATGGGAAAACATTAATGATGCTGACATTGGAGACAATTAGACAGTGTCGGCCAATTGTTTTTAGTCAGCTTTCTCTCACATCTGTGGTGTCTACAAGCAAGAAGGGCCATTGTTTCTGCAGGCCTCCGTCGCGCTTTGGCTCTTTGTGCTAACCGTCAATCTCTTGCTGAATATCAAAGCTGTGAGGAAATTAGAACAGACCAGCTCTACTGCACCACACTAAAGCTTAGCAGGGTGCATCCACTATGCTACTAATTAGGCAGTGGCCAACAAAATAACCTGTCAATGTGTGCTTGCCATTTCCCACACACCTGCATTTCATACACTAATAAGCGTACAGCCGCGGAGAGAAAGGAATAACTGCTGAAGTGTGAAAAATGAACAAAATATAACAATGTTTCTCTCCCCACCTATACTACTGCCAATTACCATTTAACATGAGGTAGAATCAACATGTCGGAAGAAATACAATACAGTATCTGAAACTAAAGAGGGGGTAGGAAGGAGCAAAGCCACACATAGCGAGTGTATTAATGTTTGCTGCAGAACACCGCGCTAAGTGGAATCTCCCTTTATTTGTATAAACCAGGAGGTTGAAAATGATCGTGATTAGGGTTTTTCTGTTCACGTCAGCCCAGAGAGAAATCCATATTTCTGTTGCTTACCAAAAATATGTGAATAAAAAACAGTGGCAAAGGACTCCTCCAGTGCTGTTCTAGCAGACTGCATCCCTCGTGTGCAGCAGTGCAGCCAAGCCAGCACAGGCCGACTGAAGTTCTCATCTCCCTTTCATTTACTTTCAGCCAGCCAGTTGCAAGCCTCTCTAAAGCTTCTGTTCACCATCCTTCCACCTTGCAATTCCTTCATTTGAAATCATATCAATCAGGATGTCGGTACCCGCTTGCCCAGTGAACTTAGCACATTTGCGCTGTTATTTCCTGCCATGAATCTTTCCCCTACCATACACACAGTTAGAAAACTCCTAGAAATTACTTTTCTATCTGAGTGATAAAGGTACACAGAAGTGTCCTGTTATTACTGCTATGAAAGTGGGAGGAGGAATGCTTATGCAGTGATTAGAAATACTGTGTTTGAAAGCAGCTCATCCCCAAAACACAGAAATCAGTTTTATTACAAGCGTTACCGCATCGCCGCGAGCTCGCACAACTCCCACTTATGAGCCCTTGTAAATTGCTAGGTTCTGTACCATAGTAATTCTCACACCATATATTTCTTTCCCTTTCCCTTTGCTCTAATGCCTGATCAGATTGCAGGAGTGATGATTTAGAAGTGATATGCTCTGAAAACAAAGCAGAGCAGAAGTAAAGATATTAAGTCAGGTGCAAAGCACCCAGGGCCAAGCTGCTAAGGCCATTACCTTTGCTAAGGGTCTGACTCAGCTGAATTCAGCACTTCAGACTTGGAGATCTTTATTTTTTTTACTTTTTTCCCCCTTTGCACAAACCCAAGGGTTATAAATGCAAATTTACTCATATGAAACGCTGTGATTCCCTGTAGAACTCCCTCCCCCTCCATCCTGATGCATATACTTAAATTCTCTTTTTTTTATTCTTCCATGGACTTGAGCTTTGTTGGATCAGGTAAATGAAGGGCAGAATTCTCTTCAAAAACAGATTTATGGAAATATATCACTCCTGAGTAGCCATTCTACCAGGCACCTTCAATATAAAGCTGAATTTAAAACATGAAATGAAAACCAGAAGGGCCGACACTATGTGTGGATGAAGCTGTTTTCCTCTACAAGAAAAATCACTTTATCTCAATATGTAGGAGAAATGACTATATTGTTATGCTATCCTTGATGGAAATCATACAATAAAGGCCAATATTCAAATGGTATTTGTTAGATACTTTTGAACACCACTCTGCCTTTCATTAGACTTTATCCAGGAGCAGCATTTTCAATTATAAATAAAAACTTTCTCCGCCTCTTCCCACTTGAGCTCAAGTACAGAAGGCCCCTATTTAAAATGCAGCTCCCGAGCAGGCCACCAGGCCGCCTGTTCAGCTGCCAGTGGCTTTTGTGTACAAAGATGTTAATTGGTCCTAATCCCCTCCTAGAAGCTGTTTTGGTAGCCTGACCTGGCACCCCAAAGGACACCTTGGTGTGAAAAACTAAAGGGCCCATTGAAAAGAGAGTGAAAAGCAGCACTGAGCATTCCAACACATTTTAATTTCAGGAATTAAAAAAAAAAAAAAAAAAAGGAAAAAAAAAAAAAAAAGAAAAAGCGAGGGGAGGGGAGGGTGTAGCCAGAGGGGTTAGGGCAGAGGGGGGATGGCACACATCATCTTGCTGATTCTGAATTGGTCATACAAAGCTTTAGTAACCATGAAGTAAGCTCTACAAACACTCTTTACACACACACACACACACATCCAAAAAGAAAAAAAAAAAAAAAAGCCAAGATATTCTTATATTTCAGCTTCAGGTTTGGATCTTTCTTCCATTTTGTTGTTCCCAATGCACAAACTCTGTTTCAGAGAGCTGAAGGAACCCAAAAGCAACCCAAGGGTCTGACAGCCCTTTTTGGGTCCTTCTCAGGAGGAGCTGGGTAAATCCAGCCCAAAGTTAGTTTCCCTAAGGATTCTGCTGGCCCATTATGTGGCACAAATAAGCATCCAGGACCTGAAGGAGAGAGGACATTTTTTATTAGGTACTTCCAGAGCAACCAGGCGGGGGCAGGGGCGGAGGGGGAGGACGGGAAGGACAGGGAAAGGGAGAAAAGGCAGCTATTATGGCAAACTTATAATCAAATGTACACAAGAAATGTTAGATATAAACACTCCCCCTTAGGAAGTTGTAAAATGCTATCTGTCCAGCACGCCATTGTGCAAAATGTACATTTACAGCTTGGGTGGTAAATTATGCTAATAGAATGCACAAACCTCAACCGTGAGGTTTTGAATTTTTTGACACAGTTCACAGATCAACTTCGTAGGTCAAAGGAGTTTGCCTCCCACAGCCTGATAAAGTAGAGAGATGTACAGTCTGTGTGCATTATTATAATTTTGCTGAATGTAAGTTTTTGGGTAGGATATATTTGGTATATTTTCGTCTCCAAATTCGTTCATAATGATTATTTTTCATTAGACACTGCTCTAGGCAAGGACAAAACACTTAGGAGACTCTTTTCATGGAAGTGTTTCAAGGTGTTGAATGCAAAAACCCAGTAATAAAAGCTTCCATAGCACACCAATGTACACAGAAAAAAAGCTACAGTAGCAATTCTTTCACCGAAGAACAACTACTCAGATGTACTTTTTCATCAGCTTTTGCAGTGCAAGGGGGAAAAAAAGGGCATATAAAATGTTGGATTCCTTAATCAGCAGAGATTTTTCTGCTCAAAGAACAGGGGCCCATGGTTAGAGTTGGAAGGTAAGACAAAGCCACGATTCTTGCACAATTATTGTAAAACAAACAAACCGACCCCCCGAACACAAAGCGCCTAAGAAATGTGGAGTATCCATTTGGAGAGAACAGCAAAAAGTGCTGAATTCTCCTGCCGACCTCCTAAAGCACTTCTGGGCAGCTGAAGTTTGCAAATCTCACTGTTGGCATTTTCCAGACTCATAGAAAAATATGAGTATATTTTAATGCCAAATTAGGAAAGGGTAGCTGTCAGAATTTCATCTTGGTCAGTTATCTCAAGGTACCTTTTTTGATTTGAATGCCTGATTCACTGCTCCCATCATGATAAAATTACTCTGTCTCTGGCATGGCATTTTCTGGATCAGCTCCTTAAAAATGTTGTGGTAAAGTATGTCTCAGAAATATATATATCAGAAATAAAGTGGGACCACAAAAGCACCTTAACAATGGATGAAAAGGAAGATGATCAAGCTAAAAAAAATTTCCCTTGGAAGATGAAAAGTTAAATGAAGGGAAATGTTAAAACCTCAATGCAGAGTAAAACGGCTGATAACATTCCTTTTCCCAAAATGTATTTGTCTATTTAAAGTATACAGACATATTTTAATAATTTTGGATGTTTTATGGGTTTATTTGTGTTTCAAATAACTTCTTTGCAATGAAAGCAAAGGCAGGAAGGAACTCAAAGGGATGCAGGGAGACAGGGTTTGGGTGAGTGTTTCCATGTGCACCCCTTAAGATGTGCTGCAGGAGCTGCTCAGCAAGCACAGAGCATCTGCTGGTTGAAAAGGAGGCATTTTAGAGGAGTTTTAATTTAAAAAAATCAGTCAGAATCAGACCTAGACCTCAGTCTGTGAGTGATCTGCAGGTGAATAATGCTCTGTCTCCTGAACTGAACTGATAATTCACATGAGTAAGGTGAGCAGGGCTTGTTCCAGGGTCACCCATGTGAGTTCTCATTACAGAACAGCCCTCAAGTTGCCTGAAGTGAGGCAGCAGAAGTGACTGGACAAACTAACCCAAAAAATCCCCCTGCAAACCCCCCTGTGTCTCCCCCAGCTCTGCAAGCTTCTCTGGCACTGCACAGGGTCAGAGCAGAAGACAAACCTTACCTCAAAGCAAGGGCTGGCCCTGGAAACCAGAGCAGGTCATTAGAAATGTTAAAAAATAGTATTTATTTTCAAGAGGATTGAAAATTAACTGCTCCAGGGCAGCAAATGGTTCTCATTTTTCACTGGACTGCTCAGAGAAAGCTTTCAGATGAAGCCTTGCTTATGAGCTGCTGCTGGTGTGTGTGGATCTGTACTTTCCCCTCAGTATTCCTGCACTTTAAAAAAATATAAAAGGGAGAGAAGCAGCCTCTGAAAACCACTCCTTCCTCTTTTGGGAGGTGAGTGTATGGTGAATATGTCAAACTTTTTTTCTCCCCATTCCAATCATTTCCCTCCACTCCCCCTCACATTTACAGCTCTAGTGGTATTTCAATCCAGTTAATGTTGTAATCCACTGTTGTAAATGTCACAGGGGTTAATCTCCACCAAGCTTTTAAGAAAATAAATCAGCATTTTGACTGATTTGATACTTTAAAAAAAGTTTCCACCCACTCTTCCTTTCTTTTCCTGATGTGGCAGGAGGGGTATTAAACTCTGGGTGAGCCTATAAGACACTGTTGGATATTTTCTGTTATCCCTGCCAGGTGGCAGAGAACCACAAGAGTATACAACTCCTTTTTGCAGGAGATCAGTAAAATAGAAAGATTCCTAAATTCCAGGTGCCTGATCCTGATGGGCACCTGTCTGTCCCCCTTGAATTCTGTAATAACTGGGAAAAAAAGAAATGAAGCAAAGAATTTGAGCAAAAGAGGAAAAACTGAAAAATGAGTGTGAGCATGAGGTGGCATTCCTTGACCCTGTTGCTGCACCCACAAAACTTTGAGCTGTCTGCAGGGCTTCCAGGAATTTCCAAAGTTGCAGCTTTTGCTTTTGAATTTACATCTGAGGCTCTTGGGGGGCATTGGTGATTGGAATGGTGGAAATGTGGTTGGAAATCCCAACCACACTCACACCTGTTTACATTGGCACCCAAAGGATGCTGCTCACTCTGAACACCTCTCTGGCTGGAGGCACCAGCAGAGCAGAGCTGGGGAGGGCAGCACCATTCCAGGGTGTAAAAAATGTCCTTGTTCCTCTTTTTGTCAATGTCAGCAAGCAGCAAACGCCGGGCTGGGAAGGAGGGGCCGTGCTGTGCGTGGTGCCAGCTGCTGTGCTGGGGAAGAAAGGCACACCAGGAGCAGCAGGCAGAGAATCAGCGAGCTCAGAGCCTCCAGGGCCTCCCCCAGCCCCAGGCAGGGACTCAGGGACCCCCATCCCTTGTGAGGAGCCTTGGGCCAGCTCTGGAGAGCAGTGGCAGGGACCAAAACGGGGGCAGCAGGGCTGCAAAGCTAAGCTGATCTCCTCAGAAGGATGCAGAATATTACTGCCATGATTTTACGGTCAGAAATTCCTAGAAAGGTGAAGCAATTAAATATCACAGGTGTTCTCTGCACACTCCGGGTGTATCAGCAAGATAGACTTCTGCCATCCTACTCCAAATGGAAAATCTGTGTTTTGGAAATGAGGAGGTTCAATACAAAACTGGCACAGGGCTTCCAAAGAAAACCTGTCACATAATCAGGAACAGAACACAAACATAATGTTTAAAATCTCAGAGGGCTGCTGGGGGAGGGCTTGACCCTGCAGCACACCCTCTGAAACCTGCTGGCCTTGAACCCAGGGCTAAGAAACCTCCTAAAGGAGGTCTCACAAAACTCCAGAATGTTTAACCAACCTCTCACATGGGATACACCATCCCCCAGCTCAGATTCAGATGATAACAGCAGTTTTGTGAATCAATTAATTCCTTCTCCAAAAATCTCCATTCACTTCACCGTTTTCTGCAAAAGTCTGGCAGTATAAAAACGTGTAGTTTTTCTAAAACTGCTCAACAATGAAGTACCAAAAAACCCACCCTTGTTCTCTCTAAATAACCTACATGCCTAGAAAACAGTGAATACCCAGTGAATACACAATTTAGGGAAAATCAATCTACATCTGTCCCCAAAAGCACAGCAAAGGTAGCGGATGTGGATTGGCTTCCTGTATTTGCATTTCCTTCACACAATGAGTGGATCTAGTTACATTTGTTTCACCTTTCAGCTATTTCTCCAATTTTCCTTCCTGAATGGAGGAATTTATCCCTTTTTTTTTCTCCCAGAGTCAATGCTGGGGAGGGAAGCAAGGAAGTTATCAAAGGGGGGAGGGTGAGGAGAACAGCCTAGCCAGAGCTAAGGCTGTAATTACCTTAGAAACATAAAGGTCTATTCTCTCATTGCTGAAAAAGGGGAATTACACACATAACTTCCATTAACATTAATGGGGCTCACCTACATAAATCCCTGGCACATCAATGGGAGAATAGATCCTGTATAACTATAGGTACTGTTTACTCAAAGGAAGTGTGTACCAAAGCATGCTGCCTAAATCAGGATAGAGTGGGTGAAAGCTCTACCTTACTCATTTCATTGTCATTTGCTCTTGAAGGGCAATTATCAAGAAATTATTAGGTAGTGGCATCTTAATATCATGCTCTCCTGCCTTTTTACTTCTTCCCTGACAAAGGCAAAAGCTGACAGAATGTAAAATATTTTCATAATGGATTTTTTCCTAGTTGTTTTTCTGGTCCTTCCCCTTTCCTACAAACAGAGACACACATCACTTGTGTTTATCCCTCTCGGCTCTGTCTCTGTGTAGGATTATGAAGGCTGGGCTGGTTTATAGCCAGCAACATGAAATAAAAGGGTCTTCATCTCTCTTTCTTCTCATGGATATAGGAAAGAAAGTATTTCTTTTTCTCAAGTTGATCTGCTGTTCAGAATGGCTATTGCATGGATGTCACTCCAGATCCTGCATGTGGCAGGGGATTTAGTGCCACAAGTTCTCATTGAGTCGGTGCAATCATAAGGAAGGAAACTGGGAGCTCCAGCTACCTGCTATGCTTTGAATTGCTCCAGATTTTGGAGTGGTAGGACAAGAATAAAGAATATTTAGAGCAGTCCTGGAACTGCAAATCACCATCTGACACTTCATGGCTGCAAAAGTTAAGCCCCAGTAATTGTGCAGCCTTCCCTTGGCAGGCTGTGTCAAGGCACTGCCAGCCCCAGCACAGTGACAGGGGGTGAAATGCTGGCTCCAGGCAGCCTTGGTACTGAACTCAGTGTCCCTGTCCCCATATTCATAAAGCACAGGCCTCAAAGTACCAAATGGTTAGTTCTTATTTAAATCTCACATCATTTACTCTTGGCTCTGGAAGGGTTTTCTGGTTTGGTTTTGTTTGTTTGTTTGTTTGGGGTTTTTTTTTGGTTGGTTTGTTTGTTTTGTTTTGTTGGGTTTTTTGTTTTAGTTTGGGTATTTTTTGGTTTGGTTTGGTTTGATTCGGGGGTGGTTTTTGTATGTTTTTGGTAGTTTGGGTTTTTTTTTTTAATTCAGAAAGTGTAAAATTCATCCACAGAAAAGCATTGATCTTTGGATGGGGCAGATATCACCCTCATGGAGGAACTGAGTGAAAGGGAAACATTCTCCAGGCCATGCCCTGCCTGGTCTGATCCACCCCTTCCTTGTTGGCTCTTCCCTGGCTTTTAGGAGGCTCTGTATGGCTTTGGGAGGGAATGCCTTTCCCTACTGTTCCAAGGGGAATTTCTCTCTTTAAGGGGCTCTTTAGCCAGTTTGTGGTGCCCTACATCCCCTATATTGCCAACAAAAAGTCCAGAATGAAAGCAAAATACTGTGTAGCAGAATGTAACTGAGAAAAGTGTAGGTGGTGTTTAAACAGAACCCCAGCTTAAAGCCTGGAAGCACTGTGTCAAAGGGATCCTTTGGTCTGGGAGTTGTCAGTGTTGTCTATTCCAAATGCAAGGATAAGTGGAGGAACAGAAAATAAAATCCAGACCTATTCAGGTCTGATATATATACCAGGGACATAAAATGGGAAGATTGGATTTGTGAAGAGGCACAGCTAATGTGAGTGGCATGAGTCTGCTCAATGTATCATATTCAGAGAGGAAAATCATTTGTGATGGTCCTGCAGCTCTTCTAGGCATCTGCAGAGATCATATCAAATCTACTTAAAATGTGAAATTTCTGGTTCTGTACGTCAGAGTCAATCATGTCCCTGGCTTTGAAGAGGGCAGAGTTTCACTCCCTATAAACACAGATGGAGTGAAGTTCTCATTGTTAGCTTCTTTGGAGCAGCTCCTTCAGTGATTCCCCTTTTAATGAGACATACTACTCTGGCCAGGTTCTGCAGACCTTGTTTCTGTGAAGGGTGGGTGAGCCAATGTGAGTTTTGCTTGAGTTTTGCTGCAGATGTGACCCTGTGCTTTGACAAACCAGCCCCCAAGAGAATTGTTTTATAAGCAGCAAAGGTAGGCAGAGCAGGACCAACCACTCAGGACCAGGGAATAACTTTGGAAAACTTGTGAAAACAGGGGAGAGATTTTAAAACCAAAAAGCTGTTTTAGTTATAACAGGTGTCCTGTAAAGCTCTTAAGATTTACCTGCTCAGCACAGTATGCAACAGCTGAAGTATAATATATTGACTTTTCTTGGAAAAAATAACTTCCTTTTTGTATTTAGCTGCCAATTTTTATGCTGAACTCTTGCCTTTCCTGGAAGTTCCTCACATGAGCACTTGTAACCAGATTTTCCCTACCTGTGCAATGACCAGGCAGGAGGAATACACCAGGCATGCTCTTTTCATCTTCTCATGTCTGAAGCATGGAACACTCCTGTATCAGCCAAGCCTGATAATAGGCCCTGAATACAAAATAAACTAAAGTAACTAACTCAGCATCATCTAAGTGTACCTCCTCATAAAAAAAGCAGCAGTGCCCTGGACCACTTGGCCTTCCTGACCTGCTGCCATCGATCAAATCCTACTGATAGAAACCAACCTTGAATAGAGCTGCTAACACATCTCTGCTCTGAGAATGGCTCCTGATGCCACACTTATCACTGGTGCCAGCTTGGGGCTTTTGATTCCTCCTCAAAATGCATGTTTGCACCCTGTGCATGCTACTCACTTACTCTTTCTTCCCAGAGAGCACAACCACCTTGATTTGGGGGTTTAACTTGTGCAGGCAAAGAAATGCTGCCACATTTCAGCAGCAAAGACTGTGATGCCAGTTGCTGATCCCAGCCATAATTATTGAACAATTTTTTTCTTTGGAAACACACAATTATTGAATTCATTGTGGACATACTGTATGCACTAACTTAATTTTAGCTGTATAATCTTATAATGGACATCAGTGAATAGAGGATTAGTCAAAACCTGTTAATAAAGAGATAAAAGAGGCCCTCAGATATTTTCTTTCAAAAGGCACAGTAAGCTTCAAGTTCTGATTCTAGAGCCCAGCTTGCACAGTGGGCAGCACAGTAGGGCAAGAGGGAGAAATCACTCCCTTTAAATTGTGGATTAAAAGCAAATCTACCTTGCAGGTCTGAATTTAGTTTTCATTTAGCAGTAAAGGCTTTGTCTTAGTGTCTGTCTCCTTTGAGGTCCCTGAGAACCCCTCAAGGGGTGGTGGTCTGCACAGTGCCCCAAGCCCATGAGTGTTTCTGTTTGCTTTTGCATAAAAATCTAGGCTCTTTTGCATAAAAATCTAAGGTTGCAAGGCCTGTGATGGTGTGGGGCTGAGCTGGGGCTAGCAAAGCATAGAACCAGCAAAGGGAGCAGCAGGGCAACCTCCTTCCCACACTGCTTCAGCTCTGAGCTGGCAGCAGAGCAAGGATAGCCCAGAGTGCAAAATATCCAAAATGTGATCTGTTCTAAGGTGGATCAGACAAAAGATTATTTTTTCTGCGTGTGTGAACACAGACTTATGTGTTTCAAACCTTAGGAGGAATAAAAGCTTCAAGTGGTTCACATGGTGGTAACTTCTTGCAGTTGGCCTGATTCCATGCATCTGAAGTTGATGGAAACTCCAGCAGTGCAGGCTGGAGTGAAGTTTAGGTGAGCTGTATTTAAAAATTCATTTCAACACACATTGGAAAATTGTTTGGAAAATGTGGACTAGGAAGAGAGGAGTAACTAGAAGGAGAGCTTAGCTGAACATCATCTCTGTGCCACTGGGAGTATTTTAGCTGTCTGGCTTTTAGAAATTTGGTAAGGAGAGAGTGGCACATCCTGAGAACTATCCAGTACAATAGATCATTGTCATTTCTTTTACTGCCTGGAGAGCAGACTATCCCAAGGCTGTTCCTACGGGGTTTCTAATTTCCTTCTCAGAACCCAGAGAGGTAATGGACAATGTCACCAAAAAGAAAAGCAATTATTACCATTCCTCCCCCAGAAAACCCCTAAACCATGAGATGGCTGGGATATAACACTACCATGGCAGTGCTATGCCTGTATTGTCTCAGGCTTCTCAGCTGAAAAATTTCAAGGACATTTTTCAGGACACCAAAATCCACCTTTTAGCACCATTTTTCATTTCAAATCTCTTTCAAAGTATTCCTCTCCTGAAAAAGGTATGAGCACACCAGGATTGCACTATTACTGTGGCTGTTGCTTTCACATTACAACAGCTCATAGTGAGACTGGAGACAGGAATCCTAAAAACAGCCCACATGGTGTTAGAGCAGATGGACTGTGCTCTTCCCCAGAGTCCAGTGGCACTGTAGCACCAAGAAGTGCTGGCTGGACCTTAAGGACTGCTGGCAGAGCTGAGGGGCAATAGCTGTCACTTTATTCTGCACACTTAACTCCTATTAGTATTAATGGAGCAGCACATAAACAGTTGAGAGCAGATCATGGCCTGCAGCTATTTATGTATTTTTGTCTCCTATCTTGCATGTTATGGCATTGTTCAGTGGTGTCACCCATAAGCTTGCAGTCATTGTGTTTCTATTTTGACATAGATAGGAACGTGCATGTGAAATTCGTACTGGCAAAAAGGGAGGCGTGCATTTTGAATTGAAGTGTACCTTTCAACGAGGGAAGTGAATTTCCTCACGTAAATTCTCCTGCTGCACAACCCCCCACTCCAAGACTTTGTGTGGCCCCCAAGAGCTGCTTTTTGTAGGCTGCTGGTGCCCTCACCATCTTGTGCAGGACTTGTTTATTTTTATTCCAGTGGCACTTAGAGCTTCCCGAGGAGTGAGGTCCATTGTGTTATGTGCTGGGCACACAGCTGAATTGGAGCGAGCACGGCTTTCTCTGTGAGTGCTCTAGAGAGAGAATAGATCATTAAGGTCACTTGTTTTCCTTACAGAGGCCAAGGCAGGATTGATTCCTACATTATATTCTATCCGTGTATGTATTTTTCCTTCCCAGTTTCAGACAGCCGAGGTACCAAGATATACTCACTTCCCTTAGGAGAGTCTTCTGCAACCCAGACACCTTGTTCAGACAAAGTTATGCCTGAATTTTTTAAGCCCACATTTTTAAAAATTTCATTCTATTATTTCCAGATGGGGATTGTTCATGCAGATAAGGACACTTGTCACAGAGGGAAAGGGGAAGGAAACCGTGGCCCCTGCCAGGGCAAAGAAAGGGTTGGAGGAGGCAGCCTGAGCCAACCACAAGAAGAGTCCCACTAGCTCTTTCTACCTCCACCCACTTCCAGACACTCCTGGCCATGTTTGAGACAGCACTATTGAATCCATTCAGCACTACAGCATTGTATCTGTTCAGAGAAATGCACTTCAGCAGGCCAACCACCCTTAAAACCAGCCCCATTGTTTCTCCTAAAAGCCTCATTGAAATCTGTATATATAACTGGCTGCTGTTTTGTGAGTTAGCCATACTTGTGTGTTACTGATTTGAAAATGAATGCTCCTTGGAGGGTTATTTGCCTTGAAATACCTCTTCTCGAAAAATATTCCTCCTTCCTTCAACAATATCAGTGTGGAAATGCCACCCTTTAGAAAGATGGTCAATATTGCTTTGTGGACTGGGAACTGATAGGAATTGGTATTGGCAAGGGCATCAGAGCAGTGGTTTAACAAATCTGTGTCTCTGTTTACTGAAGAGCAGTGTTACCTGCCTTGCCCAGCAGAGAGAGACACAGGACTCACACACCTCAGAGTGCTCCTCTTGTGTGCTCTCAGTGAAGCAGTAAAAGCAGCTGGACTAGAAGGAGCTGGGAGGAGTTATCTACAGGCTGCATTTTTACTATCAAGATACCTTGCAGTAGCAGATTTGTTTGAATTCTTAACAACACAAGCACAGGCTGGGAGCACTGGCAGATCCAGCAAACAGATCCATGACATCTCTTCCTGCAGGTGATGGTGCAAAACAGGGCAGGGTGAAAAGCATGATACATCTGTGAAGCACCTTTCACAGCTGGGCTTCACAAAACTCTGGTTTGTTTCATTAATCACACCTAGAAACCCCTCAAAACTATAGAAATGCATTGTCAGATGTTCCAAATGAAGACCAGCAAATACACCTGATGTCTAAATATCCAAAGTGGTGTGCCAGCCTTCACCCCTTTTATGAGCCCTTGCTGATCATGCTGGTGATCAGCAGCTCAGCAGGTTGCTTGGAGCTGTGTTGAGGTAGGTGCCTCTTCCAAGATACAGCTGTAGTTACCTGCCCACCAATGCAACCATAAAATCACAGACTGGTTTGCTTTGGAAGGGCTCTTTAAAGGCCACCCAGTCCAACCCCCTTGGAATAAGCAGGAACCCTTTCCACTGGACCAGGTTGCTCAAAGCCTCATCCAGCCTGGCCTTGAATGTTTCCAGGGACAGGGCACCCACCATCTCCACAGGCAACCTGTGCCACTGTTTGGCCACCCTCATTGTAAAAACCTTATTCAGTACATTTAAAATAATTAGCCTTTGCTGTATCTCTACCAGCACTATGAAAAGTCTGTCCTCACCTCTGGTTTAAACCCCTTTAAGATCAGGTGCACCTGCAACCCCACTTCACTCAGCTCCTGGCTGGATGAGGCTTTTCCTGCAGTTGCTTGTGTGCAGCACTGAGGTGCATGCTAAGACTGGCTTCCAGGTGCATTAAGACACATTCAGCTGTGGGTGAGGGGGGGAAATCTCCATCTCCACCTTGAAATGAGGGGTTAAACAAACCTGTGGCAGATTGGACTGCTTCACAGAGTGTGGTAATGGACTTGGTGCCACGTGGATGGCAGAAAGTGTACACGATATTGGCCAGTTGTTTGATACTGCCACTCTAAAGGCCCCAAGAATTAGACCAATTTCACACTAGAAGAGGTGCTTGTTTCTCACATTTTCTTTCACAGTTGGAGTCCTGGTCACTTGTTGATCTTCTGTCCTCATAAAATCTTTCCAGTTCATTTAAAAGTTGGCTCTCTTGTGCATTTCTTAAATTCTTTCTGAAGCTCAAGGTTTGAAATGCTTCCTTACATCTGAGACTCGAAGGGCAAAACTGTAAAGTGAGCACCCTGACCTCAAAGGCCTTATGCTGCCAAATACAGTCAGCAAGAGTTTGTGGTAAATGGGGCTGTGGAGTCATGCTCCACTGTTAAGCACTGACTAAACATTGTCTTGTACTTGAAGGCTTCAAAATCCTTTGCTTTGTCTCCAGCCTTCTGCAATGCATCTCTGTGATACAGAGTAGAGTTCTCCACAGAGAGATTTTCAAACTTCTCTTTTTAAATTTTTACTTTCCCCATAAAAAAAACAGGTGGTCATATAAGGCTGGTAAGTTATTTCCTTTAAGTTAAGGACATCTCTTCTTTCCCTATAATTTTAGAAAATACAACCTTTCAATGTGGTTGTTTGCAAGATAACTCATGAGAACGTGGTGCTCCCTGTGCTATTCCCTTTCCCTCTCTCAAAGCACACTGTATATATGAAGATGAATATTTCTCACATAACAACAGAGATCAAGTAGCATTATATTAATTAGCAATTGTTCACAGTTCTAGCTATGGAAGGAATTGAAGTCCTGCACTATTTTGTGGTACAAAACTCACCAGTTCTAGAAAATTCATGCAGGAGTTCACCAGTAGACTAACTCTTGAACTAATCAAGACTGAAGGGGTTGCCTATTAGCATTGCTGCAAAACATATTTTTGGTTCATGTCCAATCCCAGACTACCAAGAGTTAATAGGCTCAATATTAACCCATACACACTTGGGTAATCCCCACAATACTACCACCACCAAAGCACACCTTGAAAGTACACAACTCCCTTGTCTTCTTATTATAATGGAGACATATTTATTTTACATAGGTTGAATGGGTTTTTCTTCTTTTTCTGGTACTTGTCACCTCTTGATTTTTACACATCAAGAACTTGCAATGAAACACCTGATAGTTCTTTATGAAAATGTCATAAAACCCCTGATCTTGATGTTTAGGTTAGTCTCTTCTTTTAAATCTCATGCAATAAATTTCAGAGTAACAAAGCAAAAAAGATTCAGCTTTACACCAAAGATTGCTTCCTGGATTTGTTCTTCTGTTGGGATACTCTCTGTTTTAGCCTGCACAAACTGACATTGAAAAATTTTCTCTGCTACTGATTTTTTTTTTCTGTGTTATCTGCATGTCCACACCAATTGCCTGTGGTGTGCAGGCTGCTTCAAGGGTTGTTCTTAGCAAAAGCATATTTGTGTTTACATATAGCCAGACATTAAACTTCTTGGAAGCTCTAGATAGGTGAACTCTGGAATTTTTTTATTTCAATAAATAGTCCCACAGGTATTAGCAGGAATATTTTATAGTGCTAGTGTACTCACATGCACCTAGAGAGGAATGTATCTGCCCTCTAAACTGTGAAAACAAATGATGAGGTAGAAAATTATCATTTATCTCGAGTTTAATATAAACTAGCATTACAGTTCTTTAAAGGGTTTGAACTTGTGGCTGTAGACTTTCCACTGTTTACTGTATTCTTAAGGACTAACAAAGCTATTTATTATTGGTATTCATATGAAAGAAGTGATTATTGATTGGCCTAATTATGCAAATGCACAGCAGGGGAGAATTTCTACCTGCAAATCTTACAGATAAACTAAATAAGAGTGAGAGCAGAATGGAAAGGGAAAGCAAATGAACAAAGTGGAGCTCTCTGATTACCAACCAAGGTCTGCACATTCTGTCCCCACTGAACTTCCGTAATGTTGTACTTTCTCACAGAAGTTTGCCAGACACACAACCATAGTTCTGGAAAGAGCATTTAATGCTTTTAAATAAGGATCCTGATCACCTACAGATCTTAGAAATATCTTTTAAGTGACGTCAAGGAAATAATCTTTCTCCTGTTAACTGTGACAAGACAAAAGTGTGTTCCATGTACATTTGGATTATATGGAGGTTGTGAAACATGGTGTGCTGATTTTGGCTGTGGTAGACTCAATTTTCTTCACAGTAGCTGATGTGGGAGTGATGTGGGACACAGTTTGGATGTGTGATGAAAACAGTGTTTGTAATTCAGGGATGTTTTTATACTTCTGAGCAGTGCTTGCACAGAATCAAGGCCTTTTCTGCTCCTCAGCCCATAACACCAGTGAGCTGGCTGGGGGACAGCTGGGACACTGATCCCAGCTCCCCACCAGGGTATGTCCTACCAGTGGCATCATGCTCAGCATACAAACCTGCAGGAAGAAGATCCCTCTGTGGTTAGAGCTGTAGGGCTGAACCAAGCAGGCAAACCTGCCAAACACGTGCACTGCGGTATCAAAAGGGAGTTGCAGCAACTAAGCCTTTCATTTGAAACAATTTTGCCTTTCCTGATTAAAGAAATTCGCGACATGGCACCTCATCCCTGACCTGTCAAGAGCTGCCTTAAAAAAATTACAGACGCATTTAGTTTAGACGTTCAGATCGATTCGTTCAGGTCCCTCCTGTGCCGGTGTCGGTGCCGGACCCGCCCCGCCGCGGTGCGAGCGATTCCCCGCTCCCGAGCCCGGGTTCCCATCCCGGCCCCGCGGTGCTGCCGCCGCTGTCCGCGGTGCTGAGCGGCCCCGGAGCTCCCAGCCCTGCCTGCAGAAAAGGCTCTGCCTCCATCGGGCACAAGGCGAGGTCCCACATCAGCATGGCTGGACCTGCATCGGGAGCAGGTTCTGTCGGGACCCAGGACATCCCTCTGGCTGCCCTGGAGGACTCGAGACCCTGGCACAGAGTCAAAACCACCCGTGCCTTCGATTTTAATCCATGGAAACAACTACCAAGGTTGTGTGAGGAGCTACAAGCCACAAGGGTTTGAATAGAATGATAGTGAATTTATCACAGGGTGGAAAAGTAGAATTTTGGGTTTTTTTAGAATGGGGGTTCAAAGAGGTGAGATGGAGGAATCTGGGCATGTTCTGTCTTTCTCCTTCTCCTTCTTGTCCTCCATCTTCTGCTGTGATGGTGGCACTTTTGGATTGGTTTAGAGTAGAGACCGACTGCCTAACAGAGGTTATAGGTATTGGAAAATTATTGTAAATAAAGTACACATAGTTTTTAGTATAAAAAGATAACACTGCTCCGAGGGCGGTCAGTGTGCCTCAAACCAACCTGCTGGACAGATCTCAGCAGGTCAGAGAAAGAATGTAATATACAAGAAAAAATAAACAGCCTTGAGAACCAGAGCCAAGGAATCCTGTCTTCTTCTTCAGTCTCGGGGCTGGGAAAAAAAGAGATTTTTTAACATCTTGGGGTCATCTTGACACCAGAGACCTCGTCAGGTTCCTCTCTGAACATGAGCAGTTACACATAAAAGGAATTGTATTGATATTTCTGTTAATTCATTTTTGTAGCGTCACTGGTGCTTAGGGCACTCTTGCAGAAAAAGACCATTTGCCTGAAATTTTTATGCCTTGAGGCATCTCTGGCTAAGCCGGTGCTCTGGAGCATTGCATTGTGTTTTTCCTCTTTGATTCATGTCTGAAAACAACATGCCAAAATTTAGCTAGAACATTGGAATAATTGCCTTAACTGTGGATGAAAAGATAGAGATAAAGCTCACACCTTATGTTTCATACTAATTATATCCAGAGGATGCAAGGTTTGGCTCATGGAGAAGTTTTGAGACAGTAACACTACCTCAGCTTACCGGCCCACAGAGTCCAAAAAATAGAAGGTAAATACATGCTCAAAACTCCTATTTGCAGGGAGAGATTTCTATAGACATATCTGGGCAGCTGGATCCGAGCATCTTCCAACAGAGTGAAAATATTTCTTCTTTCCTTGGTTCCTTTTTTATGAATGTGTTTCATGATAAATACTGTATTCATTGATTTTTCATCTTTTCCACACTTATCCACTCTTCTCAAATAGCCTTCACATATTTGTTCTCAACATCGAACATGCTTCTAAGAAACCTGAGATGTGCCATAGAAGAGTTTTTACTACCTTACTAGATGGCCATTTCTTCTTCTGTATACACAAATTAGCCCTTGCTTCTATGAAAGTCTGTGCACAGAGTCCAAGGCATTTCCCTGAGAAGCATTAAATCAGGTTGCCACATTTCTACTTAAAAACTTCAGGAGCTCAAATTTGTAATGAAATACAGACTAAAAGATGAAATGGAAATACAACTTACAAGTCTGGTCCTTTCCCTTTGCAACAGACAAATTTCATGTCTAAAAGTTTTAATCAATTCCTCTGGGTTTTTCCCCACTTGGTTCTTCTGATAAAAGAGAAAACTTGTTCTGAACACAAATAGCCTATACTAAGAGTGAAGGCAGTCCCTCTATGGTGATCATCTTCTCACAAAATACCATTTAAACTCTGCCTGACAAAGGATCTGATTTCATCAGGTAAAATGCAGCAGGACACTTGGCAAGTGGATGAGAAGCAAACTCACCAAGTTTCTCAGGATCTTAATCTTAACAAAGGGCAACTACTTCATGTATCTCATATTATTTTCCCTACCACCACATTGAAATTACACCAGTGGAAGAAAGTATTAAATATACATGCAAACATCATTAAGCATGTGTATGTATCAATTAACTTGGTAAATAATAATAATGACAGTAAAAATATCTAAGAAAACACAATGCCCTGAGAAATAATAAGCATAATCCCTTCCATTCAAAATGTTTCACTCCATGGGGCCAGTAATCCAAGACTGTTTCCATAAGGCTCTGCTGTTTTAACAGCTGTGACACAGTATAAAGTTTCCCATTTGGAGCCTGAGCACAATTAAAGTCCTCCTCCACACCTGATGTAATGGGCTCTTATTTGCTAATTCATCTCAGTAATCAGCTGATCTTGAGGATGTTCACAATGCTGTGTCCAGAGAAATATAGAGATTATCTTGGAGCATGCACTCAGGATGCCTTGGATTGGCTATTTATCCTCCTCAGCTCTTTATGGCAACAGACACTTCATTCTCCTGCCTGTTTCTAATTTCCATTTAGGATTTGGTTTATGAAATTGTTTAGAGGCCTCAAGGAGATTATAACTGTCTAGTGGTAGACACCCTTTGGAGGTTTAAATTAGAGACCAGGCAAGAAAATAAAGACAAGAAGAAAGATCAGGGCTAACAAGAGGCAATAAGTGCTAACATTGAATTGGAGTCAACTATGGTGGCTGTCAAATTTTTGATCACAATTTTGCCTCAACTTTATTTCAGTACACTTGTACTTGACACTCATACCTCCTTCTGAATAGGTTTAGATGAGCATCAGCATCCCCATTTCAGAGGAAGAGCAGATAGAAACTCACTGGCCAATGACTAACAGTGCTCTCAGAATCAGACAAATTCTGACAAAAATGAGAATTTGTCTTCTTAATTTTCCTAATTTTTCTTCTTGATTGTCAAGAAGATTTTGAATTAAGCCATGAGGGCATCCTTCCATGCTTCTGTACACACACCAGGTTGTGCTTCAATTGTTTCTCTCTCTAACAGCATTTTTATAGCCAGGTATGACCTCAGTAACCTTTTTCTCTCTTTTGTGTCCTGGATGGCATTCTTCCCAATATCCAATCTGAATCCACAGCTCATGACTTGCCAACTCATTGCTTGCCAGGATGAGTTTCCTTCTAATTTTTGTCCACTAAAATAAGCGAAAAAAATGTGGAAGGGAATTTAAAAGAACAAGAACTCTGCAAGGTTTCCCTTACAAATTTTCTGCTGGATTCATCCCTGTGCAGCTAGACTAATAAAAAAATCTTCTAATATGTAAAGGATACCAACCGTAGGAAAAATTTAAATTCATGTTCATTTTTTTAAATTTTTGAGACAAAATTGGAAAACTAGTTTCCCTTTGGTTTTCCAGTCATCTCACAGACTGGTTTTCATGCACCTTCAGGGATGTGCTTCTGGACTGTTGTGGTGGTTCATCTACCATCCTCCTCATCCTTGGGCCTGCTCTGTGACCTCAGAAGCTCCTGATAAACGCTGGTGGAACCAGCTGAGGGGTGAAGTGTCCCTTGACCACACCAGTCCAGCCATAAGTCACTCCCTGGTTGTACCAGGAGCTCTTGCATGGTAGAGGTGGAAAGTTCCAGAAACATCAGCTTCCCAAAAAAAGGTGGGAAACAAAGGATAAGCAATTTTCCTTTGTAACCTTGGTAAACCACTTACCTGGGCTGTGGCCTGAGTGGAGTGGCAGCAGTGTGAACTGTAGCCTGGGTGGAATGGTACCATTGTCACAGCCCTCTGGGAAGCTGCAAAAAAAGCACAGCAATTATTGGCTTGGGTTATGGTCAGGAGGGAAACTTACTGATGGCCAAAGTCAATGTGACCCTATAAATGGTGGTCCTAAGTGAGACCCTTTGAGCTCTCCTGGACTGCAGCAGCTGCACCAGCACCTCCCTGTGACTGGGGCACCTCCCAGAGCTCCCAAGCCAAACTCGTGGTACTCAAGGAACCATCTCTGACAACAACAAGGCTGAGGCTGATTCCCCACGCCACCACATCTCTACATTCCTCAGAGTGAAACCCTTGCCTGTCAGGAAGTGCACAGTGTGAGCATTGATGATTTGGTGTGAGTACAATGATTTGGTGTGAGTATTGCACTGAACCTGAGGGGAACTTTTGATAGGAGCCTTTGCACCCACAGAAATCAGTGTACACATAATTTTACCTGTGTGCCTGTGAATTGATTATGGTATGAATGTTACTGTCTCACATCTCTGGTTAAGTCATTGTTGTAGTGAGTCCTACTGAATCACTATTGTAAATGTTAAAGAATTCAATGATTAACTGCTGCTAAACCCTTTTGCACCCTTGTCTTTGCATCAATATCCTTTACACCTTTACCTGCTTTTGCATTCCCAGATTCCATACAAATCATTTCAAATTGCTTCTAATTTGATCTTCCTTTTTACACTTTAACCTGTACAGTAAATTTTAGAGTGAACCTTGCCATCAAACTCTGTCAAGTTGTATTTCCACAAATTATACTAAACCCTGCTTTTGCCCATACCTTTGGTGGTGTTTCTTTAAGCAGCCAATCCACTCACTTGTGAGAGCTGTAAGAGGAGGTTTCTGCCAGGTAGGTGTGCCTGGTTCTGTGACAAACTTTGTGGACCCACCTTGTGTGGATTGAACTCTTTTATTTGCCCCCTCCTACATCTGGTTCCTTGGTTTTCTGCTTCAGCTGAAATATAAAAAATGAATTTATTCACCCGGCTGTATCATCTCATCAGATGAGGCCTGTGATCCAGTTTTCTTGCATTGGCAATGACACCAAGTGCCAAGTGAAGGTTTGTGTTCTGGACAAATCCTTGCACTGGTGTGATGTTTTCATTCTTGCTCACAGCAGGGAGATCAAATAGAAGAATGGGTTGAAGATAGCTGAAGAGAAAAAAGCTCTGGGAATTTATTACTTTATTTTTTTCCACCGTGAGAATAAGGAAAAAAAAAAGGCAGCACCTCTTGGCAAACAGTTATATTAAGTACAGTTTGCAAGAACTGTGTATGAAAAGAAGTTAAAATTATTTTGATTGTTCATGAGAAAGGAGACAAAAGGTAACATGGTAAAAGAATTAAAAAGGACATGGTTGCAGAAGGTGGGAACATCTGTTCTGCTACTTCTAATGACAGAACTTGGGACAATTCATGTCAACAAAAAGTTGGCATATTAAAAAAACCATCTAAACATATAAAAACATATACAAAATGTAATAATTTTTGTTCTGTGTGTGATTGACTGTGGAACTAGCTCCACTAGAAAAGTTTAGGACAATATACAAACTAGAATCAGTCACTTACACAGAGATGAAGAGAAGCATGAGCACTAACAACTACATATAGAAAGATAATAAATAAATACTGTGCTTAAGTTGCTCAGCAATTATTAGAAGCAGAAAGATGGGGAGTAAAGTGCTTGTTGGGGAGTTCTTACACCTGAGTCAGAAATGTTCCAGGTCAGCCCCTGCCAGCCAGCACTTTGGCCACAGCTGTGGTCCAGGGTCACAGGTTGTATTGTGGCTGTTGCATAGACAGCATCACATCCATTGATTTCATTTTAGCTTCCCTGGTAATTTTGTTAAACACTTGCTGGTGGCTGTGACTTGCTTCTGTTCAAGAGTTATTCTTTAAAAGTGTTTTTCTTTCCTTAAAAGTTATCAAATACTCCGAAGTTACTCAGAGACCTCGTGTGCTTTTTTACATGTCACAAGGTCATGTACCTTGGGCTGATGACAGGATTGCAAATGGAGACAGGGTGGTCAGAGCCTGCACTAATCCCTGGCATGAGGGATATGGAGGAGCAGCAAAAAAAGCAGGTCTATGTTAAGTGGGTGGGCAAATGCTTTTGAAAAAATCCTTTAAATAGACTGATTCCTCTTTTCCCTATGTGTAACATTGTTTTGTGTTTTCCCTGGGTGCTCTGGAGCTGACCCTGGGAGCTTTTTCCTTCCTGAGAGCCACAGGAAGAGAGATATTGTCCATGGACCTGTGAAAATATTCCTTGAGTTCAGGAGAAATTTAAATAGCCCATGCTGCACTCCATCTTTGTAAATCCTTACTCACTCTAAGCCCTATGTGTAGCTGCTGCTAAGGGAAAGTTTGGGGAAGCCCACCTGCCACAGAAATCCTTTTGTAATTTCCTTTAAAAATTCATGCCAGATATAGATTTATACTTGGTTTATTTCCTTTCCTACTGAATATTCCTGCCCCTCACACTCACACATGCTCCCTCTGCATAAGCCAAATATTTCTCTGATTGAGCTCTAATGCCCCAGTGATGGCCACAAATCAAAATACAGCAAGTAATGCAGCAAAACCTTTCAGCAGCAAATAGCTTCAGGAAGGTGGCTTGTGTTCATTGCTCCAGTAGGATGAAAATCAGCATTTCAGTGCAAACAGGCAAGTAGGGTCTCTGGGCAGCACACAGCTTCAGAACAGCTTTGGTGTAGTTGGAAAAAAAAAACAAAAAAAAACCCACCAAACCAACCAACCAAAAACCAAACCAGCTTTTATATTCAGCTTCACTGTACATGTAGATGTGTGTATGAATGATTTTTAACTTTTCCTATGCAATGACACAGGTGGTATTCCCTTTTTTTTTTTTTTTTTTTTTTTTGGAGAAATGCAGATGAACATATTTTATATATTTCTTTTGTAGAAAGCAGGGTGTTTTGGCTCTCAGGGACCCCGTGCTTCTGAGATGCTGAAATTTTTAAAGGTTTTGGGGTTTTGTCCTGAGTCACAAGCAGAGACTGGAACAGGACTGTGACAGCCCTGCACAGGGCTGGGGAGCCTCTGGTTTTTCCTCCAACCCCAGCCCAGAAGCAGCCCCTGATACAGGTGTGGGACAGGTGGAATTTGAAGAGACAAGAAAAAAAAAAAGAAATTAAAATTTCCTGAAGTATTTATTTCACCTGAATGCTTAGACAAGACTCCTTCACACTTCAAGGCATATCCCTTTTTTTTTTAATATTCAGAAATAATTAATAATAATAGAAATAAGAATAAAAATGTCTAGCTCTTCACATGTGTACTGAGGGCTGCAAAGCTGTAAAATAAGGGCTTCTGCTATTGTGTCAGCAATTTAGCCTGGTGCTGGCTTAAACTGCCTTACAAGGGGAGCAGAGAGCTTACACTGACCACAGCTCCAGCCTGAGACTGCAGATCAGGCCAGCAACCAGGGAAAAAGAGCCTCGTGGCACCTGTGTGAGGGGACAGGAATGCTGCTGCAGTCTCTGGTTAAACAGAGGAGAAGGGAAATTCTCTTTTTAGATGGGGGCACCTGAGCCAGCTCTGTCAGAACACGTTTGTGCTGCTGTTCCCATGGCTCACAACGCAGCAGAGAATTTGGGCACTGAAATGGCCCCATCTCAGCTGCAAGACAGGGCAAATTCATCACACAATTCCTGCCACGTTTGGCAGGGGAGCCCAGGGAGGGTTTGGGTGGTGATAATTCCCTCCTTGGGAAGGGAATTCCCAAAGGCAGCCCAGGCCAGGGCTCCCCTCTTTGTGCAGGGCTGTGGGTGATGCTGTGCAGTCCAGCAAGGCACAGACTGAAAACCACCCTCTCCCTCCAGATCTCCCTGGCAGATCTCTTCTGTCACATTCAGCTCTTTCCTTTTTACAACGCTTTTCCCTCCCCTCCCCTTGAAGTTTTCCAGTCTTGACCAGCAGTTTCAGTGCCACCTCTTCAAATGTCACCTGCGATCCCCTCCTTCACCCCGGCTGCCCTTCCCCAGATCATTTCTACACTCTTCATAAAAAACCAACCAAATCAGCATCAGCACTGCATCCTTCCCCCCTAACCTGGAGCAGTGCATCTGCCCTGGCTGGGACAGGCTCATGGTAGAGCTCAGCAGAGGCCACAGAGGGACCTGAGGGCAGGGCAAAGGCGTGGGGACAGCAGGTGCCACCCTGCCCAGGTGGCTTGGCCTGGGGAGCCAGGGCACTGGGGGGCTCCTGGAAACCTGCACTGCCTGCCCAGTAAAAGCCCTCAGGGCTGGGCTGCCCATCAGAATGGAAGCAAGAGCTGCTCAGAAAACCCCTCTAAATATCTGTGTTTGTGCACACAAGCCGTGCCAGCGTGTTTAGCTGTGCCTGCACACCTGCATGCTGTCACACAGGCACGGATGTGTGCTCAGGTCTGGAGGTGAGCAGTGCCCTGCACAGGGTGGCACCTGGCAGGGTGGGCACCTCCGGGGCACGGACACGGGCACGAGCATGGGCGGGCACCGGCCCCGCGGGCCAGGGAGAGCGGCAAGGGCTGGGTCGGAGCCGAGCACGGGACTGGGAATGCCCCAAACTGCCCCAGGAGGGAAATCACCCTCTAGGAAGTGGACCTCACAGCCCCCCGCTCAAAATGAAACATTAAATTGAATTTTAAAAAGAGGAAAAATCGGGCAGGTTAAATAGGGATAGAGTTTCGTTGGTTTTTTTGTTGATTTTTTTTTTTTTGCAGTGCATGTGTAAATGAAGGCAATTTGGGTGCTACAAATATAAGACGAAAATACACCTAATTCCGTCATCATATAGATATAATATATTTCACTCTCACCACATAAATACAAAACATCCAAATATCCAAAACATTCAGAACAAAAGTTAGTAGCAAGGGCTCAGCGCTCGATTCATTCATTATTTTTTCGACTAGTTGCCTAGAAACTTCAGACGTAAATAATTTACAATAAAATTACTATTTTCTTTTCATCCAGCTCCTTCTGTCCAGTTCTGCTCTATAGTTAATTCTATATTCTACAGCAACCATTCCACTTTTTGTAATTTTTTTTTTCTTTTTTGGTTACAGTTTGGTGGCACGTATTTATACAGTTTGTAAACGCCATGTGTTAAAGTTCAAAGAAAGATAAGAAACTTAAAACCAAAGTAAATAATTTTTTCCCCCAAAGAACTACCTAAGTACAGCGTCCCTTTTGTGGCAAATTCAAGTACCAAAATTGAACAGAAAATATTTGATCCAGAATACTAGAAGGTGAAATACATATGTTTGTGGAGAAAATAGCAGTAAGAATTATGAAAAAAAAAAAAAAGTTTGTTACATAGATGTGTTTTAAAGTACAAAAATAACAATAAAAGATACACTTTTTATATTTTACGTTCGTTTCAAATGAAGTGTGAGCGATATGCGAGAGGGTTATTTTAGGAGGAAGGAAGGCTACAGGGTTTTTTTGTGTTTAGATGAACATTGATATTATTAAGAAAAATCAAATAGAGCAATAAAAATTAAAATTACGCTCGCAACAGATCTAGATACAAACAGATTTGTGAGTTCCATGATTTGTCTGTGGACTTGTTTTTGCAGATAAGCTGCGCAGGACAGGCCCGTCGGAATTCAAATAAAAAAAAAAAAAAAGGAAAAAAGGAGAAAAAAAAAAGGGGGGGACGTTGTGTTATCTCGAAGGAAGAGACAATTTTATGCAAAATTTCTGCAGCCACTGGTTTCTGTCTCCCCTATTCGTGACTGTACGTTCAGTCAGTCTCGGCCCTTCCCACAATCAAGATTTACCGTGAAAAAGAAAAGTTGCTGGAGGATTTCCTGACTGGCGCTAAGGGCTCGCTCGGGGCTGTAGTGCAGCGAGTGTGGGGGTAAACGGGGGCCACAGGTGGGGCCCCAAAACCTTTGTGCTTCGAAATCACTGAGTCTGGGAGACACAAAAAAACCACCCCAAAACGGGCATCACCTGGCAGCTCCATCCTCCTCTCTCCGAAATCCCGCTCCCTCGCTCGGCATTGGCCAAAGCCGATACAGGGGAGCCCGGCCGACCCTCGGCCCGACCGCTGACCCTCTGCGTCCCTTCCCGAACGAACGAGCAGCGCGATCGCTCCTCCCGCCCGGACAGACGGACCGCGGCGCAGGGGGAGCGCACCGGGAGGCGCCCGCAGCCCCTCGCCGCGCCCCGGCCCCGGCCCCGGCCCCGGCCCCGGCCCCGGCCCCGGCCCCGGCCCCGGCCGCCGCCTCGGCTGCCCCGGGCTGCGGGCCCCGCTCCGCCCCGGCCCGCGGAGGGAGCCGCGCCGCGGGGCTCGGGGGCGGCGGGGAGCGGGGGCACGGCTGCCGCCGCCCGTCCCATAAATACCGCCACAAATAGAGACTATAAATATAAATAGGGGGAAGGTACTTAGAGTCAGTCCAGTGCTTTTTTCTCAGCGCTCTCTTTATTGTTGGTCCGGGAGTAGGGCTCGAAGGCGGACGAGCTCAGGTAGCGGGCCGACAGTTCCTGCAAGTTGCCCGCCAGCGAGCCGGCCACGGCCAGGGGCGCGGAGGAGAGGCGGCCGGCCACGGAGCCCAGCAGCGCGGGCACCGGCAGCCCGAACAGCCCGTGCCCCGCGGCCGCCGCCCCGTGCAGCGCCGCGGGCGGGGGCGGCCCGGCGGCTCCGCTGGCGGCCGGAGGGTGCGGGGAGCCGCCGCCGCCGCCCGGAGCCGCCGCCGCGCTGCCGCCTCCCGCTGCAGCCAGGCCGGGCCCGCGCAGCGCCGAGCCCAGCGCGCCCGTGGCGCAGGGCGGCAGGAGGCCCGGCAGCCCCGGCGGAGACAGCAGCCGGCCTTGCTCCAGCAGCCGCAGGACGCTGCAGGTGGCGGCGGTCTCGGACACCACCGAGCGCAGCTCGGAGTCCTTGCCCTGGTCCTTCTTCTGCTTGGTGCGCCGGTTCTGGAACCAGACCTTGACCTGCGGGCCGGGGAGAGAGGCAGGGTCAGCGGGGCGGGAGGAGCGGTGCCCCCCGGCAGGTGCCCCCCCGGAGGCTGCGGGGGAGGGCTGGGGCGCAGACGCTTGGCAGCGGGGAGCGCTTCCAAAACGCACAAAGCCACGCTCACAGAACACAGCCCCCCGCACCCTCTGTCTGGTCCCGGTTTCGGGGTGACCCCGGGGCCTTTCGTTCTGCATCTTTAACCAGACCTCTCACTTCGTCCTAGTTTACTACAGGCCGGGAATTCTCCGGGAGACGGAGCCAGCCCTTTCTCACCGCTTTATTCTAAGCCGGCTCAGCCGGAGCCCCGGGCACTCCGCGGCTCCCAGCAGCCGCTGCCCGCTCCGACTGCCCTTCCTGGGGGTAGCAGCAGCAATGAGTTTCTTTCCCCGTATTCCAAACTGGACGCTCTCTCTCTACCCCCAAATAATTTTAAATAATATTCAACTTTTAAAAGGAATTCTGGAAGTCACCCAAAAAACAACAAGCAAAATCAAAACCAAACCAAAACACAACAAAACCCACCCATGGCAGGTTCTGTAACCTACAAGCTGTTGAACTTGTGACTCCTATGTGGCAAGGAAAGAAAAAAGCTAATTATCGTGCCAGGGGAATTTAGTTATATGATGTTTTGTGGAAATACGAAACAGGCTTTAAGAAGTTTGGACTTTTTGGATACTTCCCCGCGCTCTCACACAGTTTTAGGCCTCCTGTCGTTCCCCGGCCTTTCTGCTCTGGACGGTGGAGGAGCGATTCTCCCCCTCGGACACAGAAGGATTCAAAATACGGCCCAAACTTCAGCCCCATCCCTGGATCTCTCATACCCAGGAAAGCCCAGGCCGAACATCTCCAGCCCGGCAGCCCTGGGGGAAGGTTCCCGTCTACCCCTTCGACTTTGAGCGCCTGTATCCCGGGGCTGGGAGCGGCTCGGCCTCCTCTCGCTTCTCCCAGGCCGCAGCAGCGAAATCTCCGCGCCCGGGGGCGGCGGCTCGGCGCAGCCGGGCACACCGAGCCTGGCCGGGCCGGAGCTGGGGCAGCCGGGCACACCGAGCCTGGCCGGGCCGGATCCCCGCGGGCCGGAGCTGGGGCAGCCGGGCACACCGAGCCTGGCCGGGCCGGAGCTGGGGCAGCCGGGCACACCGAGCCTGGCCGGGCCGGAGCTGGGGCAGCCGGGCACACCGAGCCTGGCCGGGCCGGAGCTGGGGCAGCCGGGCACACCGAGCCTGGCCGGGCCGGATCCCCGCGGGCCGGAGCTGGGGCAGCCGCTCCCGGCCCGGCAGGAGTTTGGCTTCGTGGCCAAGCTCCCTCCAGGCCCTCGGGCCTCCTCGCCCGCGGGAAGAGCCCAGTGGGGCTGGGTGCAGGGACACGAGGGACTCCCTTGGCCAGCAGCTCCCCTTCCCATGACACACGCAGTTAGGGTCACACTCAGGGACACACGCAGTTAGGGATACACGCAGTTTAGAGACACGCAGTTAGGGACACAGGGACACACAGGGACACACGCAGTTAGGGACACACGCAGTTTAGAGACACGCAGTTAGGGACACACTCAGGGACACACACAATTAGGGACACACGCAGTTAGGGACACACACAATTAGGACACACGCAGTTAGGGACACACGCAATTACGGGTTCCCAGCGCCACGAGCCCCTCAGCTCCGTCCCGGCCGGACACGCGTGGGCACCTCGGGGCTGCCTCGCCCCTCGCCCCGCGGGGCTGCGCTGGGGGCGCAGGAGGCGCGCAGGGCCGCGTCCTTGGGGCCCGCAGGGCACGGAGCTGCCCGGGCCGGGAAGGAGCTGCTCGGGCCGAGAAGGGGGTCCCGCGGAGCAGGGCAGGGCAGGGCAGGGCAGGCGCGGCTCCCCGTCCTGCAGGCGCTACCTGAGTCTCGGAGAGATTGAGCTGGCGGGCGAGCTCAGTGCGCTCCCGGCCCACGACGTACTGGCAGCGCTGAAACTCCATCTCCAGGCGGTAGAGCTGCTCGGCCGTGAAGGAGGTGCGGGTCCGCTTGGGACGGTCCAGATCAAGCCCTTTAGGCAGAATAATCTCTCGGATTGAACCTTTGGCATCTGGCAAAGAAAGGCGCAGTCAGCTTCAGACCCAGGCAACCCTCCTCTGCTTTTCCCCTCCTTTTTATACTTTCTAATTTTTCCAAGGGAAAGAGCCGTCCCCAGCGCCTTCAGAACCGAGACACGAGTCGGGATGGAGCAGGGTCCCTGCGGCTGAGGCTCTGCACCTGGCCACTGCACCCACGGAAGGAAAAAACCCACAACAGAGAAGGAAGGAGGGGGCGATGGGGGCCCAGGCCTCTATAATTAATCCCCTCAGCCCATTTAAAAATTACTTTGAATATATTGCACTCACAGTGCGACACTGCGGCATCACCCACGGCCCCTCTGGGAAGCTGGGGAGAGAGAGATCCTTCAGGCCAGGCTTTGTGCCTGGAGTGCAGGGCTACTCTTTGTTCCCCTTGGGCTCCGGGCTAGGACTTGCTGGTAGCCACCATACACATTCCGTCCGCCCCCCCAAAATAGAAATCCTTCTTATTTTTTTTTTTTTAATAACAAGTTTCTCATGCTTCCAAAAAAAAAAAAAAAAAAAGCTTTCGGAGGCAGCAGTGCCTCGACCTGGCTGCCTGCCACTGTGAACGTGGGGACACCTCCAGCCCACCCTGCACCGCTGCCGCTGCCGCTTTGGGGTTTTGGCAACGAGAAGCAGGAGGGGGAAAAAAAAAAAAAAAAGGAGGGGGGGAGGGAAATAAACCAAGGCACCAACCAGCCCGCAGAAACCTCACTTTTCTGGTAGCCCCGACTGAAGGAAAGCGGGACAAATCTCATTAACACGACTGTCAAGCTAGAGCCAGATTCAGGTTACCTTAAAGCCTTCCCAACTTTACTTGCCGTAATTTTACCTCCTCGGTACGTTTTAAATCAGAGACAATCACATCATTTTAATCTGACCCTTCTCTGGGTCAACCAGTGGCGTAAGGATTAATTCTGGCTTTCAGGGCCTGCTTCCCACATATTTTGTTCCGATTCTCTTCTCTCCCTCCTTCCCCAAAACGCACCTTAATAAAACTGAAATTTCTTCAGGTAATTTTTTCTTTTTTTTTTTTTTTTTTTTTTTGAGGGAGTAAGAATAAGATGATTTCGCTATTTTAGCCTGGAGAAAGGACGAAGATTGAAGGAAATTAAACGTGTAACTATTAAAAAGTAATCATTAAAAACCCCTTCGTCATTCCTCCATTTATTTTAGGGCTGGTGGTTATTTTAAACCAGCCCTTTCCTACGGGCTGCCGGACGCGGAGAGAGGGGGCACCGAAGGAACCTCTGCCCTCCGAGAGGGCCTTCCTGCCCGCAGCCCCACGCCGTGGTGCGCGGCCGGCCGCGGGCGGGATGCGCGGGCGCGGAGGGAGCGCGCCCGGCCCGCGGGGCAGAGCCGCGGCCCCCGGGGGAACGCGGTCCCGGAGGGCTCCCCGCGGGGACGGGCACCCCGGGAAAGCTGCGGGGCAGGAAAGGAAAAACAAACCAACAATGAGCGGGGCCGGTCCGTTCCGGGGCAGCGCCGGGGAGCAACAACCACGGCTTAACTTTGCGCCGAGACGGCGGCGGCAATTCCCCGGGATAAAGGGCGGCGGAGCGGGGTCCGGGGCGCAGCCCGGCCCGGAGCGGGGTCTCTCCCCCGCAGCCGTAGGAAGGGCTTTCGAGCCAGGGCCAGACCCAAGGCAAAGCGACAAAATCAACCCATCTCCCGGGCGTGAGCGCGGCTCACCTTCCCCCACCCTCGCCAAACACCTCAAACTCATACCTCTAACTAGGATCCTCCTGCAATAGTCCGGATCAGCCGAACTAGATTTACTTTTATTACAACCTTCCGTAGCTGCAGAGGCAGAAAAAGTCCCTTGCTGATCCTTCAAAAAAGAAGTAGAAATATTTCCTTCAGACCCTTTGCTTTCCTTGCCCTCTTTATGTCCGTTCTTCGAGACCCGGTTAGCTTCAGTCTCTGAACTGCATCTAACGTCCATTTTGTCTTGTTTCCCAAACATGTAGTGCAATAAAAACAAAACAAAAAAACCAAAAAAAAAAAAAAAGCGCCAACAACGATAACAAAAAAATTATAGAAGAGTAGAAGAAGAAGAAGAAGACGAAGTCTATGCTGGATATTGCACGACTTAGGGTGAGATCGGTGGGGATCTGTAAAGCACCTTGAGTAAGGAAGATCGGGTTTTATCCCACTGGAAAAGCAGCGGCTTCCTCAGTCCCAGCGTCCTAATGTGACTGTCCAGCTTCCCAGAGCGCCCAGTGATCAGGTACTCAACAGTACAACTCTAAAATGATTTAATGTCTGCCTTATTACAGAGACATGTAGTTGTTAGACACACAGAGGGACGCGCACTCGCTGTTTCAATTGATTACGGGTAATTTTGCAGCCTCCACATTTAGGTTACCTCATGAATACACTAAATTGTTTGGATAATATATCAGATCGTAATGGATGGTTTGTGTGCTTGTCCCCAATCAAGTAGAGTTTAGCCAGTGAATAAACTGAAATGATTGGTCTTGCTTTCAGGAAACACACAATCAAAAGACTGAGACTTCCAGAAAAAAAAAAAAAAAAAAAAAAAAAAAAAAAAAAAAAAAAAGGAGAGAGGAAAAAAAGGGTGGGGGAGAGGGGAAAAAAAAAACCAACTTTTGACAAGATTCACCCTGAATTGTTAGCACCATTAGCAGCCATTATTAACTTTCTTCAGTCTGCCTTTGACCTCCCGATTATATAGTGGCTTTCTCCAAAGCACGCCAAATAAATCTGAATAAAGCTGCTAGGAAAGGCTGAAAAAATGCAGTTGCAGGGGGGGTGCAGAAAAAGCAAAAAAAAAAAAAAAAAGCCCCCTGAATTGTAAACAAACAAACAGATCCCCAGAACGCACACACCCAAAAAGTTCTTCCTTCAAGCAGATCTCTCCAAGGAAGCAGGTTATCTTGGCCAGCAGAAATCCTCGTTAACACATCTCCCCACAGACAGCCATCTTAAACTCCTACCTCTCCTTATTTCAGTCCCGATACTTGCTTTTTGTGCTTCTCCCTCTGTGTGTGTGTGTATGTGTGCATGCATGTGTGTCTGCTAATTCTGCACCTTCGCAAACACTGAACCTATTCGCAGAGCCTGCTCATTGAAAAAAAAAAAAAAAAAAAAAAAGCCAGCTTTGTGTGCAGTGGATCCAGGAGGGGGGAGAAAGAGAGAGGGGGAGAAAGAGGGAGAGAGAGAGGGAGGGAGGGAGGAAGGGAAAGAGAGAGAGAGAGAGAGAGGGAGAGAGATAGCCCGTGAAAAATCTCAACTGCGTGATCCACTAAAGGAGAAAAAAGTTTTACTCTAGCTATTTCATTGTCTCTGCTACAATATCTTTGAGAACCGCAACAGCCAGTAATCCAATAAGACCATTGATTAGGCTACAATGATTCAATTCAAGCAAATGGCCTTGTGCAAAGAGCATGCTCCAGTCCTTCTTGTCACCTTGCAGGGCAGAAGCCCTCTTCATGCTTCTCTCCTTATTCATTCCTTTATGGGAAACGTAGAGCAAAAGGAGTGAAAGATGGCAATTATCTAATTGGACTATTAACAAACAATTCTCTGAGTGTGGCTGTCTGGCAGTGGTTCTTGGGCGAGGTGAAAGGCCACATGTTGCACTGGCCCCATTCACAAAGAGTTTAGGGGCCTGAGAGGGAGAGAAAGAATTTTCCCTGAGAATTTTTCACACAAATGGCGGTGTATCCACCGGGCTGGCTGTTCCCTGCCTCGTCCCCTGCCTGCCTGGGAATTCCACCTACCTGAAGCAGGCAGGGCCAGCCCTGTGCCTTGTGGCTGATGGTAGCAGAAGGGAGAAGCAGAACTCAGCTCCATGGGCCTCATCCTGCCTCTGCTGGTGGAAAAACCACCCACCCTCATCCCATGGGACACAATCTTTGTCCAAGGTGGTGGAATGGAGGGAAGGACCAAGTGCCCAAGTGCCCAATCACCATAAACAGGAAATTCATGGGAGGCAAGAAAAGAACGGGGGGTGGGGAGGGTGGAAAGGAGAGGGGAAAGGAAAGGAAAGGAAAGGAAAGGAAAGGAAAGGAAAGGAAAGGAAAGGAAAGGAAAGGAAAGGAAAGGAAAGGAAAGGAAAGGAAAGGAAAGGAAAGGAAAGGAAAGGAAAGGAAAGGAAAGGAAAGGAAAGGAAAGGAAAGGAAAGGAAAGGAAAGGAAAGGAAAGGAAAGGAAAGGAAAGGAAAGGAAAGGAAAGGAAAGGAAGGATTACAAAAAAGGGAAGAAAAAAGAAAAATAAAATGGCTGTTCATAGGTACATTTCAGTGAGTTGTCTTAAATGGGAATCTCAAATCCTTGTAACTTTTCCGCAAATCTCCATAATTTATTTATACTGACATTGTCTGAAAAGTCAGATTGAGATTGCTGAGATGTACCCAAGATCTTCATCCACCCCTCTCATTTCAACTGTATTTATACATACAACCAGACATGGAACATCCTCATTATTATGGACCAGGTTTCTTTTTTCCTTACAGCCAGTGCATCTCAGGGATCTGTGGTGCTCTGTTGTTATTAGCTCCCACTTGTATGGCAGTCGTACCCAGGGGCCCCAGATAAACCCCAGCCCCCTGTGCAAGGCTCCATGCAGCTACAGAGAGAAGATGGAAGGAGTTCATTTCCTCCAGGGATTTGCAGTGCTGCTCAAAGGCCTGCTGGGTGACAGGATACCAGGAAACCTCTGATACATTTCAGAGAGATTTGGTCTTTCTAAAGGAAATGCAACAAGTGGATGCTGATTAGGGAAATTGTTAATGTGGCTGAAGCATAGGCTGGGCTTAGCAGGCCAGCTTTGTTGTGTGATATAGATAAACACAGACATGTATGTGTGCACAGGCAAGGCTCCATCAACAGTCCCAGCTGGACATGGCTGTTTAATGCTAAACAAAACAAAGTTCTGCTACAAACATTTTTACCTAACAGATTTTATTTTAGACAGAATAGGCGTAGTGATTCCCATAAAAGGTTTACTGTGAACTACAGAGGCAATTATAATTGTATTTGCATAGGTGTGTGGGTGTATGTATGACATTTCCCCCCATAGTTTTCTTTATGCTAATCTCTATGCATAGGCCATAATAACAAACATGGAGCTATTGAACTCAATTACACTGTTTGAAACAGAATATCTGGAGATTAAATATTATGTTTGTGTGATAATCTCGCTTTTTTTTTTTTTTTGACAAGCCCCTGATCCAAAGCTCAGTAAAGACCAGCGGAATTTTGTTCTACTTGTGCCATATTACGATAAATACATTTCAAGGATCTTTTTGTCCATAAAATTCAGTGATATAAAGAGAATTTTCCCAATTGAATCAGTTAAATTTTCTTTCACACGTTATGAACATAGCACTGTTGAAGGTCTGGAAATTCAAATAATGAGTCTAATCCTGAAGGAAAGTTGTAGTGAGCAGACAAGCCTGTCCAAACAGAGCTCAGTTCCTTTAATTGAGGCCCGCTCATCTGCAACAAATAGCAACATCCAGAGGAGAAAAATCAGAATTTTATCCTTCACAAAAGCAATGTTTTCTTTAGTCCAGCAGTCACTAAATTTCCTTTCACCTATTCTCATTCATTTTCCCCCCACAATATGCTTCAATCATTCTTGGATGTTATGTTCTTTCAGGACATGATAGTCCCTCTCTTACTGTCATAACTTCAGGCTTGTCTGTAGCTTCAGCACTCTCACATCCACACTCGTGTGTCACCACATAAGCAGATGAAGGGTTACTTCTTTTCCCTTCAAATAATGCATAAAATGTCTTAGCACGCTACACAGGTACTCCCTGGCTGTACTTTGCTGTGTAGACCTTGCTGCTTTTCAAATACAGTTTTATTAGTTTGCATTAGCATGTAGAAGACTGAACAATCTGTTTCTCATTGACTGCCATTATTTATGTTATTTTTATCTCTATTTCATGTACAGGAGAGATGTACATTACAGCTACTACTTCTTGTGTTCTTCTTTGTTAATGAAAGTAAAAGTTTCAATCTGAAAAGTGTGGTTCAGAGATCTTCTGACTCAAAGATTTATCTCAGGGTTTAATAGCCCTAAGCAGATTTTTATTCCATTAATTTTCTTGATTATTTTGGTTCAGATTATTTGCTTTTGAACTTACAGATGTTTTTGGCAAGGAGCTGCTAGGCCTTTTTTGGATACTTGTTTAGCACAAGGGGGATGTGAACTGGTTCCTTGGGGCTGAACAACTTCCTGGTTATTTCCAATTATCAGAGAGTGTGGTGGTTACTCATAATGATACATGTGATAATGTCAAGGAATGGCTGTGAAGAGACAAAAAAAACCTTATTATTTTGTGCATCAATGTTACATTTCTCTTGGGCAGGGTGTTTCTGTCCAGTGTGAGTGACACTGTGTCAGTGCAGAAGAAGAAGATCTTTATCAAGATGAAGGTTCACCAGAAGGTTCTTTCCCACAAGTCACAGAAATGTGTTTTTACCAACAGGAACATTGAGCACCTCCTCAAAACAAAATGCACAGCAGAATTAGCAACTCTTTTGCTTTTGCAGTTACTTGCTGCTGTTGAGGAAATTTCCTTACAACAGCAGATGGACTCTGGAACTTTCAAAATGTACGTGCTACTGTGTGTTTAGGGGACATTTAGAAGGCATGTGCTAAGCTCTCAGTTTCAAACAGAGATTTGTTCTAGTGTGAGTTGCCTTCATCTCCTGCAAGTAAGCCTGGAAAATGGACTCCTCCCACACAGGGCAGCAGTATCCTTGAGGAACAGAAATGTGTTTCTATCTGGAAACTTTACACTGCCTTTGAAGGAAAGGATTGAAGTCTTTGACTCAGTTCAGCTCTCTGTGTGAAGTGGAAGGTTGTCATGTTTGTGGTAGTCTGCATGGCTAGAAACAGCTCTAATTCCACTTTCCCAGACTTTCCAAGGTGCTCAGGTATGTTTGTGTTTTTCAATGGCACATGGGTCCCTGTGTCATGACATAAAAAATGCACATGAAATTAAATGTCACAGGCTCACGAGAAATCTAATGGGCGCAACAGCAAGAAAAAGAAAATTTCTCTCTGCCTTATAAGTGGGCAACAACATCAAATATTGGTATGAAATTGGTATGTAGCTGTTTCCAAATAGGTTTCATCAGCTCCAGTGCAGATGTTGTGTTTTTCATGCCAGTGTCCCATGCATGCCTTCTGTTCTGCAAGACAACCGTTTAAAATAAATGGGCACACCCAGAGACATATTTAAAATAATTCATTGGATCCAGATAATCTAAGTTAGCTCTTGCAGCTCCTACCTTCCCATGCTCTGCTGTGCTCCTGATTGCCAGCCTGGTGCAGAATCCCCAACCAGCTGCTTCCAAATTTTCCTGCATACATTGGCAGTAATTGCAGTATTGTCTCTCCCAGATACTAAACTGAGCACATTGGCAGGACTCAGCAGTGCTGCTCTGGAGGCCAGTAATAATGAGCATGGGTATCACACATGTATCATGACTAATCATGTTGTGGTCATTATGAGATGCTCCTTACAGTTATCAATCTGGACAGTAGCTTATTACAAAGCTTTATTGCCTGTATCATGCCCATGGCATATGCAAGCCATCTGAACAGGGCTTTCCATGAGGGAAAACTGTGATTTCAGAGGAAATACTGTTTTTTCTCTGAGAGCAGACTGAGAGCCTTTGGTTTCAGCCTCCCCCATGTCACTGGCTGCCTCTGTAATCAGCAGTACCTGAGCACTCAAACTCCCTCTGCCTTCATTTCACCCTCTCCTGAGAGGGGACTGAGCTTTACCAGCTCGCCTGGAGCACTCATGAGTATTTACCACCTCAAAAGCTGTTAGACCATGAGCCTTTACTATTGGTGCTAAAACTCTCACAATCATATTTTTTTCACAGAGCCAATAAAAGCAAGCTTGAAGGTTTAAACAAGAGGAGATGTTTGCAAAGGTGACATGTCCAGAGCAGTAGATGTGAACTGTACTCTTCCCAATCACTTGGTGTTTTAACACTAAAGACCTTTGCATCAAATTAAAAAAAAAAAATAAAAAAGTCACATTTTGGGCTAAAACCATTCAGTTCTTTGATTTTGAAAATTTAATTCAGGTCAGATTGAACACCAAGAGTGTCTCAAAAACTCCAAAGCATGGTCCCAAGGATCCAGGGAAAGCTGCAGAGGACAGTCATGTTGGAATATGGGAGAGATTGGAAACTGTCCCTTCACTCTGGGGTGAGAGAAACTCTGACATCATCCTAAGGCTCACCCAGGAGCATCCAGCAGACTTGGTTACAATCTTCCTGAAATGGTTTAAGTTTGATTGTTTTTTGCTGTTTTTACTTTATTACAATGTGATTTCTTTATTCCCCATATGGAAATGGAAAACATCAACAGCAACCACAAGTACAAACCACAAACAAAATCAAATCTTTTCTTGAAAGGTTTGTCTACCTGGACCTTTTGGTTACATCCAACAAATAGGAGCCTAAACACAAAATTATTGAACTATGGGTCTTGAATAAAGGGGAACAGAGTCACATCTACAGGAAATTTTTGACAGAATATGTTGGTTGAATGCTGGCAGGATTTTGTTACTCAGAAGATAGCAGAATTTCAGTGGGACCCCTTAAAATAATGATTCAGTATACTTCCAAACATTTTGTCATGGAAAATTATGGAAAAGACAGGCAAAAAAATCAGTGCACTTTGGTTTGTTAAAACCCATTGGAGATTGTGGGCCAGCTTGGGATGAGTTCACTTCATGGTGAATACTTAACCTGATGGATTTAAGCACACTGGGAGGGTGAGCAGCACGATGGAGACAGCTCTGAGCGTGGCTAAATGAAAAGTAATGTAAATCATCAGTGATTAACTGTATAGCTCAAATAATCTGAAAAGCCCTGAATTTCCTGCAATCTCTGAGGGAAAAGAACCTGTACTAGAAATCAGCAGTGTCTGATTTACCTCAATCTGAGGCAGCAGCTTTAAAAAAACAAAAAAAGGAGACTATTTGGTTTTGTTGTATAAAGATAGAGCAGAATGCCAAAACCCCATCAGGATAGCTGGTTTATGCCACATAGCAGGATTATGCCACAATTACACCTTAAATCTGTGTTCATTCTTTTTAACCTCTTCTCTCTTGAGGTACATAGCATAGTTAAAAAAAATGTTCAAATAAGAATAAGAAATAATACATTCAAATGAGAATTCAATGAGAAATTCAAATAAAGAATAGTTAGGACAGAGCTGCTAGGATTAATACACAAGATGTGGCAAAGACTGGAATTATTTTGACGAGAAGAAGATGAAAATGGAGCTGATTGTGGAAGTCAAAATTCTCAAGCTCTGAACGTTGTACCCTCTTTTTATTTTGTCACATGAGAATAAGCATCAGGTTAAATTTAAAACCATCAAGTTTAGAATGAAAAATAAATGCCCAGACATGTCTCATCACCTACGGGAGATGCTGTTGCAGGAGGTTACTGAGGCAAATACCTTGGTCTGATTTTAAAGTGAGTTGGACATTGTTAGGATTAACCATTACACAGGGTTGAAAACAATGATCAGCCTGATTGAGTCCTACACCCAGGGCTGGGCACTGCTCACTCTGGGGAGTGGGGCAGAAATGCATCTGTTTGGGAGTTAGTTTTCTCCTCCTGGAAATACCAGGAGCAGGGTACTGAAAGACTGGTGGCATTGGGTAGGAAAAAGCCAGAGCAGCATATTTGGGATAGCAGACAACATTAATCCTAAACGTGGAGGACAGCTCAGAAGTGAGGTTCTGCAAAGCCAAGCTTGTCAAAGTTTGGTGTGCTTTAAGTTTCTGCAAAGCACAGGCAAGGACAAGGAGGAGAGGAGCAATAATAAGAGATCTTTTGCTCTGGTGCACTTCCACAGGTTCCTTTGACAAAGGGATTGCAAAATTTGGAAACCAAACTCCTTGGGCATCTCTGTGGCAGAAGGTGCATTCCCCCTCTGGGTGCACAAGAGGGATGATTTATTATGTTTTCCAGTTCCTAGAAGGAAATAATCTAGATAAGATAAGATGATTCCACCATCTCTAGAAGCGTTCACAAAAATGTGGATGTGGCACTTGAGGATGTGCTTTAATGATGAACATTGTGCTGGTGCTGGGCTTATTGTTGAGGATCTTAAAGATCTGGAACAATTCTGTAATTTTAAGAAATCCTGGAGTCCAGATCTTGCTGCCTGGACTTCCAAGACTCACTTTTGTGTGAAAGGAACAGTAGGAGCAGTTCTTCCAGCAGTAGAAGCACACAGCAGTTTCATTGTCAGGCAGAAGCACTTTGGTCAGAAGTATGGCAATTTTTACCAAACTCCCATAGTTTCCTATTTATGAATATAAAGGAGTTTAGGTGCAGTTATAGTTTGGTTATTCATTTAAATAGCAGAGAGATACAAATCTCAAATAATAAGATGTTTGTAAAGACTTGGTATTACTAGTATATTGATTGTCTATTTTTATTGCTAGGATGTTTCTACCATTGAATAGCACAAGAAAAGTGATGTTGCATTAAAAACATCAGGAGTCCCCATATCTGTTTGTGCTCTTGATGGATTAGAAGTCATACAAAAAAAATTGAGCATTCTTCAAGTTTTTAACCTGAAACAGACTTATTAGATAAGAGAAGAAATATGATTTCTTTTATTTTTACAGATGGAATAAATATTTTATTTTATTTTATTGGTGAAAAAAAAAAGCCCAGAGAATGCTATGCTTTCCCAGTTTTGCCAGAGAGATGGAGTGAGATCCTCAGGGAAGTGCTCCAACTATAAGACCATCCACAAAGGAAAGAAAAAATACTCAGAAAACAGAGGTGTTAAACAGCAGGGAAGCTGAATAATTGCCAAGCCCCCACTGTTGAGTTCTCAGGTGTAGAAATGATGCCACCCACTCCCTGCCCTTTAATATGGCACAGACAACATCCATGTGATGTCTGGCTGTGAAGGGCAAACATTTGGAAATATTTGAAGATGTTTTTGAAGCACTGACTCAGACCCCACGAGCCAGGGGAGAGGAGGCAGGTGAGGTCCAGCTGTACCAACCTTTGTGCTCAGGGGAAGGCACAGCTCTGAGGGCTGGCTCCAAGCTTTGCCACAGGGATGAGCTGCTACTGATGTTACTGAATTTCTCTTGACTCACACTCCTGCCATATTAGGGTCAGTTCCAATGACTTCTCAGTTAGCAACCTACTGCCTGGTTAGTATGAAGCTGTTTCCCTACTGCCTGGTTAGTATGAAGCTGTTTCCCTACTGCCTGGTTAGTATGAAGCTGTTTCATGCAATTTTGTGTCTTGGTTTTATCTTTTTTTTTGTCGGCTCTACCTTCATTTCCTCCTAATGAAGAGCAGAATTGGACCTTTTGGTGTCTGCATCTTTTTTTTCATGGGAACTAATTCACCATTGTGTTGGCAGTGTTCCCACTGCTGTCAATGGAAATTATGTACTTTGAAGGAGAATGAGGCCATAACTGTTTAAGAATTAGGCTATTAAGACAGGACAAGGTTTTTTATTTTTATATAGCGCATTACATATGAAAATTCAAAACCACTTTGTGGAGAAAAGGGATAATAGACTGTACTTCACAGGGTTGTTTGGAGTGGTGCTCTGATTCAGAAGGAAAAGGAAAAATGACTGTACAGATGTGAAAAGAATAGCAGAAGAGCTGGACATTCAAGGCAATAAAGCAGCCAGCAAGTTTCCTGGCAGAGAATAGACATGGCAAAGGGAAAATGGAAAGCTGAGCTACTGAGAGGAGCTAAATGTCATCTGGGAAAAAATAAAAAGATGCTGTAGAACCTCAGCCTAGAGTAACCACTCTGTCCTTCTCCTGCCAAACACGGGCCAGTGCCCAGCCTTGAATTAAGCAGCACAGGTCAGTGGATGTTTACACAGAATGAGTTTTCTCTCTGTGATCCTGCCAGTCCCTGCTTCTGTCACCTCAAGACACGAGATGTGTTGGGGAGATGCTGTGTGGCACACGGGGCCATGTTGTCACACTGGCTCCTGTAGAGTCTTTCCAGCTGGGGAAAAGGACATCACCCACTGCCCAAGCTTGCTGATAGTGCCACAAGCTGCTGGGTTGTGCTGCAAACCTGGGTGTCACGGGCAGCCCTGTGCTGTGCCGTGGGAAGAGGGCTCCGTGTGAATAGCTGCTTCCTTAGCAGATGGAGTGGCAATTGTTGCACTGCGTGGGAAGGCCCAGGCAGCAGTCCTTTCAGGCAAATGAACACCACATCTGGATTTCTTTTCATTTCATTATGTTCCCACTCTTTGAGTGCCCCCCTCCCATCCCCTTCCTTTTAAATGGGATCTATCCAGTTGCCCGCAGTCTGACAGGAATGAAAGGCTGCTTGCCTTGCAGCCCTTTCCACACCCACAGCTTGTGCAGCAGGATGTTTCCATGCAGCTCTGGCAGGGCAGACACAGCACCCTGCCCCTCCTGTGCTCAGGGGTGCTGGGAGCTGCAGGAAAAACCAGAGCAGTGCTGCTGTGCCTGCCCACCAGCCATGACTCTGCAGAAGCTGCAGTCACTGGAGCAGCTGAAATATAGATGAGCCCAAAGGCTGTCTCTTCCTGCAGGAGGAATCTCAGGAGAATCTGGAGACACGGCATGTGATGCAGCCCCCTGACTGCCTTCCACCCTGCTGCCTCCCAGGCACGTCCCAGCAGCTCTGCAGGGCTGGGTGCAGGCACTGCTGCTGTGCTGGGGCTCTCCAGCTGCCTGTGAGACCTGCCTGCAGCAGGGCCAGGCAGAGCAGCAGCACACACCCTGCCAAAGGAGTCCTGTAGGCAGATGCAGCGTCCAGGCAAAGCCATCCAACCCAAAAGGCCATGGAGATGATCATCCTTTACAAAGCACTGGGCAATAAAGCTCAGCTCCCTCAGTTTCATTCACTGGGATGATTTTGCTGCGGCGCTTTCATCTGGAGCTCAGTCATCCAGAATAGCAGAGCTCATTCTCTGAAATGTTAAGAAACAGTTGCATAAAATTGCTGTTTGATCAATTTGATTGCTAGAGCATGTGGAAAACTCAAAGAAACATTTTTTTCCCCAAGCAGGTTTGCAATCAATATTTTTTTCCAGTTATATTTTTTCAATAGAAGCAGCTTTCAGTATTTTCTATTATCAAATCCTTGTTCAAGCATTTACTAGGCAACTGAAGTGAGATAAAGGAAATGTTAATAATCTTCATTTTTGCAGAGGTGAGATGAAGCTTGAGCAGGTGAAGCAACTTCCCTAAAGTGGGATATTGAACTTGTGGCACTGGAGTGGAGCCTCACAGAGCTTTGTGGCTCAATTCCATGTTTGCAGTGCTTCTGTCCTGAAGCCCCAAGTAAAACAAGTCAAACAATATAGACTCATAACAGCTGAAATAAACCACCTGAATAATTCAAAATTATTTCTATGATGTTGAGATTTCCCTATTCAGCCTCTTTGAAAATAATATTCTAATGTGCCATCCAGCAAGAATCCTCTGCCTCTATGTACAAAATTTAAGGTCTACTATTGAAATTAAATGGAAATAAAACAGGCAACGAGTTCCAATACAGCAAGGCACTTAAGTATGTGTTTATCTTTAAACACATCTGGAGCCCCATTGACTTTGACAGGGCTACTCATATGCTTAAAGATAAGCCTGCTTTTGTTGGATTATGGCCCTGAGAATCTAAGTGCTGGGGGAATCATTTTCATGCTCTCCAGAAAGGGCTTCAAATCACTCTTGTTTAAGGAGAGCTAACTGGTTGGATGTAAACACACCTAACAAACCAATAGATCAAGATTAACTTTTATGCTGAGCCTCTTGACATCTCTAGAAATTACTTACTATTGAAATTTGGTCCTTATAGAAAATAACGATCCAATTATTTTTTAAGTGAAACAGAGCTGTAGGAAAACCTTGATACCTCCACTTGGGAATTTTGTTTAAAAAAGAAAAGAAGAAGAAGAAGGAGAAGTGAGACATGGCAATATTAAAGGGAATGCTGTGTGTGTGACTGAAGGATGGGAGAGTCAGGGGCATTATTAGATTTCAGCTCTTGAAAGGAGAAGCAGTGTGGTACATACCAGGACTTTGCTGCTGGTTTTGCTGTTTTGCTGGTGATGTTCTGAGATCAACAAAACAAATGGGCAGCAGGGCAAGGTGGCCCTAAAAAATAAGTTGTCTTGAGTACAGTATCTTTCATTTGTAGATGTTCAAGAGCATAATACAAGTCCTTGAGATCAGTGGAAATGCTCCCACTGACTCTGAAAGCTTTGCTTCAAGCTTGGCACTGCTCATCTCGCCACCCTACACACACTCTGCTCTACTCAAGTGTGTGGATCTGGACAGGTCAGCCCTGCCCATCCCCTTGGAAGGTGCACAGGCACCAGGCTTGAGATCTTACCCCTGCCCTTGATGCACACAACCCTCCACTTGAGAAAAAAATGTGGACACAGCACTTGTGTCCCAGGGTCTTTGCCTTTTTTCACTTCCTGACAGTCCATTGCAGGTTGTGGGGCTCTGCCACATTGGTGTGGTCTCCACAAGTGGGACAGCAGAGACCCGCTTGGTCCTTAGGGTCTCAGGACTGCAGTGTAGGTGCAACTCATGCACTTCAGCTCAGTCCTTCTCAACTGGCCTTGAAAACATAATAATAAACAGCAGCAATCAGTGGGGGTTTTATTGTTGAGGTTTTTTAAAGCTAAAACCAGAATCGCTAATACTCCATGAAAACATTGTTTTTTAAGTGTTGCCACCTCTGCTCTGTGCCACATTGGAAGCCTGGATGGGAAAAGCAATGGGAAATGCAGGATAAGAAAGCACCACCATCTAGGCCAAGCACAGCAATATAACATCACTCCAGCAGTAATGACAATGGAGAAGGAACAGAATGCTGTCAGGGAATAATGGTGTCCTGCTGGCAGCTAAATATGAAAGCCAAAGCAGAGACATTTATAAAATAAACAAGCATCAGGGAAGATGAGACTTTTATTACAGAGCAGGAAATAGTGATCTTTAACAATGGTCCATTTCAGTTTCTCTCATTGTTACAGAAATAAAGTGGTGTAAACGAATGCTTTGTCTCATGTATGATTTATTGTTCCTCAGGCAATTACTGGACTGCATTCAATGTAGTCTAGGGGAGGGAATTGCACGTCATCTGACCAGAGGGCAGCTTGTGGGGGCAAGCAGGCCAGGAGGGGACATGGTTTGTGCCTAAGCCTCTGAGCACCACCAAAAGCAGCAGGCCAGGCTGGCTCACATCCACATACGCCATCAGAGGCTTCTGGTGATGGCAGAAAGTTGCACTGCAGCACCGTGACATCATTTTGGTGGCACAGCCTGGTGAAGCAGTTTCTGCACCTCACCCCTGCAGATCATCCTGCTGTGGCTGCTTCTCCCAGTGGTGCCAGCTGAGTAACTGCAGGGGGAAGCAGATGGAATGAAACAACCCCCGGAAAACGGCTGTGTCCCCCCAGCTGGAGTCCTCAGTGTCACTGTGGTATCAGCTGCACAGATGGGGAGAGTGCTGGAGGGACAAGCACAGGGGGGTGCATGGAGATGGAGAAGGGGCCAGGAGATCCCTGTGTAAGGACTAATTTTGCCAAGGAGAGGGTGAGGCAGGCTATACCCTTAGTAAGAGGGTGAAATTACATTGAGGCTGTGACATAAAATGTACTACCCTGACACAGAAAGCTCCCACATGCTGCCGTACCATACATTTATTCTCTGTGGGGTACCAGCTCTATGTAAATGTTTCATAGAGGAAACAGCAGAGAAAGCAGCTTGGGGCAGAAGCAAACAAATTTCCAACTTCTCCTATCATTTCAGAGGAAAAAATAAATCTGCAAGAAAGATTATGCTGTTTGCCGTCAAGGTGTCAAATAGGGGAAAAGAAAAAGAGCAAGAATTTGGATATAAATGAGTAGTCAAGATGCTGCCTGGAATGAAGCCCGAGCTAAACTCACACTCTTTTATTAACCTTCTGTAGGGAAAAAAAACCCCAATAAACCCCAAAACGCCCACATTAAAAACACAGTAGGGTCATGGTGACAGGAGTCCAGATGAAGAAGAGAGAGCACATATTTAGGTTGTCAGAGGGATGTGTGACTTATAGCAATTGGATAACAAGAAACAGAAAGAAAGAAAATAAAGCTGACCACCAGAAAACATTTCTTAGCAACCTCTTTTTAGTGTATTTTCATGCTTTTCTGAGCTATCTGTTGGTATAACAACCTCTGGAGAGTAATTCCTACAGGCTATTTTTAAATTTAAGGCTGGACTGAAAACGGTAAGAAAATGTTACTGAGTGAGGATAGATTAAATAGCCTAATAGACCATTTTCCTCTCTAATTTCCATTAAGGTGATTAGCTGGAATGTTGCTTGCAGCATGTTAGTGAAAAAACACTGGAAACACGGTCATATAGTGGATCCAGTATCCTAAACTAATGTTTGTAGTAATAACAGCGATATAAAAATACATCTCAGGTATTTTATTACTCCTAGGTAATGTCTGAGAGAATCACAATATTCAGCACACGCATCTTGCAAGACTTCCCAGGAGAAGAGATTTGTGTCAACTCCTTAAAAAGAAAAGGAGCAAACATACACAGGGATTTGGTTGTCTGGTGTGCTAGGGCAATCAGGAAAATTAATCTGAATTAACTGAAGCATGAATTTAATTTGGATCCTTCTGCCAAGTTGCATTTTGCACATAATCCTCATTCAGAAGGGAAGTGTCTTCCATTGAGTGCAGAGTATCAGGCTCTCGCCGCGTACCTGTTGACATCGATACCCATTAGCAGTTTACAGTGGATTAGTTGCACTGTCCTGTGACTATTAAACAGGGAGTTTGTTTGCATTTTTCTATCGCTTATGCTTTGACGGGCAAGCTGCCAAGCATTTTAGAATTAACTACGCTAAACCATCACCACCTCGACGGTGGGGAAAAGAGAATCGAGAGGGCTCCTTTGGATTCCCCGGTCCTGGGGAACCGTGACTCTCACAGTATGGCTCGGATGGCGAGGGGCCAGCTTGCTGGAAAAACGGTGTCAGATTTGCGTGTTAAATAGATTACGGGTGTAAATTAAAATGACTAACAGCCTTGGGATGATGGGCAGAGTTAGTGCTTTCAAACAACTTCTCTTGTTAAGGCAATACTCTCAAGTACCTGCCAGTTTACCTGCCCCCTCCTTGTGGTGCTCCCTGCCCTGCGCGGCAGGAACGGCTCTTCCTCTCCCCGAATCCCGCTGCATCGGGCGCCAGCCGGAGGAAGGGGACGCTTTAAGGGATTTCTTCATTGGGAAAGTGGCGTTCGATGCTTGGTGTTTATAGCTTTGTTTTAAACTGTGCTGAATTGGCACTACGGAAGAAAGAAAAGGGAAACGGAAAAGAGAAAGGAAATGGAAAAGGGCAATGGAAGAAGGGAACGAAAAAGAAAAAAAGAAAAAGAAAAAGAAAAAGAAAAAGAAAAAGAAAAAGAAAAAGAAAAAGAAAAAGAAAAAGAAAAAGAAAAAGAAAAAGAAAAATGGAAAAGGGGAAAAAAGGAAAAAGGAAAAAGAAAAGAACCAGGAAGACGGAAAAAGGAGGAAAATAAAAAGGAAATGAGAAAGGTAAAGAATAAGAAAGAGAAAGAAAGAAAAAGAAAACGAAAAAGAAAAAGGGAAGGAAAACGAAAAGGAAAAATTGCTGTGTGGAAACAAACAAAAACGTGCTCTGCAGTGTCGGCGGTGCCGCCGCCCGGCCTGACGCCGCTGCAGCCCGGCTGCTCTCGGGACAGGGAAATCCCAAATCCCAGAGCGGGGCGGGAGCGGAGCTGCCCCCGTCCCACTGCGGCCCGGCAGCAGCTCCGCGGCCCCGCGGGCTCTTCCCCGCCCCGCTCCCGGCTCCGCGGGGCGGCCGGGCCGGGAACGCAGCCCCGGCGAAGGGAGAGCGGCGGGGCCCGGTCCGGCCGCTGCACCTGCCCGCCCGGGCGGAGGGAGCGGGGCCGGAGCCTCCGCCGGCTCCGGGCCCCGCGGAGCACAGAGGGAGCCGAGCCCGGCCCCAGGCACAGCGGCCCCGCTCGCCCACCCCCGGGCCGGTGCGTGGGGGATGCGGGACCGCCCGCACCGATGCCCACCCCGGGGCCGCCCTGCCCTCGCTCCCACGCAGACCCGGGGAAGGCGCGTTCCGGGAGGAGTCCGGGCACGGCCGTGGGACACCGGGCACAGCGGTGGGACAGCGGGCACGGCGGTGGGACAGCGGGCACGGCCGTGGGACACCGGGCACAGCGGTGGGACAGCGGGCACGGCCGTGGGACAGCGGGCACGGCCGTGGGACAGCGGGCACGGCCGTGGGACACCGGGCACAGCGGTGGGACAGCGGGCACGGCCGTGGGACACCGGGCACGGCCGCGCCGTCCGTCCCCACGGGGCTGCCCCGCGGGCCGGCGCCGCCCACGCGCGCTCCTCCCACCCGCGCTCCCCGCGCGTCCCGCCGGGCCCGCCGCCCCACGCGTGTCCTGCCCGGCCCGGCCCGGCCCTCGGGAAGGGAGGGGATGGTGCCCAGCGCGGCCCGAGGCAGCGGCCGCCGCCTGGGTTGTGCAGCCCCGCTCCCTGCGGGCAGCCGGGGGTACCGGGGCCATTCCCCCGCCAGCCGCCCCCGGCCCAGCCGCTCCCGGGCGGGCGGAAGCCGCAGAGGTTTCTATTCAGGACGTAGGCACAATGGGAAAACAAAACCCCTTTTTCCCTCTTTTTTTTTTTTTTTTTTCGTGCGTGCCACCTCCCAAGATGGAGCGGGATTAGGGCTGCGAGCCCCCGGCACACACTGGGATGAGTTCCCTGCCTCTCCCCGGCCGGGCTCGCCCGCAGCCCCGGTTCCCTCGCTGGCCCGCAACGCGGCCAGGAGCCACCGAGCACAGTGAGGAATTTATCTCACGGCACCTTGGGAAAACCGTGGGCTTGCGTTTTATTCAGCTGAGGGGAAACTAGAAATGGAGAGATAAATGTCAGTTTGAGTTCGTAATTTTTCCTTTATCTCGTTTAGGGTAAGAGTATAAAGCATGTTTTTTATGACAGGTGAAGGAGGAAAAGAAAAGAAAAGAGAGAGAAAGAAAAAGAAAGAAAGTGCAGAAAGAGAACGAGAGAAAGAAAGAAAGAGTAAGAGAGAAAGAAAGGAAGGAGGAAAGGAGGAAAGGAGGAAAGGAGGAAAGGAGGAAAGGAGGAAAGGAGGAAAGGAGGAAAGAAAGAAAGAAAGAAAGAAAGAAAGAAAGAAAGAAAGAAAGAAAGAAAGAAAGAAAGAAAGAAAGAAAGAAAGAAAGAAAGAAAGAAAGAAAGAAAGAAAGAAAGAAAGAAAGAAAGAAAGAAAGAAAGAAAGAAAGAAAGAAAGAAAGAAAGGTGCAGGAAAAGGGGTAACTATAGAAAACAAGGAAGGATGCTTTAACGTGTTCTTTGACAACTGAAATGAATTAATTTGTCTTGATCGAATACAAGTTTAAGGAAATTTGCGAACCTTCATGGCACATTTTATTCTCTCGATAATGTGACATGCACATGGGAGCACAGCTAAAATCCGTTTAGGTGGCGGCGGTCTGTTATTTGGAAGTATTGCCTCGCATCTAAAAACCCAATTCGATATTAAACAGTTTAGAATCACTGAACAGTTAAACGGATTTTTATATATTTTTAAAAACTTTTGGCAGTTTGCCGGTTGCTTTAAAATCTTTCCCTGTAATGATTGGTCGAATTTTACCGCAAATGAGACACGGTTTTGAAAGATTTGCTTTTGCTTTATTTATTTTTTTTTCTTTCCGCATAGTCGGTGTCAGTGCTGGTTTCTGAAAAGCAAAAAATACTGATTTTTTTTCCCCCTCACATTTTCTCCGTAAAGTTGTTTTCTTCTCTGTCGTCGACGGTCTTTGGGTACCACAGCAGCACAGGGAGCGTGGTGGAGGATAATCGAACGGAATAACAGAATATTTTTCGTGTAAAGGAAGGAAACCTTATATAGAACAAACCGAATCGCGCCATCAGACGCTGCCGATGATTTGTGCCAATTCAAGAGTTCGATGGGGCCGAGGGACATTGCAGACACACAGCCCGGGCGCTCCCCCGGCACCTGGCCCGGCCGGTCCCAGCACCGCCTGACGCCTGGAAGCGGCCTTTTGTTCCCAGGATTTTAGACCGGAGCTGCGCCCACCTTTTTTTGTTATTTTATTATTTTACAGGTGGTTTGGAAACCCAGAATAAACAGAGTTCCGCTCTCAATAGAGGCTTAAAAACAGCCTCTCCCCAAAGGCAGCTTCGTGGCTCCTTCCACGGGCAGGCAGAGGTTTCGAGGAGAGACCTGCGAGCCGGCAGCCCCAGCCCAGCCCCGCAGGACCTGCCCGGGCTCCAGCCCAGCCCCGCAGGACCTGCCCCGGCTCCATCTCCATCCCTGCCGCTCCCCTCGCCGCCGCCGGTGCAGCCAGGGCTGGCTCAGCGCGGTGTTTTCGCTTCATTCTCTTTATTTTCTCCCTAGCCTCGGGCGGGCAGCCATCCCTGCCATCTGCGGGCCCGGCCGGGCACACATCGGGGCCGGGCCGCGGGTGCGGCGGGGCGGGAGCATCCCCGGAGCCGGTGCCGGGGCATCCAGAGCCGCCCGCGGCTCCGCGCCTCTCCCGGACGCTCCCCGCTACAACAAACCGCGAAGCCACGAGGCAGCAAAGCCACCCTTGCGCCCTCTCCCAATCCTCAGAGCTGGAAAACTCAGTGTGGGACCCAAAGCGGAGAGCGCAGGGCCGAGCTCGGCGGGCACAGCGGGCGGGAGCCGGGGCGCGGAGCCCCGGAGGGAGAGGGGTCCCTGCCCCCGCTGTGTCTGGCCGGGCTCGGGCAGCCCCAGCCCGAGGGCGCTCACACCGGGCAGCGGCCCCCGGCGGGGATGCCGGGGAGTCGGAGCCTTCCTCCTCTCCGTTCCCACGCCGCCGTTCCCCCGTCAGGCAGGGGTGATGCTCTGGTTGCTTCTCCTGCTCTCACCCTCTCTGCCTCCCTCGACGTCGCCCCGAGCGCGGCTGGCCCGCGGCGTTGGGCGCTCCCGGTGGCGGATGCTGCGGGCTGGGGACGGAACAGCACCTTCAGCCCAGAGCCGCGGCAGCGGGGAGCGCCGGGGGTGACAGGCAGCGTGACATCCCAGGGGGTTGCATCCTTTCCCTCTGGCTTTCAGGGATCCTTAGAAACCTTGTTGCTCGGGCACGGCAGTGAGTTTTTACCGGGGCTGCCACGAGTGCCTCTCCTTTGGGCAGGGTGAGTCCTTCCCTCACCTCTCAGGTCAGCTTCTGCAGGTCTCTGGTTGCTGGGAATGTCTAAATGCAGGAAAAGCCTCTTTCTTCCTATTGCATGCACACTAAGGGTGGAGGAAAGAGGCTGTTCCAGAAGGGATGAAGCCACGGGATCCAGCAGAAGGTCAAGAAGAACATTTGCCCCAGCCATCCTTCACTCCCAGCAACGAGGGTGCCATGCTGCACTCTGCTTGACTGGGGAAGCAGATTTGCTGCCTCATTCCTTGTAGCAGAAGCAGCCCCCTCGTCTTTTCCCTGGCAGAGCTCCTGGGCTCAATAATTTTGTTCCCATTGGTCACAACCATCTGAGAAGCGAAAAGTTTCCTTCACACCTTCATGGGAGCACTGTCAAGGTTCAGTGACAGCTTGGAGGAGATGGAACCCTCTTGTCTCCACCCAGGGGGACACAGAGATGCAAGCAGAGCCACAGGCAGGCCTTTCCCATGAAGACTATGCCCTCTTAGCTGACCCATCTGGGGGGGATGCTGTTTTCAAGCAAACAGCACTTTTCCTCCCAGCTGGGAGCACCACCCTGCCTTGCCCATCTCAGCATGGAAATGTGTGTGTGTGTGTGACACCAACCCCCATTCCATCCCCATCCCAGTTGCTGGAATGTTGTCATGTCTTTCAAACCTTTTACTCCTTGCTCCTCACTTGCCCAGGCCAAGACTGTAAGCTCAGATGCTGTTTCAAGGAGAGGAAACAGGCTTTACCTTCCACCCCCACCACCTGCACCCCAGTGACTTTCCCTGTGGGACCCATGGAAAGGATCAATGGGAAGAGTGGTTGGTACCTGCTGGAGCTGTCCATTGTTTGGATGTCCGTATCCCAAATTCCTGTCAAAGTGCTCATGGGCAGAGACCTCAGCAGAAAATCTCCAGGAGATCTTCCCTTCAGGAAGGGCAGCTCCCTCCCTTCCTCCCCCAGGGGATTCTGAGTGACAAGGATGAAAGGAGAAATTGGGTTAATTCCCCAACACCACCTGTCAAAACATCCACAACCCCTTCCTAGCCCTTCCCACTGCTGTGAAATGATGATGCTTCACTGCCTGGAGCTGTGTCTGGCTCAGGGAGGAGCTCTCCAAGACTTAGTGGCAATCCTGGGTGTGCACCTGGTGATTTCCATGCCCAGCAGTCGAGCCACAGTTGGCCTGACTGTGGCCAGGCCAGGGACAAGCTTGGCTAGAAGCCTGTGCTGGGTGCTTGTGAGCACGCAAGGGGGCTGGAGCTTAAAAGAAGACTTGGAAGGAAAAATTAGGTTGTGATGGAAGTATGGTTTATGGACTCAGGCAAACACCCATGATGGTAGTTTCTTACTCAAAACTTCTCTTCTCTTAGAGGTGAGGGAGGATGCTGCAGGTACACTCACAGCTCAGAGCTGTGGAGACTTTTCAACCACACAAAATGCAGCAGTTCCTGGGAAACATTGCTGGTTTGGGCTTGGGCTTCTCTACTTTCCTTGCATTTAACATTCAGCCAGAGAAAAGAAAAGGGCTTGGAAGGGCAGAAAACATTGCATGAAAAGAAGAAAAGGAACTAAAAGAATTGTCTGTGTAAGAGGGAATGGTTAAGGTGCCATTCCCAGAAGACCTGGGGTAACTTCCCAAAGAGCAGAGAAACAAAACCCAACAGCCTTTCCCCTCCCAAAACACCTGGGAATCCTTTCCAATGTTACTTAACAGAAGATTTCATTCTGACCCCAGCCCTGCTGAGTCCACAAGTACCAAGGCATTACAGGCTTTGGTCATGGCTCTTCCTGATGTTAAGCATTCATTCCTAAACTTATCCAAAGGAATACAGTGAGGAAAAAAGAGCTTGACCAGAAGCAAGCTAAGCTCCACCTGCTCTATTAGGCACACCAGTGTTTTTTGCTAAGCATCAACAGGTTAAGAAATAAAATGCAGGCTTTAGAGAACTGTATTTAGATTTACAAACAACATTGTAACTGGATCAACAGGCTATAATTAGAATTTAATAATCCAAATGGAGGAGTAATATGCCCGCTGCTTGAAAAATTGGAGCCTTTCTTTTGCAGTTCTGAATATTCAGCTCTGCAGATTGGACTCCAACTTGCTTGACACAATTACTGTCCTAGTGAGGTGAACATGTTACAAATAAGAACAATAAGATCAACAATAGTTTAAGTCTAATACCATAAACAAAGGAAATAATCAGAACACCTCTTGCCCCAGTGCAATCTGCACAAGTGGGATGGCAAATTAGCATGGTTATTAGAAAAAATACACAGGAAATGCTATATTTTATGGACTTTTGGAAAAGCTTTAAGGCTGAAAAATACATTTCAGGCAATCCCATCAGGTGCATTGATGACTTTCAGATTCAGTCTTTGCATTTCCTTCTGAAGTCTACATGGGCCAGGGGACACAGCACAATTGATGAATGGGGCAAAAAAAGACCTGGGAGAGCCAGATTCCCCTCACATCACACTCAAAGTATTTAGCCTGAGGTGTGTAATTAAGCAAAGGTTAATCCAAGAGACTCAACACATGTGTGACAGGATGGAGACAATCCCCAGTCTGTGTTGGTGTCAAAACAGCCTCTGGCAGGACTCAGGCACAAAGCAGAGCCCTGGCCAAGCTCCTGCCAGGGACTGACTGCTCAGTGCTGCAGCTCAGGCCAGTGTTCAGTCCCAGACATTAAAAGGAGACCTCCCCTCTCATTTTGCTTGCTAAGAAGGCATCAGAAGTGATCACCCACCTGGCTTGAGGTAGGACTTCTTTCCAGTCATTGGCCAAGCTGGCATAAGGCAGAACTGCTTCCAAAGAGAGACGCTGTGGTGCTGCCATCTGTGGCATCCGTGGTTTCCTGAGTGCATCTGGGATCTCTGCTGAATGAAATGTGAATGAAACAGTGGCTCAAGGGAAAGGGAGTCCAAGCAGCTCTGATCCTTGGGCAAGAGAAGGGACTGCAGGAAGGAAAGTGTTACTTAGAAAAAGTTTTTCTCTTCCACAGTTTTTACCACAATAACAGATATATTTTCCCATTAGGTTGAGAATCCTGTTTTAAAACTCATGACAAAATCCAACAGTAGTTAATGAAATATTACATCCACGTGACAATAAACCATGAATTATTAACTTTTATTTTACATGGTTTCATTTCCATAGGGCAGGAATAATCAGAAAAAAGATTTGGCCCAGAAGGTGATTGGAAGGATACCCTAAGTCAAAAATTCAGTTGAGAGGATGAGATCAGACAATCTCTACTGAGACCCTTGTCAGAAAGGATATATATTCTCTAGTGTATTTTTAAATTGTTACTTGCTTTCTTTACATGCCCTGACTAATATTTGTCTTCTTTTAAGGTCTTGATGTTTGCCAAGAAAATAATGACGTTGTGGAATGTTTAAAGAGACTTCAAGGTGAAAGATTATGGACATCCAGTGAGCTAGCTAGAGGTGACTAAACCAGACATAGCATGAGGATGAATGTTGGACTCTGAGCCCTTCAGGTGTGTCAGGAACACCCAAATTATCCCTGGGTGCTGGTATGAGCCCTCAGCCTGCTGGGCTGGCTTGAAGATGTGCAAAGATCAGCTGATGAGAAGAGCCATGGCTTCCTGCTGAGGGTGTTTCTGAAGGAAAATCAGGTGTGTTGCTGGGACATTGATAGTTTTGAAGCAGGCCCAGGAGCTGTCATTTTGGCTGTGGGAGTTGGAGGGAACCAGCTGAGTATGTTTTGCTGCTGCGTCCTGGGGCAGCAAGGACTGCGCCAGTTCTCCCGCATCTTTTGGGAGAGCCATGCTCCAGTTTAGGGACCTTGTAATGCAGATTCCTTGAAGCTCATCATCATTGTATGTGCAGAGCTGAGACTTTTCCCTCACAGATGGCCAGGGTTCCACTCTTGTGTGCCCAGGCAAGACTGGAACAGCAACATGAGAGGAGAGGTTCTCTATCACTGGCACCAGTGCAGGGCTCTGTGTGACAGGGAGGCAGCCTGGGGGAACATCCTGTGTGACAGTGGGGAGATCTGGTGAGGAGGATGAGAAAGGAGATGCTCTTGAGCTTGGCAAGGGAGGCAGAGCTTGTAGGCTCTCATGATGTCTCTGTTCCCCTTTCATCTCATACTAATTTAGAGATCAGGAAGGAGTGAGTGAGATCCACGTGAGATTCAGGGGAGGGTTAATGTTATAACAAACTCCAGGTTTTTATGGTTAAAATGACACTCCTCAAACTAGCTGGATAGCTGCAGGCTATTCCCCATAGCTGTACTTCCAAAACTCTGGAGCTTTCCTTTTTCACTCCCCTCCTATTGCCTGCAAAACCAGGGGCTGCTATTTGGTGCGCTGCAAACAAGAGTTCTAAGAAAAGGAGCCAGGCTGCCCAGGAGAGCAATGGTGAGGACACAAATGGCACAGTATCTCCAATGTATCTCACAATCCCCAGGCAGCTGCCTGTCCTCTTGTTTCAGTTTGCAGCAGCTGGAAATGGACTGAAGAACATCCATCTGGTCAACTGACCCAGCACTGACAGATCTCTCAGTGGTAATCCATAAAACAGTGTGTAAGGGAGGTCACAAGTGATTATGGTTATGTTTGTGTGTATTTGGTGTCAAGAATTCACCAGCATATTCGTAAGAGTGCGCTGACAGCATAGACTCTTAAAATCATAAAATGGCCTGGGGTTGGAAGGGACCTAAAAGACCAGCAAGTTCCAAAACCCTGCCATGGACAGGGACATCCTTCACTACACCAGGCTGCTTAGAGCTCCATCCTTGAACTCTTCCTGGGATGGGGCATCCACAACTTTCCTGGGAAACCCATTGTGGTGCATCACCACCCACACAGCAGCAATTTCCCCAAAATATTTAAGCCAAACCTGCTCTCTTTCAGTTTGGAGCCATTCTGCCTCATCCTTTCACTCCATGCTCTTGCAGAAAATCCCTCCTCACCACTCTTACATTTCCTGACTTGCTTTTCAAATGGGTTTGGACCACGGCGATGGCACGCTGCAGAGGCTGAGCAGGCTGCCAGAGGTGCTGGGTGTCCCTGGGTGCTCCTGGAGGCCACTGTCCCAGACCCTTTGGAGCTGCCGGAGGTGCTGGGTGTCCCTGGGCCCTCCTGTCCCAGACCCTTTGGAGCTGCCGGAGGTGCTGGGTGTCCCTGGGCCCTCCTGTCCCAGACCCTTTGGAGCTGCCAGAGGTGCTGGGTGTCCCTGGGCCCTCCTGTCCCAGACCCTTTGGAGCTGCCAGAGGTGCTGGGTGTCCCTGGGTCCTCCCTGAGGCTGTCACAGACCCTTTGGAGCTGCTGGAGGCGCTGGATGTCCCCGGGCCCTCCTGGCCCAGGCCCTTCGGAGCTGCCGGGTGTCCCCGGGCCCTCCTGTCCCAGACCCTTCGGAGCTGCCCGGCTCCCGGCGCTGCTCGCTCGGCCCGCGGGCTTCGAGCTCTCTCTGGCGGCAGCGCGGCGGAACAGGCGGCCGGGCCCGAGCCCCTCCATCCCTGCTCCCTCCTTCTCCTGCTCCCTTGGCCAATTCCAGCCTTTCTCCTGGGAAACGCTGCTGAAGGTGGATAACGGGCACCCCGCACATGTTTGCCGCCCCTCGATGAACTCCCGTTTCTTCCAAGGGCTTGGAAATTATTTCCTTGTCACAGAAATGTCTTCGGCTCAGGCAGTCCATGAACTGCCAGTTGCCTGAGGGTAAGAGGCCGTTCTGGGAAATGCCACTGCAGCGTGCCTCGCACTGCCGCCCTTTGCCGGGCAGCTGCTGCTGCTGGAGGCGGAGGTGCGGGGCAGGAGCAGGGCTGGGTGGGTCCTGCTCCTCCTGTTCCATGTCTCTGTGACAGTGCAGAGGGCACTGGTGGCAGATATTTGGGGTTTTGGGAGTCACTTCGCTACAGGGTTCTGAGAAAAGAGATGTTTTTTTGCCGAGGTGCATCCCTTCATAGAATCGTAGAATGGTTTGGGTTGAAAAGGACCTTATAGGTGGTCTGCTTGTGACTTCCCTGCCATAGGGAGGGACACCTTCCACTAGACCAGGTTGCTCAAAGCCACATCCAGCCTGGTCTTGAACACTTCCATGGATGGAGTATCTGCAGTCTGTTTCAGTGCCTAACTACCCTCAGAGTACAAAAATTCACCTGAATACCTGACCTAAACTCACCCTTCTTCAGCCTAAAGTCATTCTCCCTTATCCTACACAGGGGCTTTTGGGCTGCTTACCCATCCCTCTGGCTATGCCACAATTCACCCCCTTTTGGGATCCAGCAAAACAGTGTACAGAAATCTTCTATAACCCAAGAAAGCTAAAATGTCCACAATGGCTTATTTAAAAAAATAACAAAAAATTTAAAAAGCTATTTCTTTTTTCATATCCATTAAACTGTGCTGCATGAGTTTAAAAGAAAACAGAATCTGACCAAATTCTGCTACAATTCAGCTATATAAAGGCATTAAGTTGAATGCTTAATTGGTGTAAATGGCACATTTCTGCTATTAGTGTTGGACTGCAGACAGCCTCAGTTTCAAATTAATGGACAAAAATTCTGGTCATTTCAGAAGGGAGAGAAAGATTCAAATCTTCAAAGAGCACTTCCCAAGATACTTTTGCTTATGTAAACATCTGACTGCAAGGAAGAAGAGAGGTTCTATGTACTGTTGGAACAAAATTTCAGTTACTGAAGCAGTCACTGTGTGCTTCCAGCTGAGACCCTCAACATGTGGAAGGGAGATGATGGGGTTTGTGCCCTTGCTCTGTGCTGTGCCTTCTCAGCCAGAGAAGCTGAGCTGCAAATGTGATGTGATGTGGGTCTGTTTAGGGGCAAGCATTTCACACAGCTGCTGAAGATGGCCCTCTAACAAATTATTCAGCATGGTGATCAGATATTTCCTCTGCAAAGAAAGAAAAAGGAAGTCATGGCATTCAGGCTGAGAAATCCTGGCAGGTTTGGTGTGACACCCAACAGCTGAAGTGAGCTGGTGCCATGGGACTGTTGGGTAGAGATAAGAGCTGAGCAACAACTCTTGAAGAATGCGCAGGAGGACAGCAAGACTGGCTACAACTGCAGCTCTCCTTCCATCAGCAGTTAGGCTGGAAGAATGAGGAAATGCAGCATTGTCCATAAGGCATCTTGTCAAGAGTCTTCATCTTGCTCCATGCTGAGGACCGCTGGCAGCTCCAATGTTTGGGGGCCCTTGTTTTCCAGCCAGACCCTTGGACGTGGACACACCCTTTGGTTGAGATCTGGCTGCTATGCTCCATCCCTCCTTCCCTCTTGTTGTTGATGGAGCCAAGGTTCTGGGTGCTGTAGGACTCAGGAGGCTGTGCTTCTCCTCAGGACCAGCTCTGCCAGCCCTCATTCCCTCATGGGGGCATGCAGCCACTCCCAGCCCTGCCTGCTTCCTCCTCTGTGTGTGAACCACCTTCAGGGCTCATCTGAAATCTCCTGTATCCCTCAGCTGCTTATCATTAAATTTCTGATGTGTTTCTTATGTCCTTTTGTCTAGACAAATGACAAATCCCTGGAAGCCATAACCTAAAGCCCCATCTCTCTGAATAAGGTGCAACCAGCTGTCTTTGGCTGCGTGGCAGGATTCAAACATTAACCCTCGCTAAGCTTCCATTCATCCTGCAGCTGAGCTGCCCCACCCTCACATCTCAAATTCCCAAGTGAGCCTGGAGAAGGCCAGTGCCGTTTAGAAGGCTTTTCCCAGCAGCCTGAGCAGCAGCAGCAGCAGCAATCTGGGTGCCAGGCAGTCTTGGGAAGAGCCCTGGGCAAATCCACAGGAGCCTGGGGCCCAGATGGCTCATTTAGAAGTTTTGAAGGATTTTTCCTTGTGGAGAAAGATATAAGAAGTGACTTCATTCCACATTCCACAGTTTTTGTAAGATGTTCCTCAGAAAAGGTGGGGAATTTTGCATGCATTTTCTCCCTACCCAAAATATTTTGCAGGAGGAGCTTTCATGATGTGGCCTTACTCATCAACCCAGGCAGAATCACATCACTGAGGAATTATGTCCTAAACTAATTAGATAGGTGAAGCTACAAGGGCTCAGAACCTGAAAGAGTGTCCCCCACTAAGGTGGCAAAATGTAGTTTACTGATTCACTAAAAAGCATCTAAGTGCTATTCCCATGAGAGCTAAAACATTTAAAGGGCCAGCATTACAAAGGGTGAGCAATTAATGGTTTATTAATGGGTGGGACAGGATTTGAAAAGTTCATGTATTCCTGCTCAGAGCTAAAGGAAAACAGCAGAATTGAAAGAAATCTGAAGACAAGTGTCCACTCAATGTTGTCCCAAGGCACAGCCATCTGTGAAAGTGTCTTCCAGCCCTCAAATCCACAATGACTAATGAGTGGTAGGATAATGGAGTTAAAACTCTTCAAAGATTACTTTACACAAAAGGGGAAGAGAAATTGCTTAGTGTCATTAGGAAAATTGGGATGAAAACAAGTGATGGAAAATTTAGCCTGACACTCAAGAAACTCAGAGCCTCTGACATGAAACTGTGCCAGTCTGATTGCCAGGGAGAGGAGACAGAAAGAGTGTCTGATTGTGGGCATCTCACAGACTCCTGCCTGTGGTTTATAAAGTGCCATGGATGACTGAGGGTAGAAAATACTGTAAGCAGGATACTCTGGGGATTTACAGTCCTTAATGACCTCAGAGCTCTTCCAGGTACACATTTGACCTCGATGTTATCTGTAATGCTTGGCCAATACTGCAGCCTGCAAAGGAAGACTTTTTATCTGTGTTCTCTCTGACTGAACTTGTATGTGACATTGGAAATAAGATCATTTTAAGATGATTTTTTTTTTTGTGTTAGTATTTTGCATGCTGAGAGTTGAGAGGGTCTTTGCCTGTCACAGAAACAGTCTCACATGAATGCTGGTTGATATTTATGGCTAAAAGTTTGTTCTCGTATTTGGGGTTTAAGATTCCCCTCTTTCCACCTGCTTATATACATATAATGCCACATTAATAGTAATAAAGAATGAGCATTTTTAAGAGCAAAGTGGACTTGTCATCTTGAATCTATGTGCGTTTTATGCCAGTTCAAAGAAGTGCAGAATTGCAAATAAATGCAGTGTTGACATGAACCATGATGCTTAGCTTTCATGCAGCATATAATCTCACATACTCTAATGTTAATTAAATTCCTAAGAAGCAGCTTTCTGATCTCTCTACAGGGAGCTTGTTTGCCTTGAAATGAACTACTGTGCTGAGATAGTCTCCACTATACCAGCATTACGTTCACTACATTAACTCAGTAAAGACTTGGCATAAGACTTGTGGCTGAACCTCAGTAATCCCCTTTGCTTATCTGGAAGCCCAGGGCTCCTGCACTGTGGGGTCTGATGCTGGTGACTCGAGGTGACACCAACGTCTCTGCTTGTTCCAGCACCCTGAAACGGTGCCACAGCACTCAGAGGAGTCATGCAAAGCAATGAGCAGGGACGTGGCTTTGTTTGCAAAGCCATCCCCACCCTGACTGGGAATTGTTGCCCCCTATCCACCAGCGTTTGGTTTTGCTGGTGGCCCTTTAGAAAGGGTCTGGAAGAGTGCTGTCTGTCTAGAGCAGCTTCCCCTCCCAGCCCCAAGTGTATTCTGACTTGCCACATGTTTCAGAGAGCAGCAGGAGCAGAAGTGGCTGACACAGAGCTCTGCTGTGTTGGAAACCTCAGCCTTGCAGCAACCAAACCCTCCAGACTGAGCTGCAGCCCTGGCTACTGAGTGAAGCTCTGGCAGAGAGAAGATGTTACCAGTTCCAGAGGGAAAAAAGCTAATATTTACTCATTTTGGGGGCAGCTTGGCTCCTTCCAGGCTGTTGTGGTTGCTCAGGCTTGGGGAAGAGGAAGGCAAGGTGAAGTCTTTCTGCCCAGGCAATGATTTGGGGATCAAGTGGCTGGTTAACTTGTGAGTGACCAAAGACTGGTGCTGTGTTTAGTTTCCAGATGAAAAAACTCCCATTAAAGGTGTTTCATGACTATGTGACTTCATCCTTCTTAGAAAGAAAGGGGAGGAACAGAAACTAATACCCAAGCCTTGGTTGGTCCTGGGGCATATTGAGAGTGTTTTTCTCTCGTAAATTAAATTATGGGATCATTTGCTAGGCTTTGGTGTGAACAAAGAATGAAATAGGAAATTCTCCTATTCAGGGTGAGAGTCCTGGACATCTTTGAATCCACTTAGCATTCTATGTAGTGTCAGGATGTTAGTCCTGAGTGCTCTCAAATATTCCCAGAGGTTACAAGCTCAAGCACTCGACTCAAGCAAAAGCTGAGACTTTTAAAGATGGATACAAAGAAAACCAAACCTTCCCTGGGGTATCCAACACACCCTACACTGCCAGTTTGTGCATTTCTCTCTCCATCCCAGCAGTGTGAGGTGTAAGGACTAAGAATGGGAGGTGTCAGGGGAATTCATATTCCAGGACAACATGGAATGGGGGGTTGTGAGGAGAAAAATATTTGCAGAGTGCCTTAAAAGCTGGTGTGGCTCATCTGGCAGGGTGTATTTGCTCTGCACAAGTGTCTTGGGTCTTTGCTGGGGCTGGGCTTGGGCTGAAATCCCACAGGGAGAGGCCTCAAGGAGCCCCAGAGCACGGAGGGAGTGGGAGAACCATTGTGGGTGGGAGGTGGGAGCAGTCCTTTGAAAGTGCTGAGGGCACTAAAAGTGAAACTCCACTGACACCCCCCACCCAGCTGCCCTCAAGTGGGGTGTCCTTATGTCAAAGCTCATGCTCACACACCTCTGGAATTGCTTTCTTAGTGCAGCTACTGCACTTTTTGCTGTTTTTGCTGTTTTGGGGTGCTTGGAGGTGATATCACCATTCTACCAAAACATTCATTTTCTGGGGGGAGCTAATCTTAATGCATTCTGGAAATAATTTCCAGGGGCCTATAGTGGGGCAATGGATCAAATCTTCCATGAGCCTTGTTAACATTTAACCTGGAATGGAAGGTTTTTAATTCTCCTTGTTGTGAAGTGCTACCAGGCTGAGGTCTCAGTCCTCTATTAAACCACATTCCCATCAGAACCAATCCCAGGTGTAAATAAAAAGAAACCATTTAATCCATTGCCATTTATTTTTAAAAAAACACTGTCATCCTTCAGGTCACTTTGGTTTTCTCTTAAAAAGGATGACATTACACTCTGTCAGTTCAGAATGGTGTTTCACAGAGGAGGTAACACAGCAGGTCTTTGGCAACATAGCAGATGACTTAATGTAGAGTTTTACTGATTATTGAAAAACGTTTCTCTCTGCCCAAAGAAATCTTCTAGATTTAACCTATGTAATTCAGAAATATCAGATAAAATAGCAATTTCATTGCAAGTATTTTTTTACTGGAATTATTTAACCTTGCAGCTGTGGTCAAAAACTTCCCTTTCAAGCAGCACCTTACAGAGCACTCACATTTGCCCTAATCAAAGAAATGGAAGTTAGGACAAATGCAGGTTTGCTGTCCATTAATGTGGATAGGAAATGTGTATTGCAAAACTCTCTCTCAATACAAGTACCAGTAACTCAATTTGGAATAACTTGTGGTTAGTGGGATTTGCTTTTAAGCAACTAAGTTCAAATATGTAATACAGCAATAGTGGGAAATGGTTTAGATTAAGCAAATAATGTAAAAATCATTTCTGGTTTTATTTTTATTAAATTTTCTTGTTGTCACAAGCTCAGAGCTTGATGCTGCAAATGGCTGAGAAGCTCCTGGGAATTGCTAAATACTTTGCAGTGCCATGTGTAGGAGGAGGCTGAGAAGATTTTAAAGCACTTTGTGGAAAATATGTTTATATCTGAGTTGCAGATGAAAAACTGTGCAGGACAAACTGTATCAGAATTACCATACTGGCCAGTGAAAACCTTTTTTAGAACATCAGTGTGAATATGTAGCCTCAGACAGGGGCTCATTGCCCAGTACCCCATCTTATTTTTACAGCTGCAAGCTATTTTCAGTTCAGGGGGGTTATTGAGCCCTGTGTGGTTTGTAGTCAGCACTAGTGACTGTTCTTCTAAACACCTCTCCATTCTCTTTCATGCATGGAAACCCAACAACCTTTGGCAAAGACCTTTCTAGCTATGTGAGAAGCAATCCTGTTTTGTTTTGAAGCAGATTTCAACTTGCTCCTTTTGATGGTCCTCAATTCTGCTTCCAGAAGAGGCTGCAGAGAGCTGATCCCTCACCTGCTCCCTCCAGAACGCCTGGCAGACTGGAGATAGCTCCTCAGTCACAATTTTCCTCCCCTGGCCAATGACTGCTCAGTCATTCTTTGTCTGAAAGCTGTCCACACCTTCAGCCCTCCTTGTTGCTTTTGAAATTTTCCCAGTTTTTGACTGTGCTGCTTGAGAGCAGGGTAGCAGAGCCACGCTGACTCCCGCAGGTGTGTGCAGCCCATGCATTTGGACAGTAATAAATAGATTTCCAGCGTTTCAGTCCCTATTGTAACAATTCCCAGCAGAAAGGACACCAGGCCTATGTACATTACCTCCAAGTACAACCTCTCAGGAAGCTCTGTTGCTTTTGATTAATTATGAACATTAGCAGTTTTTAACCCTGTGTTTCAGGTCAGTGGGGGGAAGAATGAAAACAGAGATTGATTTCAATGAGAGGATTTATAAATCTGTTGCCAAAAAGCAAGACTGAGCAAACAAGGCAGATAACAAGGAAAATAGCAAGCACACAGGCTTATTTTTGTCTTAGCCCTAAAAGTCTCTTTTTTTTATAGTGGAGACTTGCATACTGGTGAACATAAACTATCTTCTGATCAAATTTACTGAGAGTTTGACCTAGAATAAGTCACTGTAAGCATGTAGGATTTCTGTGTGGATGTGTGGACTTCCTCCATACACACAGCTCAGTAGGTCTTGGCTGCACAAGATTGTTTCAATTTTTAATGAAAGATGCCTGGAGATGAAATATTTAACACCTCTTTCTGTAAAGTCCAACTCCCCTTACTATCACTAGAAAAATTGCAAAGGGCAGTGATACTGCTTGTTACTCCAACAAGTGTTTTAGAGCAAAGGATGTTGGTGCTCCTTTGTGTTTTAGAGCAAAGGATGAAAAGAAAGGCTTTATTTTTAAAGTTGGAAATAGTTTGCAAAGATCACTAACTCTGAACTGAATCTTGCAGTTCTGTCTTACTAAGCTCAGTGGGATTTCATAACTGAAACTTCTATTTATATAGGAAGATTTTATTCAAGTGAGAGCAAGGAAAAACTTTCTTGACTATTTCTATTTTATTTTTTCTTGGGAGAAAAAGAATTTAAAATTCAAAAGACCCTCTTTACAAAGATTGAGTGGTGTAGAGAGATTCTGTAAGCTCTCTGAAAGGGAAATTAATTGTTCTACTGTCTGCCTAGGGGTTACAATTAGAGCCATCCCCTTCTTTTGATTAATTTTAAATTTTCCTGTTTGTTTCTGGGAGAAATATTTAAAGAACTCCATCCCTTACAGTGCACATTTTCCCTTCTGGGAGCTGGAAGTGTTTCTGTTCTATCAATGGGAAGCTGCTGTTCAGGAGAAGGAGCTTTAGGCACAAGTAGGCTCCAGTGGAAGCTGATAGGAGCTGGTGATCCATGTGCATTACAGTGCTGGCTGATCAATAATAATTCAGGGATAGAGTGGCGTGGCATCAACTGAGAAGTATTTCAGGGCTTGATCAGTTGTGCTGCTTTTCCGTGGGGACTGTAGTGCAATCTTCACTTATAAAGACATGTGATCTGAAAGCCTGAGGCAGAACAATCCTTGTTTTCACAGGAGAAGCTTTTCTTGGCTGCAAAAGCTTTTACATCCTCATCTTTCTTTCTAAAAGCTGTGTCTTCTCCACAAAATTTTATATTAAAAAAAAAAAAAAAAAGACAAGTTTAGGATGGCAACAACATCACAGCCTCTGCGAGGTAAAACAACATGTAAAAAAATATTTTGGGCAGTGTTTCCTCATGCCTGCTTCATTGTGTCTCTTGTCATCTATGCTTTTCTTGGGGCTCTCATGTTTTCCCACATTGAAAGTACCCGGAAGGTCACAGTAAGTGAAGAATACAGAACATTCCTGCAGAAGCTGATGTACCTCGCCAGAAAGTTACCAGGTATGTACTGGAATTTCAAAATAACTGCACAGGGAGCTATTCATTCTTTTGCTTTTTGAATTAGGTTTTTTTTTCTTTTTAAGACATTCTTCAAAATACTAGCAGCTGACCCTGCAAAGAGGGTTTTCCCTCTGCCTAGCTAATGACTGCTGGTTTCTTCCTTAGCTGTGATTTTTGACTGCAAGCTTCCCAGTCCTTGTGTTCCTGCTTGGAAAGAATTTTCCTGAGATGCCTGTGTTCTCCCTTTTGCCCATGTTACCTTTTACCTTAAGGAGCAGCTGAGATCCTTGTGGTATTTCCTGCAGTTTGCTGGGGGCTGAATCCTCTCTCTCAGAAGGTTTTTCCAGCTGCCTCTTGCCTGCTCTGAGCTTCCCTGCCAGCCCTCTGGGGATGGGATGCTCAGAGGGAGACAGGTGCAGTTCTGCACCCCAGACCCAGTGATGCTGATTGGGGGGGTTAGAAGAGAAAAGAAGGGTTAGAAATCCTCCTGGATTTATGATGGGCTTGTACCTGGGCTTTCACTCAGGTGGCTGTGCTGACACAGTGACCAGTTTTGGGCAATTAAATAGTGTAAGTAATGTCCTTTCCAGCAAAGCTCAGCCATGGGGAGGAGGAAGAAGGTTTGCTGGATTCACAGCAGGGCACTGGGCAGTGACATCCAGGTGGTTCATGTTGGTTCCCTGCTGTTGAGCCCACATTTCCTGGTGTCTTTGGGTCAAAAGAAGACTAATCTCCTGGGAAGTCCAAAATTAAACAGGACATTCAGGCTGGAAGCTGGTTACTCAGTCATCTTGTCCTGCTTCTTTATGGTTATTTTTTCCCCTCTACTTTTATTCACCAAAGCCACTGAATTCACCTGATTTTCTCAGAAGTGGGGGTGAGGGGCTTGAAAGGGGAGGGTGAGAAGGTGGATATTTTTATCTTTTAGGGGAATATGAGCAAATGCTGAGCTGCAGTGTATTTCCCTGGGGTAGCAGGCAGGCTGCTCCCTGAGTGGTGGTCTGCAAACACTCACTGTGCCTCCTGCTGTGACTGTGACAGATAACTGGACAGACAACGTGACAGAAAATGAGACTTTTAACCACAACATCCGTGAGCTTTTCAACACAGCTGACCCAGTCTGGTTTATCAATCCAAAAGAAAGATGGAATTTCTTTGGGTCTCTCTTTTTTTGCTGCACAGTATTCACAACTGTGGGTAAGTACAGAGGTAAAGTGACACCCTTCAGAATAAATTCCTGTTGCTGCTTTCTCTAATGCATTTCTTCCAGAGAATTAAAACCACCCAAAAGAAAGAAAGAAAGAAAGAAAGAAACAAACAAACAAACCCACCCCTTCTAAGCCCAAAGCCCAAATCTCCTTGAATTTTTCCCCTGAGTATTGCTGATGAGTCTGCAAGTGGCTCTGCAAACACAGACTGCAGAGACATAGCTGAGTCACAGAAACAAGTCACAATTTAGTAATTAGTGATGGTACACACTAATTAACTGCATCATTACACATATGCTATAATATGTATTCATATATGATGTTCACAGAGCTATTGAACTGAAAAGAAATGTCCATTTTTCAGTCAAACCTTATCCTTCCCACTGTTGTGTGTCCTCTTGGGTAATGTGTTCTTCTCTGGAAAAGGTAATTCATAATGCATATATTGTTTTTTAATTGCTTCTCAGTTACTTATGTCTAATTCAGCTTTGTTAATCTGTGGTTCTGTAATTAACCACCATGTTCACATTTCTCTGGGTTAACAGCACATGATAGTGTTTAAGTCACACCTTTGAAATCTTTCACTCTGACTTCATATTTCAAAGGAGGGCCTAGATCAAATAGAAACATCTGCTCTGATTTTGGCTCCCTCTGCAATGCTAAATACAACTCCTCATGCTCATTCCCAAAGCTACTTTTATCCCTTTGTTAATCTTTCTCAAATGCTGGCAAGTACAGGCACTGTCTATCCAAATTTGTCATAATCAAAGCTGGATGGGAAATATTCCCACAGCATTGTATCAAATTGCAAAGACATTTCTCCACTGCAGGAGGATGTGCTCAGCATGGGGATGCATCCTACTGTAAGAGAAAAACTGAACCTTAAAAAGAGCTTTTCCTACACAAGGAACAGTGTGAGAGCTCACCCAGAGCCCTTGTGTGCTGTGTCACAGCTCAAACTTCACACTCTCATCTCTTAGGTGACTGTTCAAATTCAGCTTCTTGCAGTTTAAAGACAGGAGTCTGGGTGGCCAGAGACACACTGGGGATGAGACCAAAATCCTCAGCCCTGTGAATATTTCCTGGAACAAACACAGCAACCAAGAACTTTTGAAAGGGGACGTTTTGTCAGAAAGCTTTGACTTCAGCAAGCTGCTGAAAAGGCTTCTTGTGGGAAATGTTTTCCCTGGGCATATTCACCCACCTCCACTAACATGGGACTGGACAAATGTCCCCATGCACACCGACCCAACATATTTATTTCTAAGCTGTCCTAAGTACTTTTTGCCTTCATAGCACTGAGTATTAATGCATCTTCCTCAGTTTTGACCTGAGTTTTAGGAGCAGTAGAAAGCCTGGAATATTTGCTGCTAATAGATGGAAGAGGTGGCTATTTCCATTGCGGTGGATTTGTTATTTGCAGAATCAGGAACTGATAAATTACCTTGGGATAGAATCAAATTATCTGCCTTGAATTTTCTGGGAGAATTGAGGCATCTAGTCTGAAGTTTGATGGTCTGAACTGCCATCTCTTCACTGCCTGGGGAGGCTGCCTAGTGGCTCAGCTAGGATAAATTTCTGGATTGCTAAATTTAAGCTCAAGATAAGTTTTAAGCCTGGAAACTGCACCAGGTATTTTTAATGCACAGAAATCAATTTTAAAAAGAGTAAATAAGATCACTCTGTGCAATAACAACAATAATCTTTCCCAAGTGCTTTGAGAGAAAAGATTAGCATTCCCAATTAGCCTGTGGGGAAGAGAGTGACCAAGAATAAATGGTATTTCAGTGCCTTACAGCAAAGCAGGGACTGAGGCTGGGTTCAGACCAAAGGCTGTGGCAGCCACAAGTGAAAACATGCATGGATGAAGAAAATGAGGGAAACCATACCTCAGCATATGAGCTGATAATCTGACAGGCTAAGTACTTGGCCTAGAAGCTCATGTAGGAAAGAGCAGGGTTTTTGAAGGGAGACAAGGAATACTCAATGTCTTCTGAAGGATGAAGAGAAAAATGGTTGTTAAAATTTAATAGTTACTATAATACCACAGTCTTCTCCCACTTTAATGGAAAAGCACTGGTTTACAACTTGAGTTTCATATCCAATATGTTAGAGGAAGGAAATATAAATACCCAAATTGGATTTAGGGGAAGGGCATATCTTCTGCTACCAATTTATGTATCACATCTCTCTCTTTCTCTTCCCTTGTTCTTGTTCAAGGTTATGGTAATACCTATCCTGTGACACGGAGTGGAAAGTATTTCTGTATGTTGTATGCTTTATTTGGGATCCCTCTGATGTTCTTGGTCCTGACAGACATGGGAGACATCCTTGCAACTGTCTTATCCAAGTCCTACAACGAGTTCAGGAAACTGCAGTCAAAAGTTCTTGCCTCTAAACTCTGTTCTGGATCCACATGTAGCAAAAGGAATGAACTGAAATCCAGGGCACAGTCTAAAATAGTCATCAATGAGCCCCTGACCATTATGGAAGTGCTGAGAAGTCAGTCGGGTGTGAAACCGGTCAAATATCGCAACGTGGAACTTTTTGAAATGCTAATTGCCAGGGAGAATGAAAACACACAACCAGCAAGAAATAAAAGCATGGAGAGATGGAGTTCATGTCCTGAGCTAGCCGGGGAAAAGACGGTGTCCAGAGTAATCGAGAATTTCGACAAAATTGGAAAAGAGTTAGAAAAATTAGATGTGCCCATTGTGTTGATGGTGCTTGTTATTTTTGTGTACATCTCCTGTGCTGCTGCTATTCTTCCAAACTGGGAAAAAAATATGGATTTTCAGGAAGCCTTTTATTTCTGCTTTATCACTTTGACCACTATTGGATTTGGAGATACAAAACTAGAACATCCCAAGTTTTTCTTGTTTTTTTCCCTCTACATTATAATTGGCATGGAAATTGTCTTCATTGTTTTTAAGCTGGTCCAAGACCGCTTAATTGTTCTGTATAAAAAGGTGATTTCATTTTGTGCAGAGAAAAATATGCCATCAAAGAAGATATATCCAAAATAAGAGCAGTCACTTCTCCTTCACTTGTCAGCACTGGCCACTGCAATGAGATGAAATTGTTTCTGTGCATTTCTGCCTTTGGCTGGCAGGTGCCATATTTTAATCTGATTTCCTCTGAGAAATGACTGTGAAATGGCTGAACACTTCTGGAAGCACTTGGTGAAGGCATCTCCAGGGAGTACTTTCCAAAGGGGTCCCTTCTCCTAAATAATCACAGATGCTGCATGATGAAGCAGCCGAAGGCCCTCCCTGCCAGTTCTCCCTGACATATTTTGCAAAGCTCTGACTTTCTGCAGCCTTTCTGTCCCCTCTCCCACTGCAAGCAAATTCAGGAATTTTGTTTTCAGTACTTGTCCAAGCAGGGCCCAGATCTCCTGGAAGGCCCTGTGCTGCCACCTTCTCTGCAGCCAGCTTGGCTGTGTCTGTCTGTCCTGAGCTGTAACACCCTGCTTGTCATCAGAGAGAGCTGGGGAGGAGAGGTGTGGGCCCAGCTGCTGTGTGTGGCAAACATCACAGCTGGCACAGCTCAGGGAAATGCCCCGTGGAAAGGAAGGACACCACATTTCCTCTGCCACCTGTCCAGGAACCAGTTAGAGAATTGCTCATCTGTTCAGGGCTGGAAGCACTCATGCTCCATCATGGCTCAGGGGGTCTGTGCTCAGCCTGGAGTCAATGTGTGTCCCTCAGGGCCCAGCTCCCGAGGTGCTCAGGGCAAGTTCTGCTCCCTGGTGCTGTCTGGGGAAGGCACACAGCAGTGCTGGGGTGGCTGCATGCCTGCAGTGATGCTCCCTGTCACTGCTGTCACAGGAGCACGTGCTGAACACCGGCCCCAGAGATCCCCACTCCTCACCCCCATTTCACTGTGCACAGACTGCTCCTCCCTGGGAGCTCTCTGACCCACCTGTCTCACTGGGATGTGGGGAGGGGCCTCTAATGATAGAATTTTGGAGCATATTAAGATGAGAATATAAATGTTTCTTCAAGATGTTGTTTTTATTATTAATAACTTGAATGGTCAATAATAGCTTCTCATTAAAACCAATAATTTAGAATAAATTATATCATTCATATGAAAGAAATCACTAAGTTTAATTAACCATGTTTAACTTATGATGATATGCATGCCCACTAAGTGTGAACATCTCTAGATAATAAAAAATGCTTGATGATTTACAGAATGTAAAATATTCTCCATTAGCAAATTTACCAGTTGGAGCTGAGATTTTCAGAATATGTACATGCCATCTTATATCTGTTGCACTCCATGTATGTGACAATATGTATTTAACCTAATTAATAGTTAGATGCAATTAAGCATTGATGATATGCAAGAATATATAATGACTGATAATAAATAGAAAAGTGTTTTATAAGAATAAAAATAAAAACTACAGAAGCTGGAAGAAACTTCATTTAACTCTGTCATGTTTGCTGTGATTTTGACCTTATGTAGAAAGTCCCTCCTTTCATGTCACTCTTATTACTTAATTTTGTGTCTTCAGATTAAAATCAGCGTAGATCTTTGGTACCATGTCAAAGTTCTCAGAAATCAATGAAAGGATGTGCATGGATCAGATAACTGCACTTCCTGCCCCTCAAGGGGCATTGTCAACATTTTTAATAACTGGTCTGTATGTAATTTAATTTGTTTCTGTTGTATCAGTGGGATCTCATTTATGGAAAGCAGTTAATCCTGAATTTATACCCTATATATTTCTCAATGGCACAGTAACTTAATACATTCCCATTTACTTTATGGATTTAGGGAATTTTGGCTGGGTTTACAATAGAGAATCTGCACCAAATCATTCTAGTTATGGCCAAGGGATGGCAGTAAACACCTTTCTTTCCTACAGAACCTGTCAGTTAAGTGGAATAAAAATTGATTTATTAGGAGAGGGAACAAATCACATAACCATTACCCTCTATACACCAATAATGTACCTGGCTGTTGAACATTGTGCACAGCTCTGGTCCTTCCCTCCCAAAGGATATGTAAATTTGGAAAAAAGTTTATAGGCCAGGGTAAAGGATGAACAAAGCTAGGAAACAACTTCCATACAGGACATGTACAGGAGCTCTCTAGTCTGGAAAGAGGTGAGAGACTGATTGAGAGATGTGTAACATTACAAGGGCTTGGAGAAGGGAAACAAGGAATGATGGAATGATTTTCAAACATCTCTCATTATGAGAGCTGGGGCTGACAAATGAATCCCACATGCCACAGGCTTGAGAAAAGAAACAGAAAGAAGAGAAAATGGTGCTGCACACAAGATATAATTAAGCCATAGCTATTCTTTGTCATGGGAGGATATGGCAATTAAAAGTTCCCATTAGATCAATGAGAGATGGGACAAAACCATGAAAGAAAAACATTAAAAACAATTAAATCCAAAGATAACAATTCTGGCTTGATGATCACTGAGTTCTAAATTGGGTGATGAGGAGAACACTCTCTACAGATTTTGCTGTTCTTGTTTTCTTCCTTTGCAACCTGCTATCCCTCAGAGACAGGAAGAATTCTGTCCATCCTGTTCTGGCCTGATTTCCATGCCTGTAATGCATAGAAACACATTGTTATAGAGCTAAAAAGCCACTCAGCAAATCTAATGCCTGAATAGATATTTAGTTTCATATTTCTGTGCCAGGTAGGCAAACCAGTCCAGTCTGATTGTGCAAAACATATCACCAAAAACTGTGACTTAGGCAACACCACACAACTGCAGTAAAAGTAATGTGGTCATTTGGCTTGTGTCATGAACCTAAAGGAGGGTGCAGAATTGGACACACATTGCATTGTCAGGTATAAAAATGTATTTGTGTCTTCTGTTCAGGTACACTGAAACAGTGATCCCACACAAACAGGACTGTCCAGGCCTGAGTCTCTTACTCAGAGCTGGGAGCCAGTGTGCAGATGGCAGAGCAGCAGCTTTGGGCTGACAGTGACACTGCAGAGCAGGATCTGAATGTAAATACAGTAAATATAGCCACAGAGCTAATGAAAATGAAACAAAGTAGTGACTAATGGCTCATTTAGTGCATAAATATTTATGATTTGACTGTTCTTATCATGGACTAAATCCTGGAAGAATTTACAGCCTCTGCCCGCGGAAGTTTTTATTCAACAAAATTGACATGGAGATCAGCTTTGTTTGCTTCAAAGCAGTACAAAATATTGCTTTTCATAAATTTTCCCCATCAGGATCTGCATGAGATGGTGGATTAGATGTGAGGGGCTTCATTGAAGAACTCTTCTATCAGGAAAGACGTGACTGATGGGGAAAGAGCTGCTTGATGTGTAACCCACAGCGGATATGAGTTATTACAGCCCCAGCTGGAGAGCTTTACAGATCAAATGCACTTGATGCTGAAGGATGCTGGATCAATCACCCTTGATTGGGCCAAGATGGCAGCTGTCACGAGCACTTAGGAGCAGAGGGCAGGGTAGCCCTGCTCTGGGAATCACAGGGAAACCATGGGAATGAGTGGAAGGAGGGAAAACAGTCTTTGGGCAGAAGGGCTAGAAAATGACAGCAGCAGTGGAGGAAAAAGCTATTTTCTGTGTGGACATAAATATGGTGAAGAGATGCTTGGGACTGGAAATACAGTGGGGGCTGGTTCCTCTGGCTTGAGAAGGTTTGTGCAGCCAGCTTGGCTGGAGAGCCCTTCTTAAACCAGCACAATGGTCATGGGTGATGGGCTCCAGCACAGGCCTCACCACCAGCAGCCACAGCAGGACTGAAAGTCTGTGCAAGGAATCCTCCTGAGAGATAAAACAGTGTCAGAAAGGAGATACAGGGTCTGGGCTGAAAGGCCATTAATAAAACCATCAGAAAAATTCCTCTCATCCTCTGCTTTGTCATTCAAAGGATGACATTTTGTTCACAAGCATCTTTTGCACGAGCAGTAAGTCTGAGGACTCAGGAAATTCTTGATGGGATGTAGGACTTGTCATCTGTGTGCCAGTAGTTCAGATGTAGTCCAGATTTTAGTGGGCTCCATGTTGATAACATCTGATAACACTTTGATGGCTTTTATGCTTTTTCAACTTGTTCCAGGTGGAGATGCACCCACATCATAAAAACACTGCCATATAATGAATGCTAATTGCATGTGTGGTGGCAGGCTCAGCACAGGCCAAGGCTGGGACTCCAGCTGGGAGCAGTCCCTGCAGTCCTCTTTGCTTCCAGGTTCCCAGCATACCTTGTGATCCTAATTTCCAGACCACAGGGAGCATCAAATGGAGCATGTGTGGCTGTTGCATGCAATGTGAGTGTTTTGTGAACCCAGAAGGATGGGTCTTATCATTTAACCTGGCTTTCATAAATGAAACACTCTTTGAAAATTTATTATTCTTGTATATAAGTAACAACAATATTTTTTGTTGTTATTATTGCTATTACTAAGCAACTCCACAGGCTGCATTCAGCATGTTCTGCCAGGACATGCTATATTCTAAGAACAACTTTAAGTATTTAGCTGGGCTATATTTCCATTTCTTCCTCACCTTATGCACCACTTATAAGTAGAAAAAATATTTTTCAAGCCATCTGACATGGCAGCCTGCATTTACATACAGAGCAAGGGAGATGAAGTTGCTCAGGATAAATTTCAATTGTCTCTGTTAAAGTACACAGGCACAGATAGCAGTAGAAATATGAGGAATTTTCTCCATCACTCATATAGCAAATCATAGCTACGTGAAGACAGCAGATCTCTCATATTTGAAGCCAATATTTTTAGGATAGCAGTCTGAGGTCAAAGTGCAAACCTTCATGAGCAATGGAGTCCATGAATGTATTGCTTGTACGTGCCAATAACTGATTGTCTGCACGTGGTTTTCATTAGAGAGTTTTAGGAAGTGCTTGAACAAATGTTAGCTGGCTTGTGTGCTTATGGGTTTGCATGTGAATCTGAGCTTTTTTCTTCTCTTTTTTTTTTTTCTTTGAGTTAAAAATTCAGTCTCTGAGAAGATAAAATGTAGTTCTTTTGAGGTGAGTTCAGGCTTTTTCAAACTGATGAAGCTCTCAGTGTCTGAGAATCCTTCCAACACTGATCTTGTGCATAAAACTTTATGTCTGTGCATTTTCAGGATGCACAAAACTCCAGAGGAAAAGGAAAGCAATGGGCAAGAAAGGAAAGGAAAGCAAGAAGAAAAGAGTAGAAATTTGACAGTGAAAAATGGATTTCCATGTTAAGCATCCACTGATGAGAAATCAGGGTAACGATGCTACCAACATTGATTCATTACTTATCTGCTTCCACAAATTCCTGTGTGAACAGGAAAACGGAGTGAGAGAACACCACAAAACCAGCAGATAAAATTGCCAGTGTTCTCGATGTGCTGCTGGAAGAGAGCTCCTTGATCTACTGTGCACTGCAGACTGTCATCGTGCTCTCTGATCTGTGCCCTGGGGGGCACACGTGGCAAAAAGACCTGAGGAACAGTACCAGAGCTGCAGGCTCTCAGGGGTCCTCTCTGTGGGTACAAGACACTCACTTTCTAATATTTCCCCCACTTGATACTTTTCTTGTGGAAAGTAATAGGAGATGTTGCCACCAAAGGAATTTGGGAGTTTGGGGAATTCAGTTATGGATGAATCCTTCTGCTCCCCAGCTTGATAATGCACATTGTTTTAGGCTGTTTGTCTCTCACACAAGCATCCAAACTCTCAGGAGAGCACTGGCTGCCTGGATTTCACTGATGCTTAATTGATGGTCCAAATACACTTGCCAGCCAAAAGCTGCAAGTGTTTTCAAAGCAGATCTGAGTGTAGGGTGGTATTTTTGGCTGAACCACAAAGTGTTGATGGTGAAGAGAAGGCTTTTGGAAAGGCTTTAACATTCTCACCTTTGAATGACTCTGTGAATTGAGCCATTCATGTCAGTAAGAAGGGAAGGGCCTGAAGGATAAAGCTCTTTGTGATCCTCCCATGCTGTCACTGTAACTTCTGACATGAGACATGAGACATCACATTGCTGATGAAAGAGGGCTGGCTTTCTCCAAGGCTCATTCCAAGCTCTTCCATATCCCCCAGGAGAACACCAAACAAGGGTATGATCTACTTCAGACAAAGCAATATGTGGCATTTTTTATAAAAAAAATGTTTTTCAAACAGTTAAAATAGCCTTGTGACAAGACAGCCTTGTGCTTCCTGGGAAGGGGAAATAAGAGAGCAAATGGAGGCTCATGAATTTTCCTTGGAATTCAAGAGCAGGACATAATTTGCTGCACTAAGAAGTCTGATTTTCTGAATGGGTCTATAAATAGTGAATGCTTGGACTAACATTTGACAGCCAACAGCACCTCTTTTCTGTCTTCCCTGCAAGAAATGGTTTTTACAGCAATTTTCTCTGCCAAGGAAATGAACGCATTTTGTCCTCAAAGAGATTAAGGACTGGCATGGGTACATGTGTTTGCTTTCTAAAAAAGCCACTTATAAATGCTGCTTAAGAAGGAGAGGGCTGAATTCTGATCTTCTTGATATCCATGGCAAAGCTCACAGTGCTTTAGAAAAATCAGTTTGGAGAGAAATGACAAATAGAATATGTTTTGCCATTAATCACTTTGATCTTGGTTTCAGAAGGGTCATTTCATGGCAAAACTGCCTTTGCATGTGAAGGTTTTTCCTACCAAAAACTGCCTAAATTACTGATTATTTTTCTTTATTTTTTTTTTTTTCCTTGAAAGGACTAGATATTTTTCCAGGTCAGCAGCATTGATCTGAAATCAAGACATGGTTACAGATCTGGAGAAAAAGAAATTTCTCAATAAATCCAAGTTCTTTTTGGCCAAAGCCAGACAAACATTCAGATGTGTCTTATACCTACATGAAGCAGTCATGTGGTTATTGATTTATTTTTGTGGCTATGTTTGCCATTGGCTTTGAGCAGAGCTCCCTGTCTCAGAGTTCTCAGCACGTCCCTGGATCCTCAGGAAGAGCCTGGGTGTGAGATGTTCTCTGGGACAAGGCTCACCCTGCCATGGGTCAGAGATTTACTTCTTCCCTGGAGAAGCATGGATATGTTCCCTCCTTGGCCTTGTTTTCCATTAAAAGGGAAGCAGCAGCATCAATAATAACAACACTACAAACACAGCAACTAAGGTAGTCATTAAACTCAGTCTCCAGGTGACTTTAAAATAGATTTTAGGGATGATGTTCCAATAAACACTTTGACTTGGGCTTAATTGAAGTCCAGTGTTTTCAGAGTCAGGTATTTCATTTGTTCAATTATAGCTTTTACTGATGGGAGCGGGAAACCATGCTAGAAACTGTTCTCAGCATTTCAGTCTTTGGAAAAAGGTGTCATAAAAAAACATTAGGGAGTGTGTTCCTGTAAAATTCTCCAGCCTGCCACTTCCCACAGACACAGATTTGAAGTGGCTGACTTTGGCAAATGCTGCTTTGATCTAAAAATCTCACCTGCTTTTTAGTCTGAATAGCATCACCACGGGGCTATACAACCTTTCAGAGCAGCTCAGTTATAAATAAGGAGACCAAAAGATTTGGTCCCTGACTCTGATTACGCTTCCAGTTTCAGAGGGAAGCAGCTCTGTCAAAGTCAGAAAAAAATAATGAAATTATAAACCCAACATGGGATTGAGGTCAGGCTCCTTGAATTCTGTTAATAATTATTATTTCTGGAGTTTATTATCTTTATTATGGCGGTTCCTTGGAGCATCTTAGATAAGGACTTTAAACCCCCATTTATCTGAGAGTTTTGAGCTGCATGCCTGCTGCAGAGTGCATCTCTGTAGCTAAAGCAGCTCTTATCACTTCCTGCCTGTCCTGGCTGAGCAAGAAAGAGAAACTCCTTATGGCACGTGCACAAATATGTGTCACTGGGTGATTGAGGAGATCTGCAGAGCAGCTGCGGTGCGTTTCAAAAAAGAAGAAACTCAGTGAAATTGGAGCTGTGAATGCAGAAGCCTCCTGCAACACCACGAAGCTTCATGACACAGGAAGGGTCTGCACTGCCCGTCTGTCCTGCTCCAGCTGTGCCACTTCACCCCACCAGCTGTGGTCCAGCCCAGGACACTTGGCCTGGCCAATGCACCAGTGAAAGCCTGACCAGTGCACTGACTTTGGGTGCTAGGATTTATAAACATCTTTGTGGCCGTGTTTGTGGGTCCCCAGGGTGAGGGAAGAGATGAGAATCTTCACTCCATGTTTCAGATTTATTATTTTATGATCTATATTACATTAAAAGAAAATTATATACTAAAACTATACTAAAGAAAGAGAAAGGAGACATCAGAAGGCTAGCAAAGGAATGAATAATAAAATCGTGTGACTGACCAGAGTCCCGACACAGCTGGACCTGTGATTGGTCATCAAGTAGAAACAATTCACATGAGACCAATCAAAGATGTACCTGTTGGTAAACCATCTCCAGACCACATTCCACAGCCATCACATCGTTATTGTTTACATTTCTTTTCTGAGGCTTCTCAGCTTCTCTGGAGAAAAATCCTACTGAAAGGATTTTCATAAAATATGTCAGTGACATATCTTTATCTCTCTACATTAATCTCTAGGATAACTCTGAATGCTGAGGAAATACGAGTCTGTCAGCTTTCAGACATTAATTTATCTTTCCTGATGATGGATAGCTCTTGTTCAAGGTGCTTGAAGCTGCCTGGAAAGCTGGAAAAGTGGTGCAGTCCAGCACAGCAATAATTTGACAAGCACAGATTGAGGAAATTTTCCCCTCTCCAGAGTGGGGAAAGAAAAATGTGATAAACTTGCAAAATTTCAAATCATCATCACATTTTATGAGGCTGGACTAGAAGGCATGTGTGTCAGAGAAATACATACATAGCAATGTTTATAGTCCTATTACTATATTGCCCAGATTAAGTGATTTATAGTAAAAGAATCTGCACTCAGGGGTCCATGAGCATCACTTCTTCACAGGCAAGAGTTGCCTTAGGAGTAAGATGAAACCGGTGCAGAAAAGAGATCAGTCAGAAAAGCAACCCCACTTGAATGCTTGTTACTGTTGAGAAGAGACTGAGGCACTAACAGACCCTTACAGGAGATGTTTCAGTTCAGAGCCCTCCTGGCTCACTCCTCCCTGAAATATTTGTCAAAATTGTACAGAAAGATGCTCAGCTGGAAGAGAACTTCATAGCAAGAGGGGCTTGAAACAACATTATTTAATGAAAAAGAAAGGAAATCAAAGCAAAGAAGATTATAATGTTTGAGAGAGAGCTGAGCAATGGTCTGACAGGTTATAGCTGTCAGACCTGGGAGGGACATAACCCCTGGACAGCCCTCCCTTCACTTCTGCAGGCCTGTATGGCTCTCTGGAGACAGCAAAGCAAGGAGCATCCTTGCATCCCTTCAGCTCTACAGAGAGGTCTCTGCAGTCTGCAGAATCCACCCCTGCTCCTTCCTGCATGATTAACACAGGGATAACCTCTCTGAACTATTTGCCTTTATGCATTTTACTTCTTGTCCCAGAGAACACAGTGAGTGAAGGGATGTTAAATTTGTATTTACAAGAGGAAAGCAATATGCACAAAACATTGTCCACTTGAGCTCACATTCTCTTAAAGCCCCAGAGTCTGTTAAACCAAATAGGATCCTCTGCAAGGAGGACCCTAAAAACAAACACTTTATGGCAAGCAGCAAGTGCTTAAATTCCTAGAAAAGCTTCCCAAGTCATGGTGTGCTTCTGCACAGCCATGACTCCAAGGCTATTCTGAGTGAAAAATATGATTTACAAAGAATTCTGTGCAGGTGGCTTAGCAGGTCATGTGTTTCACAGTGGATGTGTTCTACTCACTATGAATATTGTGCTGTCCTGAGGAATGAATCATTTGTATTTGAAGAAGTCCTCAGGCATCCATTAAACATAACCTGGAGCTTCACAGCCATATTCCTCTCTCTTCCTGGAGACTTTCCATCCTCTGGCATGACCATGGATCTCTATGGTGAGAGAACAAGGTGCTGTTTGCATAGCTCAGGTGAATTCCCACACTCAGAGTGACTGACAACAATTGCAAAACTCATTTTTTTTTAATGGAAAACCTTTAATGTGACTCCATCCCTGAATAATGCAGCTCCTGTCATTCCAGTTGTACTTCTGAAGTCTTTGCAGATGCCTTTCTTTCCATTCACTCAGAGTGATGAGACACTCTCTGTAGCTTTGCTTTCACAGCTCTGCTTCTCTCTGGAGGGAAGCAAATCTGTCCCTAAGCAGCTGCAAAAGGAAGGATGTGTGATAATGATCCCAGTCTGACCTCCACAATATCGATCCTGGCTGTGAGACTGGACACATGCCTTCCTTGGTATTGGTGTGGAAGAACTTTCTTCCTTATTTCATTTCTTAAGGATCCTGCTTTCCTGTGCTTTGAATGGTGATAATGGTAAATAAAATTCGTGGGGTGGCGGGGGAGAGGGAGTAAAGAACTGATTAAGAGAAAATTCTCATTTTATTCCTGCAGGTAAACGTGCTTTTTTCATTCTCTGTGTTGACTTAGAGCGCCCTGAAATTGCAAAAGCTTCATCGGTGTTTTTGTTACTCAGACTCGCTGGGGACGTGTGCCGGGGATGGCGAATCCCTTTGGCTCGGTTACCTGAAGCCGCTAGATGGTGCAAGCAGACCTCGTTCCTGCGGGGCGCCCGGCGCCGGCAGCGGGCACGGCTCAGACGGACCCAAACCCTCCCGTCTGCTCCCGAGCCTTCCCCTGCCTCCGGAACCCCAGAACGCCTTCGAAAATTCTGTGCCACATCAGGAACGGTGGGATTGTTAGCCGGGGACTTTAGGAGCAGGAGGATAGGAATGAAGTTTAGGAAGGAAATGTGGGATCTCAGCGCGTCGTAGCCGATGTCCAGAGATGCCAGGAGAACCCTTGGGGGTCTCGGAAATCCTGGAATGTTGCCAAGAGTGTTTGGTGGCTTGATTTTGATCCATCCACAGAAGTAACAAGAGTTTGAGGACAAGAGAATCACTTTAGAGTGAAGGATGTAAAAGAAACATATTTAGAGGGTGAAATATAAACTTTAAGGTTTTTGGTACAGGGGGGTTATGGAGACAAGATGGAGGGATCAGGGCGTGTCTCGTCCTTCTTCTTTCTTCTTCTTGTCCTCCATCTCCTGTGGTGATGTTGGCACTTGGGGATTGGTTTATGGTGAAGGTGCACTTGCCAACATGGGTGAAAAGCATTGGAAAATAAAAGTAAATATTATGTACGTAGATTTTAGTATAAAAAGACATGACCGCCCCGTGGGTGGTCACGAGTGCCCTTGGCTGCCTTGCAGGTCAGACCTCTGCTGGGCAGACAGAAAATTTTGTAGATAAGGAACAATAAACAATCTGAAGATCGAAAAGCTGAAGAGTCCAGACTCGTCCTTTGAAACGCGTCCACCCAAGAACCACCCTACCCGTGTCGGGGCAGAGACAGACAGCCAGACCCGACAGGAAAGAATAACAAAGTACTTTACACAGAATGGTCACTCTGTTATTGGGTTTAAGGCAAAGAGGGGCCACAAAGATCATTTGATGTGATGCCCTACATTTATTGTCACTGACAGAGCATAGATTTTGAGATGCTCCTTGATCAGTTCTTATTTTAGACATTAACATTCCTTTTAGACAAAAAAAATATAGGAAGTATTGAAAAATCTCAAATTTCTTCATCATGGCCGTGTGAATGGGCAAACAGAGGCACAGAAGACTTGGAGCCACACAGCAGCTCAGGGCCAGGGCCAGAGCCAGCAGCTGGGTCTGCAGTGCTGCTGTTCCTCCTGCCTCTCTCCAGTTCCTCTGCTGTTCCAAGAGTTTCCTGCAGTGGAAATCCCTGCCCAAAGCAGGGACAGAGGAGGTGACAAAGTGTCAGTTCCTAAGCCAGGCCCACCCAAACCCACACGGGAGGCAGGCAGTAAAAACTGAGACCTTTGCAATCCTTATTCATTCAGGAAGGGTAACAGCACTGCCCACATTGCTCTGCATGCAATTCTGATGGCAAGAGAGACTGATGTAGAGCAGGGCATTTTATGCTCTGGTTTTTATTTTGCATCAATTTGGAAAAATGACCTAAAGGAAATGACAGCCTCCCTTGGCTTTATTTGCCTTCATCCATTGAAGTGTGGTAATAATACCTTTGAGGACTGTGGCAAAGCCTAATATGCTGTTTGCTCACCATAGGATAAAAGATTTAATTAATACCAGAGGAGGAGCTAGATTCTAATTCTTTGTTCCCATAATTGATCTCTACAGGCCTTTCTAGCATTAGAAAAATGAACATCTCAGACAGAAAGACTTATTTTGAAGTTTATTGTCTTTTACTGACAAAAAATCACTGGATACACACACAACATTTTAAAAAGCCAAACCAAACCACCATCCATCACACTACAATTAAAATAATGGTCAAACCAAACCCTAACACAGCCAGAACAACGCTGACTTCAGGGTGTGTTGGAAGACAGGGGAGCTCTTTAAAGTCATATCACCAAGCACAGCCCATGCACAGCTGGTGGTGTGGGATGGGTAACCACTTCAGGAACTCAGTGGGAAGGTGTTTGTTACAATTTCAGGGTTAGGAACAGAGAAATAAAACAGATCTGGTTGAAGGGTACCCTGAATGCACAAGTTTTCTCTTCAGGCAGATCAGTTCCCCTGCATTTCCCACCATGTCCATGGAGGCAACCAGCAAGGAGGATGTTTTCACAACCACTCTTTGAACAGGTGGCACCACTGAGCAGCGCCAGGAGCTGGACTTGGTGATCCTTGTGAGTCCTTTCCAATTGAGGATATTCTAATCTATGAATACTGAATGCCACAATGCATCCTGGATGTTAAATTTATGTCTCCACCCAGATTTCAGACCAAAAAAGCATCCCTAAGATATCCCCCTCAAGGCACATTGTGCCTTTTCTCCTGCTTTGGAGCCCTGGTCTTTGCTGGAAGCCTCCAAACATCATTTTTGCTTCCTGAGTTATCTCTGAAGCAAACTCTGCCATTTCCATCCCACTGCAGGCAGTGATTTTTCCTATTCTGCAGCCAGTCAATATTTGAATTGGCAGGAAGATGGGGTGTTTCAAAGGACAGATAATCTTTTATTTGTTCTCTTCCATCCTTGCTTATACTCGGCCCAGACTTCTGCTTAAATGTCTCCAGTTTCTCTTGCTGCTATTTTTAGTGGAATTTAAGTTCCAGTGGTGGAGGCCACGGGACTTGAATCATTGCAGCCCGTGGTCCTGCTGGCGTGGCTGATTATAACTGCACCAGGCAGGTCTGATGCAAACACACCAAATGTCATCTCCTGCACCACAGCCCCATCCCAGAATAGCACCGACCTCAGCACCCCTCTAAATGCTGTCTGGATGCTGAACTTTGCCTGCCCTGAGTGCAGGAGGAAATGCAGTGCTCAGGGGAGGAGAGTGGCTGCCAGCAATGGCAACCAGCACATCGGGCATGGCTGATGGGGCTGTGAAGGGAAAGGAGATGCTGAGCAGTGCTGACAGGCTCCTAAGTGTCATTCCCAGGCCATGGAGGGGACTGTGTGACCTTGGGGTACCTTCCTGAGAGGAGGAGGGAGCGTGGGTGCAGATCCCTTCTGCTGTCCCCAGTGCTGCTCCTTGCAGGGGTTTCTCTGTGTTTGCTTCAGGAGGAGAGCACAGGGCAGGGCTGAGGATGCAGAGCAGATGCAGCAACCACCGTGCCCTTCCCCTGTCCTCCCTGCCTGCCCTCTTCCCTCTCCCCTCACCTCCTCCAGGGCAATTCCCACCTCATTTCAGCCAGAAATCCGGGCAGAAATCAGGGAGCAGCATGGATTTATAGCCGGGGCTCCTGAGAGGGACAGGGCAGCATCAGCGCTGCTCTGCAGATCCAGGGCTGCACAGAGGGGTGAAACCCCACCCAAATCCATCTTCCCCACACAGATTTATTGCTCTGGGCTCCTCAGTGCTCTTACTCACGTTTGTGCAAGCCCTGGCTGTGACCTGGGGCTGCAGCAGCCCCTGCTTTCCCAGGCTGTGGTTGTTGGCAGGTAAGAGGAAGACAAACCACAGGGGCTGCTCACACACCGAGGGAGAGGGGCACTGGACATGGACAGAAAATGAGCCTGTTATAGGTAAAAGTTAAATTAAGTTATGTTAAATTAGGGTATAGTTCAATTATATTGTATTAATGATGTTATATTAATTGTATTATGTTAAGAGTGGGGGGGGCATTCATATCCATAATAAGCCCAAATGTTCATTTTTCTGCCTGCCCAGTGAATGTTGCTTCTCTTGTTAGAAAAGACTGGCTGGAAAGCTGTAACAAAAGGCTCCAGGGTTATATCTGAGCAAGCAAATTGTTTTGGTCAGTATTAAGTAATATTTATAATTTAATTTTTTTGGGGAGAAACAAATTTTAAAAAGAGCAAGATCTGTTTTGAAACACCTATCACAAAAGCAGTGTGCTTTAATAAGATCATATATCCATAGGCAATTCTTGGCAAGGCTACAGGATCCAGAAAGGAAATGTTAACATTTAAAAGAGATCTTTTTGCTGTTTAATGATCTTTGCTATACATTTCAGAGCCTGCTCTTTTTCTGACTCTACAAGTTGTGTATATAAAACTGACAAATAGAAACAGAAACATGTTATCTGTGCAATCAAATAGGACAAACCACACACAAAAGGGTTTCTAATATTATCAGCCTTTTACACTGAATGGATTATTGTCTCACAAAGAAATGCAGCTGGATTACAATATTTGATAAACAGCAAGAAGGGGAGTGTTCTGCTTGTGCAGTACCCACAAGGAGCAGTTGCAGCTCCAGGATATTGCTCTGCTTTTGTAAACATTTCAAAGGCAGCCCTGCTGAAGGGTTGATGGCAGTGCTGTTTGTGCTTAGGTGCTCATGCTCAGCTGCAGTGTAACAGCCTGCTCAGCTCAGGGTGGCTGTGGAGGCTGCTGCAGCCTCACTGGTGAGCCCCTCTTGGTGCTGGCTCTGGTGTGGAGGGAGCCTGCAGCCCCAGCCAGCGACTGGAATTGCTTTTTGTTATGCACTGCATAACTGAATAATGGAAAGGCAACTCCTGCCCTGAGCAACATCTAATTGCTCCAAACAGCACAGGGAGAGCTGCATGCAGGAGTGCAAGGGGAAGTGGCACTGCCTTGGGTCGAGCAGGCAGCAATTTCTGTGTGCCAGGATCTTTGTACTCATGGGCTGAGGGAGGAGGACAGGTTTTTTAAAATTTCTTCTTTAGAGAATATTTTTGGTGTCAAGAACAGCAGAAGAGGAAGGACAATATATTTATTAACAGCATAACAAGAGTGAGCATCAGCAGGGGAGTGTCCTGAGGCTGGCAGAGGTGGCCCAGGGCACACCTTGAGCCAGGCTCTGTTCTTTGCAGCAGCCTGGTTACTCTGGTATTCCTGGACACAGCCACTGCCCTTTCCAGCAGGTGCAGCAAATGCAATTAGTTGCTATGGATATTGATCCTGCCTTTGGAGCCTAACTTTGAAGTTGGTTTGGGTTATCTGAAAAACAAAGATGTAGCACGGCGCTTTGCCTTCACTAGGATTGCAAATTATTTCTTTTATCCTTGAATTTTCCTTTTATTGCTTTGCTTTCTCTCTTTTATTTATTCTCGTGAAGAGACAGTCTGTGCAAATATTGTGATTTGAAAATAGAGGCAATGGAGACAGCCTATTGAAATCTCCTTTCATGTAGATGCAGGCTCTAAGCAGAGCTAAATCAGAGGTTTTTGGGTTATTTTTTACAAAGAAGTGGGAGTACCTGATTATTTTTGACAAAGAGAAATCATATAGAAAGAAAAATATAGTATTTAATTGCAAATGGAATTCTAGAGGTTCTCAAGATACATTTTGATTCAAACTGAGACTGCAAACAGCTCAGAATTCAGATGTCCAGCTTATTAAAAAAAAAGGCTATTTGGAAATATCAAGATTTGAATTTTGAATTTCCAGAACACTTGAAGATTACTGAAGCTTGATCCTCAGATCCTTGATTTGCCTGTGTCTTAAAGTTTTGAGAGATCTGCTACTCTATACTTACATGACAATCTAAGCAAAACCAAGAAAAATATCTTACATTTACAATAATTATTTAATTTAGGAAATTAAAAATATTTATTTCAAAAAAATTAATCAGTTACACATAGACAATGTTGGAAAACTGCCCAGAAGGTGAAAAAGATCATTAATATTTTGGTGCTTCATATTTCTTATCAGAAGCTTTTCCTTGTGGTCATTGTTCACAGTGTAGAATTTCAAAAACATACTTGGTTTTCCCTGAAAAAGGATTTTTAATCAGAAATCAGGAAAAGTTATTGGCAAGCACATCACTACACAGAAGTCAACTGGCACCACTTCTTCACCTTCTTTACTGCAGGTAATCTAGATAGTTAATTATAATTATAATTTTGGTTATGGATATAATAACAGTTTTCAGTGGATATATCTTACCTGGATTCCTCATGGAAAAGGCACAGAAAGAGAAGGAAAAACTGAATGAAGAAATGCTCTCCTGTTAAAATCCAGAGCCTTTTTCTCATGTCAGGGCTTTAAATAATGAATTAAGCCAGAGAAGATATTCATCTTTAGTACAAGTCAGTGTGATGCTCAGTCCATTTCCCTTTCAATCCAGAATACGTGGTCAAAATGGGATTTCTGCTTTAAATCTGCATATAATTCTTGTGTGAAGCATCTGTAATGCCTGGATTTTGTCCCACTACTTCAGTCATTTCTGAAAAGGCAAAACCAGCTTTATGTAAGAATTTCCTTTAATAAAAACCAAAAAATCCTGGCCTGTAAACCTGTGACTGTTTATTATTCATAAAGCTATTCTTGTCCATAACTTCTCACGTATGATGGGAGCCCCTAGAAGCTAAAAATCAAGAAATTGTGTACAAATATTCACCAGCACAGAGTCATAAAACACAGTGAAGGATCTGAAAGTTGGAGGGAAAAGGCTTTGAACGTGGTTCTCCCTTAATTTGGCTGAATGAAGCAAACAAACCTTTGGAAAATGAAAATGAAGAAATCAGATAATGAATAACAATAAAGGCTCATTAAAACTTAGACGTGCGCCCCTCAAATATAATTACCTTTAATATGATTTCATCAAATGTCACTGAAGAGCTGGAAACTCATAATGATGAAACACTTTTCATCAGTGAGGAGGTCTCACTGGGCTTTATAAATATTGACAATGACTCTTCCTGCAGGGAAAATCTGGTGCCTGGAAATGTTTAATCCGATAGAGAGCCCAGGCAGCGTCAGACGGGGGTGCAGGTGGGGCCATCCTGCACCCAACACCTGCAGGATGGGCACCTCCACTCAAATCCCACTCTTGGGATGCTAAACACTTGTCAGATCTGAATATCTGACTGTGGAACTTCCCTCCCCTAGAGTGTTTAAACTTCACAAGGATTAACTGACCTGGATGAGGTGGTGAGCTGCCCTGTAAAGCAGGGGAGCTAGAAGGGTTTATGAGTGTGGAAAAGCTGTTCCTAAATATTTTCTGTGTGATTGGCTTTGTTTACACAGGAAAATGGAAGGGAAAATGGTATAAAACAATATAAAACTTTATGTAACTTTAAACTGTATATAAACAATATACTATTGACTATAGTATATAATGATATAACTTGTAAGCTGTGAACTATATAAACTTTACATAATTAAAAAAAAGCCAGGATTATGTTTATGACATAAATAATACATATTTATTATATAAATAAACATACATTAATCATATAATTATATATTATATAAACAGAAATTAATTATACAATTATATATTATACAAATATGTATTGTATAACTGTATGTTAATTATAGAAATATATGTTTATTATGTAAAGCCAGGATTGTATGACAAAGAAGACACTCCATGTAACAGAATCCTGATCTTACATAAGTTCTCTTTCCTTTTCAGAAAGGCAAAAATGTTAGAGAGTGAAAATTTAATACCTTTGATGCCATGCACAGAGGAATCCCTTCCCTCCCTTTGCAGAAATACTCTCCTGCTCATGGGCTGCTAAAGATGGATGTACTGAAGGTTTTTAAAGTGTTCAGCAAATCACATTTTTCGATTTCATGGCTTCTGTGGTCTTATCCATTGTGTTGCATTCTGCTATATTAAAGAAAAAAAAAACCCTCTTGTTGCCAAACTAAACCCTTTTAATGCTGTCAGGAAAAGCTCTGCCTTCAGCTTAGTTTGTGCAGTTCATGGTTTCTCCGTTTGAACAAATGCATCTTTCGATTCAGCTCTGGCTCTGTTGTTTGCAGCGAACCTTTCAACGCCCAGGGCCTGGATCTCTCCCTCCCAGGCCCCCGTGAGGGGATTGGTGCTGACCAGGGCTCCAGAGGCTGAGTGGGGTCTCACCCCAGAGCTGCTCCAAGCTCCCCTCTCAGGAGGGCCCTTGCTGGTCTCTTTTCTCCCCGGTGGGAGATGATGGCATCAGATGATGCTGGTGGCATTTTGTTAACCCCGACACTGCGCCCTTGCCACGTGCCAGACGCCACCATGGAGGTTCCTGGCCATTGTGTCTCTTAATTCCTGCTTTTAACCATCTGACACCAGGCCAGCTTTGCTCCTCTGTTGTGTTCCTTGGATAAAATGGCAAAAATGAAGGCATCTGGGAAAGTGCAGGTGTAAGGAGGTATTCTATTGAACTGCTTTCCCCTGGAGGATCCATGGAAAACCTCTAGCCCCTGTACCATAGAGGGCTCATTTAGGACTCCTGTGGCTCTGAGAAGCTGTCACTAACACACCAGGGAAGTTTTGAGCCTTAAAAGTGGAATCTCACATGAAAACATGCAGCAAGTTCACTGCCAGCCAGAACTTTCTTCACTGCTTGGAGCTCTCTGGCTCAAATTTGCTTCCTCTTTTTCTGAATGCATTCAACACAGCTTCATGCTTTTACTTGTTGTGTTCCCTTGGAAAATGTCCATGAAGACACCAGGAAAAGCTCAATCCATATAAATGTCCAGTTGCAATGCATACATTATATAGGTTTTTTTAGTAGGATTGAAAACAAATCTGCAGAGCTCAGTTTATGAATATATTATATCCACACCTACATATAAATATATGTGTTTATACATCAGTGTGACATTACATGTTTGTGCTTATGGACCCCTGCACATACTACACAAAATTATCTATCACATTAGGACTAGACAAGACTCACAAAAGCTTGGAAAACTGACAGAAAACAGAAGGGACCACAGCCAGTTTTGATGGCTTCTGACAATAAATAGTAACCTTTATTTTTCACTTACATAGCACAGGCCACACATCACATTCATGGGCAAACCCTGCCATAGCCAATGGAAATATATCCATTAACAACACCAATTTATTCTCCTTTCATTTCAGGGTTCTACAAAGCAAAATGAAATATGAAATAAAGCAGGATTTATGCTGAGGGAAATGAATTTTTTAATTTGAATGCATTGATCAGGAATGAATAATTTGCCCCATGTTTTGGGGTCATTAGTGTGGGAGATAGTGCAGTGCAGTCCAGCAGAGTCTAAGTTTAGCAGTGATATTTCTCATAGAGCATGAAGCTAATTAGTCCCTCTGAAAATTCCCCCTCAGTCCCTCATGGATTTCTTTCTGGAAAACCTCAGACAGTCAATACAGAAGTTCCTCTTGATGCTATGCATCTCTAGTTAACTCTTTATTTTTCAGTGGAGGACCAGGATGAGTGTGCCAGTCTTGAAGGTTGCTCGCTGATAAATCCACACACTTTTCTGGGCTTTAGTATTGCAGCCATTAATAAGGAGAAAATAAGGGAGGGTTGTCCTGCTTGGATTTTCTGTTGCTAAAGCCAGTGCTGAAGAAAAGAGGGTGTGTAGGAACCCCAGGATTTGCACCTTCAGCCTGGGCTGCAGGCACCACCAGCACATGAGCACTGCTGATAAATACACCATGTATTTCAGAGGGTCCCCAGGGCAACCAACAGCTCTACTCACAAAAAACCAAATGGTTGTACACCAGGTTTTCTGCTGTTTCCTTCACTTTTGATTCTTCCCTTCCCTTGTTCTCCTTCTATCCTGCCCTGCTTCCCATGCCTGTCATTAATTCTGCTGCCTCAAAGGCTTTTGGAGAGCAACCATTATGGAGACATTTCTGCCAAGGGCAGCCCAGACCAGGAGTTCCAGCCCTGTTGTAAACTCACAGTGATTTCCTTAGCACTGACATGTTTCCCCTTCAGTTGAGCAGCTGCAAAAAATTACAGGCTCTGAAATCTCTGGGTATTGTTCCCTCTGTGAGTGGTAGGGATCTGCTGGGGCCAAGTTCCCTTCCATATGTGTAAACTGCTCTCCCCAGGAATACTCCTGCTAACTCTGCTCTAAACAGCCACTGCCAGATTATTTCTAGGCTTTAAAAAGATTTTCTTCAACCAAACACATTTAGGATTTTCTAATAGCAGTTTAAACCTAATCTGAGAATGTCTGGAAGTGGAAAATGACTTCTACATGCTGGGGATAGTGTTCCATTACCAGTAATTTATTGTCTTTAAGAGCATCACTGGAACATTTATTGACACAACAAAACACAGACATTTCTGGTTTATTGTAAAATCTCATTGTGCTCAGCCATTTGTGACTAAGCACAGCAGTGCAATTTATACTCCCAGGCAGGGCTTCCTATTTTTCCAAGTGTGTTTAAACTCATATGAAAATTATACAGTCCAAGGGACAAAAAAAAATGTCTCCTGTTGGAAACCAGAGTAAAACCACAAGCTGTATTGGTGGAAGAAAATCAATTAAGATCTTTAGAAAGGAGTTTGGCTGAAGAAATTTACTGCAGCGTTTCCTGTTGTGTATGCTGGTATCTAAGAGATTATGACTGGTTTGTTGAAGCAAAGGATCTCAGTCATTTTAGATTGTAAATAATGCTTTTCTGTGTTAAGAATTCAACAAACTCATGTGGGATATAAACTTAGTATTTTTCTCTTCATTGACTAGAACAGATATTTCAGAGAAATATAATTTCTAATTAAAAGTTACTCAATAGAAAACTGTTCAAAAAGCTTTTTTTTTTTTAATACTTATATATTTATAATTATTGCTAAGACATTTTAGATCCAGTCCTGCAAAGTCACATCTTGAAGTCAGGGATTAAACATGTGGGTAACTTTTAGGTCTGTCAGAGTACTAGAGTAGAAATCTGGTTTGAATTTCACCCATTAGCAGTGGGTGAGGGAGCACCTCCATGGAGGGTTCTGGGTGTCTGAGGAGATCCTGAGTGAGTCACAGGGGCTGAGAGGTGCAGCTCATGCACCCCACATTTCACTGATGTTCTACTGCATTGTTCAGAGCAGTCTCAGGAGTGTATTTTGCAAGGATTCAAAACTGTTCAATGTCAATTTTTAACCATCATATATTTTAGAGGCTCTCGTGCATTTTTATTTTGAATATATTTATTTCTTGGTACATTTCACCAATTAACTTGACCTCTATCACCTACCAAAAGAAAAGCCCATTGACTTCTTAGGTTTGTCTAGAATAGATGTAGGTGGGTGGCAGAAACCTCTTCTTCTGCCTTCCCCTCTTTCCTGTAAGACCAGGATATTTCATGTAAAGCCTTGTCCTGTAAAACTAATGTGATTTTCTCCAGACCAGGCAGTTAACATTTCTCATTGACTGCACTTATATCTAACATATTGCATAAAGCTCTGAAGAGATTTCATTTATGCCAGCAATATAAATAAGGCCACACAAAAGCTTTTTGTCCCCAAGCTGATCTAGTATCTTTGTTCCTGCATTAGAGTTGTTTGTTTTCTTGCAAGCTCTGACTGTTTCTTTGTCCTCTCATGCCATAATTATTTCATTAGGACCCATGAGGCTGCTGCATCAGCAGAGCACATTCAGCCCAGGTGTTGCTAAAATGATAATCTATGGGAAGCAATCACAGCATTCAGCAGCCTGCAGGTCACACCTGCTCAGGGTGGTGGGCTGGTTTTCCATTATGAATTTTCCACAGGGTTTATTCCAGGATAATACATTTAGAGGTAGGTCTGGTAGGCAATTCGAGGATTTTAGAGTGGATTCACTTTTCATGATGGATAGGATTTGCAATTAAATCTTAATTAAGTAAGGCAAGTTTTTTGAAGCCCCTTTCACTGATGATTCGAGGGACTCTACTGTGACATCATAATTCTTAAAAATGGCAGATGAATCTTGTTTGATTTAATTCACACTTAACTTGCCCTTTAGAAAGACAAAAAAGTTACAGCTTGGTTTAACATTCTTAAAGCCAACTGCATTAAAAATGTGTTAAAGAACAAGGAATGTTGTTCTCCACAAGAATTCCCAGGGTGAGTGGGTTGTGCACCATTACCTGAATAACTGATCTTAGGCACACAAATCCCTTTATGTACATGTGTCTGTAAACACAAACTCGTCCTGCATTCTTATTGCCAAACATTTTTCTTTATAAAAGGAGCTCACAGTTTGTGCCTGGAGGGGACTGTGTTTTCTGAAGACACCAGTTTCAAAGACATGTAAGCAGTCAATATAAACACAATTCACCTGCAATGACTGAATTCCTCTGAGCTCCAGGGATAAGAAGGACCTTTTTTTGTCAGAGGCTTTTTAGTTTCAGACAGATTTCTGAAGAAAATAATTAGATTTGTAAATCTGAGACCAGCATTTCTTCCCATTGATCACAGAGCTGAGTGGCCTCAGGGCTGTGTTCACTCCAAAGGGAAAACCAGCTTGGAAAGAACAGATACAACAAGGTGTTATTTAGCCCAGTTATTTTCCAGCTTTTAATGTGCTTGGCAGAGCCTCTTTTTCTTGTCAGATGAAGCATGTCAGAGGCAGATCCATCTCTCTCTCTCTCCATCACTAACCTGTGGTCAGTGACACCAGAGTGCTCAGACAAGGCCTGCCATGGAAATGCTGAAAATAGCTTCCCTGGGCACCTTGCAGGGTGGTGGCTCTCCTGGACAGCTCATGGGGACAGAAACATTGAATCCTCTGCCCCATCCAGCTCTGGGCAATGCTTGCTCTCAGGAATGAAAAATATTCTGGGTGCAAGAAGCCAGCAGAGAAATGATGATGCTGAGGGTGTGGGATGGAAGGGCACTGCCTCTCCTTCCTCTCCTGTCTCCTGTTCTTGAGGTTAAAGTCTCAAGCAAGTCCAAAAGATGAGGATATACCTGGAATACCTCCAGGTATATCCTCATATCCTAGATATATACATATATATAAAACCAATGGTTATGTGTATATATATTGCCACTGATGAAGCATTCATGGTGTTTATTCTGTCATTACTTTAGCTACCATGTATATATGTAGACCAATATTTTCCCATCTGTACCTAAACTCCCTTTTCATGCTGCACCTCATTTAAGTGTCCCAGGTGATGTCTATTCTTCAGGATTTAGACAGGGAGCAGGGTTAAGTGGTGTTTTTCTACTCAAGCAGTTCCCCAAGTAGAGAATTGTCAAATGCTTTTTTTCTAATTTGCATAGCAAAACACTTTAAAAAAAAATAAATTTAGAGGAATTTTACCGTAGAATAAAATTTCCTAAATTTGAAACGCAATGAAAATTTCAGACCTTCATCCAAAACCCTCACAATATTGTATTTTTTGATTTGTTTTCAGTGTGAATTATACAAAGCAAACGTGAAGGAACACCATCTCAGACTGCTACTACTATTTTGGGTCAAGACTGTGTGTGAACAATATTTTAGAATAAGTACTCTAACTTGAAAAACTTTACTTTTGAAGAGGTTAAATTATTTAGTGCATATGGATAGCCTATGCCATTATGTATAGAAGTCCAGAATTTTGTCCATGACACATATATACATGTATGGTCCTGCAAAACACAGAATCACCTGTTTATGTTCATATTTATTATGTTCATATTTATTTATTTATTTAAAACAACAAAGAATCACCTATTTATGTTCATATTTCCATCTACTCTTCCACCACAGCTTTCCCACATCTGTAAGAACCTCCTGCACAGTTTCTTGGTGGATGTGGAAGTGTCTGCCCTGTGTTCTGACATTAAAATTAATGTTCTTGTTTCTATTCAAAGGACAAAAAGTGATTTTTTACTCCTTTTTAGCAGAGACACAGGAGCTGTTCAATCTCTCTTCTTCTCCCACAGCCCCTTTCTCCACCCTGAGCCTTTCCAGCTTTAAAAATCACCCCTCAGAGCATGTCAGACCTGGTTATCACACACACAGCTGTTCAGCCAACTAAATGTTTAGCATTATTGATGAATCGGTCAGTGATCCTCTTAAAAGCAAAATTTCTGCTTTTCTTTCCTCTCTCCTCTGAACATTGCATGCCATAGTGAGCAGTTGTGTATACAGAAATATATGAATACAGACACATTCACGTCTGTATGTGTAGAAATCCACTTTCACACGTGCACTTTCTGGAGGTTATAATTTCTGCAGATTAAACCACAATGCACACCCTCTGTGCCTGGAGGAGAGGAGATGCATTATTCAGTGGAACTCACTACCACCCAGCCTCACTGCAGAGTAATTAGCAGCATGACTGTCGGGCACAGAGGGGGGAAAAAAACTCTGCAAAGGATGGAAAAGCTGGCTGAGTGTATTACTTGCTATTAGTAAAACATAAGCTGCCAGGTATGGCTTCCAACTTAAATGGTAAGAATTATTTATAGCAGGAATTTTTCCCCAGCAGCAATAGCTGCCAATGATTAATTCATACAGAAAGCTGAGTTAATTATGAAGTATTGCAAATTAAAACTCCAAGCACTAAAAATAAATGTAAATCTTAAAAAGAGACAGCTTCAAAAGGGATTACTTTTCCCAAAGGAGTCAGCAAGGTAGTGCATTTCTCAGACTGGACTGTGAGAACCATGAGGGCTTTTCCCTAAATTTCAACATTCAAGGAACCTGTAGGCAAATGAGCAAAATTCCACTTCTCCCTGGTGCTTGCAATGGAATCACAGAATGCTTTTGGTTGGAAAGGGTCTTAAAGATCATCTCATTCCACTTGACCAGATTGCTCCAAGCCCCATCCAACCTGGCCTTGAACACTCCCAGGGATGGGAAGTATTTGTAAGTCCTGAAAAGTTTATTTCTAAATAAATATATGCTTTTGGAACTAATTTCAGAGTTTATTTATTTTAAAATGTTCTTATTAGAAGTTTATTTCATATTAATGTCTTATTAAAATTAATAAAGTGATCACATTGTTAAATATGGGTCTAATAAGCATGTGTATAGTTAAAGAAGTCAAAGCAAATAAAATGTAGCTGACCAGCATTTTTCAAAGCATGAAAGCATTTTTGAGCATTTTTGCTCCACTGTTCTGTTGAAAGCAAAAATAGCAACAGGAAGAAACAACTCCCTGGCTTTTCTTCACTCTTTTTTGAGCAATCTTAATTAGAAATTACAGAGCAGTAAAATCTTCTAATCATCAACAGCTGATTTGGCTGTGGCTATTCCTTTTCTGCTTGTTCTTCAGTAGGTACAGAGATGGCTGATTAAAGACCAAGGGGTATCAGTGAGGGAATCATTTTTTGCCTGAATGCAGTTCACACCTGCAGAGCAGCAAACCTGGCAGGCTCTGCCCTGCTCCCTGCCTGGGTAACCACAATTCCACCAGCTGGATGGGCAAAGCAAAAGCATCCAGGCACCAACAGGCATCTTCACATGCAGATGGGTGTTTTTGAGTGCTCTTCTGTCTACCCATGCTAATGGAACAGGCATGATCCTGCATTTATATCTCAGCATGTTTTATCAAACAATCAATTAGCTGAAGGCAAGAGAAACCAGGACAAAGGGAGGGATTTAAAACTCCAGCAAAGTGAGCAGATATTGTCAGTGTGTTGTAGCACCACAGCAAGACAGGGATGAGGAGGAGAAAAATGCCACGAGAGAGGACTGAGAGAGGAGGCAGGAGGAAGGGAAGGTCCCCCCTGTCATGTCACTGATGCCAAGAGATAGAAATAAATTACTTCTACAGTCATGTCCCTCTTTAGGAATGATTAGAAAAACATCTTATTTCTCTCCACATCTGCTTTTTGACAGGTGACAAAACAACAGCATTGCTGTTGATTCTCTCTCCTGTGAACTGTTGAGAGCAAAAAATACCCAGGCCCACATTTTCCTGGTAGAATATTGCTATTGACACTCCACTGACGTGCATTCCATATTGATGCTGCTCCTGCTGCTGACCAGAGCTGGTGCTGCCCTCCTCCTACTGCTATCCATGCAAGCTGTCAACTAAATAATGTCATTTTTTGACCAAGTGCCTTCAGTATCTGACACTCGAAAGATGAAACATTTCTCCTCACTTCAGTCCACTTGATTGTATTTTTCTATTTCCTCTGAATAATTGTTTTGGAAATTCAACTTCAAATGTGAATGTGACCAACTCCTGAAGCTTCTGGTTAAAAAAGGTTAACAATCCCAAACCAATTATGAGCCATCATTCAAGAATCAATAACCAATTAATAGCTTTGGGTGACACTTTTCATGTGCTGGCATAATAGGTTCTGCATAGAAATAATATGTGGTGGACATTTTAAATAAAATCAAAGTTACCTGCATGCAAGCAAAAGAGTGCTGAGAGCTGTCAGCAGATCCTCTCCCACTTTTCACTCTTTTTTGAAAAATCTGTGTATAGCAAATAACCCACTGCCCTGAAAATTTATTCCCATTCCCGAGACCTGTTAAACTTCATCCAGAGATGGGTTAAGACCCAACAGAGCAATTTAGACCATAAACATTTATCTCTTATTATAACTGACACTGGCAAAACTCCAGGGTAAATGTCTTCTGTTCTCAATCTGGGTGTTTACAGCACAGGAAAAGGCTGCTGCCACACAGGCACCAGCAGAAGTTTGAGCACTTTCCCAAGAAACCTGCATCAGCAGTGAAATCACAACACGTGGGAGATGGAAACCACTAAATAGATTAAAATGCACTGCAGGCAATGCAGCTACAGCAATAAATGACCTGTGCAGTGATGATGTCGTTATCTTCAGCAGGACATTTGGATCTGGGGCTACTGAGCTCCTCAAGAGACTTCTCTCTTTGGTTTGTCCAAAAGTGAAGCTCTGTGAAGCAAAGAAAGATCACAAAGTTCAGTACTTGGTGACTAAATCAAAGTAGTGTGCTATGTGATGTGAAAGACAAGAGCTTTACAGAAGTGGAAACCTTTGTTAGAGTTGTTCTTGTTCAATGTGGTTGACATCTTTTTTAATATAAATTGGGAAGAAATTGATAAGGCTGAGTCAAACACTTGGAGTGCCATGAAGAGAAGACAAAAAAAAATTGAGAGGAGACCTCATTGTGGTCTTTATAACCTCATGAAGGGAAGCTGAGGGGCAAATACTGATCTCATCCCTCTCATCATCAGTCACAGGACTCAAGGAAAGGCATGAAGTTGAGTTAGGGAAGGTTCAGGTTGGGTATTAAGAGGAAGTTTTTGTCCAGTGGTTGGGTATGGGAATAAATCACACGGGACTCCATTTTCTTCATGGTGGAAAAAGGTCATTCTTTATTCTCATAACTCCTTTTTACACAGTTTTGCATACTTTGTGTGGGACCCCAATTGGTTGGTAGCTTTCTTGCCAATTTCCTTTATTGGTTAGTAACAAATTGTTATTCTGCATTGATTGGGCACTGAAACTCTTGGTGTCTACATGCAGGGACAGTTGTTTGTGAAAGATAATTTTCATTTTTCTATCTAACTGTGTAACACAGTTTATGCAGGTGCAAGTTATTTTTTTTCCCAGGAACAGCTTGTTATGTTAACAAATTGCTCACAACAGGATTGCTTTCACATGGGAACTCACAAAATGCTGGCTTTGACAAGGCCAGCCACTGCTTCCAGGAGAGCAGCCTTGATTTTATGAAGCCTTTCTTTGTTTTTTTTCCTTTTTTCTACCTTGCTGCAGCAGTTGGGCACTGAGGCTCCCCAGGACAGTGGGCACAGCACCGAGGCTGCCTGAGCTCAGGAAATGTTTGGCCAATGCTCTTGGGCACACAGTGGGATTCTTGGGGTGTCCTGCACAGGGCTGGGAGCTGGACTCGATGATCCCGGTGGGTCCCTTCCCGTATTCTATGATTGTGTGAAATTCCTAATTTTTGGCAGTTGTTCCTCGTGGCTCGCCAAAGGCAGCACTGATGTGCTCTGGTGTCTGAGCACAAAATCTGAGCAGTGACTTTGCTGGGCACACAGGTTTCACTGGGCACACAGGGGTTCTGGCACATCCTGCTGGGCACACAGAGGTTCCCTGGGCACACAGTGGTTCTGGCACATCCCATTGGGCACACAGAGGTACTCTGGGCACACAGAAGCTCTGGCACATCCCATTGGGTACAGAGAGGTTCCCCCGGGCACACAGAGGTTCTCTGGGTACACAGAGGTTCTGGCACATCCCGCTGGGCACAGAGAGGTTCCTCCGGGCACACAGAGGTTCTCTGGGCACCCAGAGGTTCTGGCACATCCCTCTGGGCACCCAGAGGTTCTGGCACATCCCTCTGGGCACACAGAAGTTCTGGCACATCCCTCTGGGCACACAGAGGTTCTGGCACATCCCTCTGGGCACACAGAAGTTCTGGCACATCCCTCTGGGCACACAGAGGTTCTGGCACATCCCGCTGGGCACCCAGAGGTTCTGGCGCGGCCCCGCCCCGGCCGTCCCGAGCATCCCTGCCTGGGCTGGGGGCACACAGAGAGGAGGGCAGAGGAGAGGAATCGCACCGCGCCCCGCACCGCTGGCCAGCGCTCCCCAGGCTCTCACGGGGACCAGAGGAGCCGCCCCTCTCCTCCTCCTCCTCCTCCTCCTCCTGCAGCCGCTCCTCCTCTCCCGCTCCCGCCGAGCAGCGCCGGGGTCGCGCCGGGAGCGCAGCGCGGAGCGCGGCTGCAGGAGCGCGGCTGCCGCCGGTCCCCGTCCGGTCCCCGCCTGTCCCCGCCTGTCCCCGCCGGTCCCCGGGCCCCGCCGGTCCCCGTGTGTCCGCAGCCGGGCCGGAGCATGGCTTGGGGCGAGCTCGGGCTGCTCCGCTGGCTGCGGGAGAGCCGCCAGTCCCGCAAACTCATCCTGCTCATCGTCTTCATCGCGCTGCTGCTGGACAACATGCTGCTCACCGTGGTCGGTAGGTGAAACGGGCTCGGGCTGCTTTCCCTCCCCCGGCTTCTGCAGATGCGCTGCCTGAATGCCCGATTAATGCTCTCAAACCCAACATTTTCAAATTCTGATTAATTTCGTTTTTAACCGTGAATTATATTGCAGGCATTGCAAACGCGCCGCCGTGGACATCAAAGTCTTGCTTTATTTCCATGTTAATGGCAAGATAAGGAATGGTATAAAAAGGTCTTAATAACTCCTTTTTTTCTCTCTTTATTTTCTATTTTTTTCCTTTTCTCTGCTAAACGCCACTAATACTTTGTAGAACAGCAGATAACAGTATTTTTAGCTCATCATTTTTTCTCCTGTGGTCATGCAACTGAAACAACAGGCTAGATAACGTTGGAGATGCCTGTTTCCTTTTGATAGTTCTGTTTCCCCCACATTGCTCTTAAAATGATAGGTTAATAAGAAAACTATCTAAGTCACTTTTAAGAAAAGCACTTCCATGAGTTAGTTTAATAAAATAATAAAAGTTTCGATCAAAGTCTAAGATCCAACTTTTAATGGCTTCAGTGGCACAGTGTCAAGATTCAGAAATCTACTCAAGTAAAACAATTGAATATTTTTGACTGGTAGACTTAGAACTCCTCATATTCAAATGTTTATGTGAAATAAAAGAATCTAGTCCAGAGAAACCAGATGCTCATGGATATGCACACAAAACACACCTGAATGCTCATGGTTCTCCTGGAAGTGACTTGGTCTGTGCAGAGCCAGCTCTCAGGTGATGCTTCAGACTCAACTTCTGAATCTGACTCCTGAATTCCTTGAAGGGGTTTCAGCTTAAAAGTTGATGGCACAAGGTAGACCTTAGTTAAAAAAAATCCATTTTTAGCAAGTTGATTTTGGAATTCTTTTACATTATTCTTCTGCCTTATAACGTTAGTAATATTTAATTGCTTGTTTAGTAATATGTACGCTAGAGGCCCTAGAAATTATTATAGTTTGCAGATTTGAGAGGCTGGGCTTTTTTCAGGATGAAATGCAAGATGGGAAAGGGTGATTCTGTCACTTGAATTAAAATGAATGAACCTGACATCTGTTTTTACAAACTCTGAAATCCTAATGTCTGAGATACACATAAAAGCAATTAAATTGCAGCCAAGATCTTAAAACATGTAAACATGGTTCCTTTTGGATGATCTTTTCAATGTAAATTTTAAAATAATAGGACATGCAAACATCAACATATTATTTCTGATTCCTTGATATAGGTCTGTTACTTTTTTTCCTTCTTATGCCTGGTGCTTATCAATATTTTGGTGGTTTATTTTAGAAATGTTTTATATAGCATTTTTTTATATTTTGGTTTAATAATCATTCGAATGCTCTTCTCATTATTCATGCTTCCACAGCCTAATAAAAGGACTTGTGCAGCCACGTGCAACAAAGGGGCTTCAGACATGGGTTTTGATACTTTTGATATTTTGCTTAATGATGTATGTATAGAAAACCTTATGGAAATCTTATGAAAACTGGCAAAAAATAAAGATCAGTGTAAATGAACTTTTTGTTTTAACCTGCACTTCTGAGTTACGGGTGTGTTTTTTCCCACGAGCAACTTTCTCTTTCAATTCTGTGTTTCTGAACGTGCCCTGTAGGAAAGCCTTGTATTTCGTGATCAATGGCACAGCAAGCAGCTTGGTGATTCCACTTCCAAATAACCTGACAGTAAGATGCCAATGTATTCTATTTGTTTTTCCAGTGCCAATAATTCCCAGTTACCTTTACAGCATCGAACACCAGAAAAATGCCACAGAAATCCAGACTGCTAAACCCAACGTCCCCTCAGCAACCATGGACAATTTCCAGAGCATCTTCTCCTACTACGACAATTCCACCATGCTCACTGGAAATGAATCTGACAAGACAGAGCCTGCAGAGCTGCATCAGACCCAGACAGAGCCAATGCTTGTCAGGGTGACTCCCTCTCCCTCTGACTGCCCCAAGGATGACAAGGAGCTGCTGAATGAGAACGTCAGGGTCGGCCTCTTGTTTGCTTCAAAAGCAACAGTGCAGCTGATGACCAACCCCTTCATAGGGCCCCTGACAAACAGGTATGGCATTGCTGCTGCTCCATCCCACACCTGTGTTTTAGCCCAGATTGGTGTTTCAAACAGGTTATTCTTAATTCTCTTAATTCTCCCTGGATTGCTGCCTTCTGGAGGAATATTTTAGTGAAATACATTTGGTGAACACTTCTAAATGCTTACACCCTCTCCAAAATAGCTGCACATCAGCCATTAGTATCTCACACTTTTCCCCCAGCTCCTGAGACCTTGGGTTTTTATAGAAACTTTTGCTAAGATGGTGTTTGCAGTTTAGGAAGGATGTTGAGATGCTTGAGCGCATCCCAAGGAGAGCAACAAGGCTGGTGAGGGGCTTGGAACAGAAGCCCTGTAAGGAATGTTTGAAGGAACTGGGGGTGTTTGGCCTGGACAAGAGGAGGCTCAGGGGTGACCTCATTGCTCTCTACACTCTCCTGAAGGGAGGTTGGGGTTGGTCTCTTCTACCGGGCAGCACTGGCAGAACCAGAGGACACAGCCTCCAGCTATGGCAGGGAAGGTACAGGTTGGATATTAGGAAAAAAATTTCACCAAAAAGAATAATAAAGTACTGGAAGGCTCTTCCCAGGGAGGTGGTAGAATCACCATCTCTGGATGTGTTTAAAAAAAGCCTGGACATGGCACTTGATGCTAGAGCCTGGTTAAGGTGTGAGGGCATGGGTTGGACTCGATGATCTCAGAGGTCTCTTCCAACCTCATTACTCTGTGATTTTGTTGAAATATCTCCCATATAGTTATAGGAGGCCAAAAGACAATGCAATTCATGAAGATTGTGAATTGTCAATATTCCTGTGACATCCACATTAGGCAAAGATGATATTGACACTGTAGGCAGGGCTCAGACCCCTTCCCTGCTGTCACTGAGATGAGCAGCTCTTCCTGTGTGGTGGTTTGGACTTGTCTGAGGAGAGAATCAGTGGGAAATTTGTGTGGACTTCAGGGAAAAGTGAACAAATGTCCAACTTTGCTGATGCCATGTTCATCACCAGGTTCAGTGGGTCCCACATTCCCATCAGTAAATGACTCTGCCCCATGACTCTCCTAATTGCTCCCTCTAAATTCTTGCAAATACATGATGTCTTGAACCAAATATGTTTAAATGGGACTTCACAGAAAATTTATTTAAGCTAGGATCAAGCTTTTAAAGCCCCTTTCCAAATCCAAGCACTGGTGATGTTAACATGAAGATTAAAAAGTATATATAATACCATTTAAATTTTTGATGTTAATAATAAATTTCATTTCACTGTTAGAATTTTGTGTAACCACTCCCCATAGAAGCAGTTTCAGTCCTCCCAAACAGACTATGAGATCAATCTCTGCAGGAAATAATCTCCAAACTGTATTTAGTGTACATATGATCTGCATATTTCATATGTAAGCTGTTTTCACAGAGAATTATTCCTTTCAGAAAATGCAGCAGAAATTTGTACTTGTAGAACACTTTTGTTTAAGCAATCAAGGTCCATCATAGGTGGCAATGTTTAAAACAACCAACACACTCCAATGACAGATATTTCAGGTTTTGAAGCCAAAACTACCTTGTTTAGGTTTTATAGTGTGTGTCTAAATCTATATATATAGATTTATATATATACACTATATATATATTTAGGGTATATATATATATTTATAGTGTGTATATACATACATTATATATGTATACAGTGTGTATATATATATATATATATATATGCTATTAAACCTAATATATATATATATATTTATAAATATATAGTCTGAGTGTTTCCTTTCAATCTCATAAAAAGTATCCAGCTGAGAGCTAAGCAGCATTTTTGGACTCACAGTGTTATGTATTCAAAATCTGTGCTTGGTCTTTGGAACTGATCTAAACACAAAAGCTCTAAATGAGAGAGACAGTTTCATTTCTCTCTCATTTCCCCTTACCACCAATACATATCACCTACACAGATATAAGTACACCACCACAAAATTACTTTTGCACAAATATTGCTGCAAATTGAGAAGGATTTTTCTTACCCACATTGTTTAGTGAGGGTGCCATAGCTCCTCTGCAGGTAAAGTAACAAAACATCAAATGATGTTTTTATAATAGTTCTTTGGATGTGCTTCTAGTTTTTCCTAGCTGCCCACATGGCTGCCCTATTGATATTTGCTGGTTTTGTGTTAGCACCATCATTTCCAGTGCCTGCCAAATGAGGAGAAAGGTGTGTGGTCACCCCTGTGCCCTGGAGCCTGGGATGTGTGTGATGCATCCCTGCTTTGGCCATGGGGCAGGAGGTGTTCCTGGAGCATCTCCCTTTTTGGCACCACACCAGAGTGAGCTTTAGTGCTGGGAGCTGAGGTTTCCTCCTGGAAACATCCCCCAGGATTTTGCCTGGGGCACTGGGGCAGGTTTGCTCACAGGAGTGGGAGAAGGAAAAACAAGGAGCTCTTCATCCCATCATCCCACAGGAAAAACTCTTCCCTCATACAGCTGAAGTGAGTGCCTTGATGGCAAAGTGGCCCTAAATTAAATTTTGGGTTCACTGGTTTTCTTCCATGCATTATTTGTATCTTGGTACTGGTATCTGCCTTGGTTCTGAGAAATGTTTAGTGGGAAATATCAGTTAACACATTTATCAATTAACTGTAGAAGTTATCAGGTACCCTCCCCCTCTTAAGCTGACAATTTCTAATAATAATGTATATGATCAGCTAGAATGTGTGATTGTATAAATCAAACAGAAAATATCTGGGTTATCAATAGACTCTTCCTTACCACTGATAAGCTGTTTGGTTAGTGTTAAACTTTTTGCCTTTATTACTTCTATAAAATTCCAGCAAAATATCAAAGCTTAAGGAGAAATGATTGCTTGTTTCAAGATTTGTGTTCAAGTTGGTTAAGATGCCCAGAAAGTTTCTTTTTCAAATGAGTAGCACACTGTGTACAGGGATTTTTATTTTTCAATCAAATGTAGCTGTTCTAGAGGGGTTTAGAGTTTTGGTCAAGTGCTGGTTTTCACCAGGCACTGGCTTTGAGTTTGTACAGCCAGCAACAGGATGTTCTACTCATATCAGTCTGTGCAAATAATCACTATGTGTTAGCTTTTCTGAAGGTTTCTGAAGGTTTTGGAGCTTGTTTTCCCTTTTTTATAATTACTGAAACTTTAAATTTTCAAAAACAAATTTCAGACTTGGTTTCATTCAAGGAGTATGCTCTGCAAAAACCATTTCTTATTTAAAGCCCAGCTCTTTTCATGGAACAGCAGACACACCTGGCTCAGAGAACAGGTTTGCAGTTCCTGAAACAATACAAGTTCCTTCTGCCCTAACAAAGTCCTGGCAGAGCAAACACCAGTGATGGCTTTGCCATAGGAAGTGAACAGTTCACTTCCCACCCTGGCACGCTTTCAGGGCAGAGCTGACAAGATTTTGTGGGTCAGAAGCACATTATTATGTTTTTCCTGGTGGTGACATTTGTGAGCAGCTATCCACAAAGCACAGCAGCTGACACAGGGCTCTGTGAGGAGGAGGCACTGGCAGGGGCAGACTGAAAGCTCTGCCTGAAGCTGCCCTGTGAAGAGAGTGGGCAAAGGCTGCCTTTGTAACCACCTGCTGTATCCAACTGCACTGGCACAGCTGCCCAGAGCATCTGGGGCTGCCCCTGGATCCCTGGAGTACCCAAGGCCAGGCTGGATGGGACTCCGAGCACCCTGGTCCTGTGGAAGGTGTCCCTGCCCATGGCAGGGAGTTGGAAGGAGATGGGGTCTAAGCTCCCTTCCAGCCCAAGCCATTCTGTGGTTCTCTGATTCATTCCATTGCTTTTACCAATCTCTCAGCAAGCTCAGAGGACCAGGCTGTGAGCCCAGCTGTGCCAGCCCCTCAACCACCAGAGACAGTCAGTGCCTCTGCCAGGTGTGTCCCCTTCTTTTATTCATTAGTCTGAAAAAAAATTGTAGTTTTAACCTTGTCTTTATTCATATCAGCCTCAAAAAACGTAAAAAATTAGTAGCTATTTTCATCATCACCATCCTTGCTACAGCTTTGAACTCCTTAGCATGAGAGAGAGAGTAGCTAGGACCAAGGTGTGTTCATGCTCAAGACACACACAGAGAAGAAAGCAGAGGAATAAATAACATTTGTAACTACTTTTTACAGTTCAGTTCCTGTGAGAGCTTTCCTTTCAGGTTTTGGCAGAGGTTGAAGTGACCTGTTCTGTCTGTTCAGGTCACTCTGTCCCTCTGCCTCCCCCGTGCTCCAGCACAGGGACCACACACCCTGTCCCTGCTGACCCTAATTGTTCCTTTTGAACTCCACACATATTCAGTGGTTCAGAACCTCAAGGAACACATTCTTGCCATAAATCCTCCCCAGTCTTCACTGGCAGTGAGGAAGAGAGCCAGAGCTCCAGCCAGGACAGAGCCAGCAAGGGGTGCTCACGTGGAGCTGTGTGACAGCAAGGTTGGAACCAGTGGATTTGCAGCACTCTAATTGGTAATTAGGCTCTAATAATCCACAGCTGCTCACCTGGTCAATGTAACCTTTATTGTGCTGTTGCACAGGACCAACAATCTGCTGTCTTAGTCTGGAGTAATCTTGTTAATGGGCATAAATCATTTCCTGAGAGCCCTACAATCTGGAGCCACAGGGACTGAAATGGAGTTCATCTGGGCATCATTCTCCAGCCATGGCAGCCTTTCCTTTCCCTCCTTCAGCCAGTGACTCAGACTTTTCCAGAGATCACAAATACTTGTAATAAGCACTTTTAGCTGCAAGAAGCCTTGGTGAGACATGCTGGACTCTGCTTCAGAATTGCTTGGAGGGTTTTGAAAGGAGTGCCCAAGAAAATTATATGTTTAGCTGTAGTAATAAGAAAAGATAAGGGAGAGGACAGGCTGTAATATTCTCTGGTGCTGCATACATGCAGAGGAACAAAATGCAGAGGTAATTGTGATGGAGGGTGCTGTGTCATGGCTGAGGAAAAACTGCATATTCACTTTTCACATGAATGGCCCAGGACCAAGGGGCAGAATCATGGAATTGGCTGCTGCAGGTGGTGCCTCTCCTTTTCATGATTATTTATAGTGCACTTGTTCAGCACAAGCTCCCAGTGTGTGCTCTCAACACCTGTAGAACAGAGCAGGGAGTGCAGCTGCAGGTTGGACATTTGTGGCAGCACAACTGCCTGTTAATTAGGGATGCTGTTTCAGGGTTTGCTGAGAGCAGGGTGTGTTGGGATTGCCCAGGAAAGGACATTCTGCATATCTAAAGCAATGTGGGCAGGACTGTCCCCTGAGAAAGCCCAAGCATGGCTTCTAGGGGTTCAGCAATTCCATGCAGGGGCAGAATTCAGCAATTCCATGCACTCCAGAATTGTGCATCTCCACGTTTTGGGGGATGCTCTGAGCAATATTATAGTTCCAGAGTACTATAAGGACTTGTTCAACTCCCACCCTCTGCCATGTGTCACTTTCCACCTTGCTGTGGCCCTGTTTGTCCAAGGAAAAGGAAGAATAAGATCTGCAACTGCAAAAATTAAGAACAAAGCTTGAACAGTGTTACACTGAGCATTAGAAGTGGCTTCCAAAATGTTTGTTTTCTTCCTGCCTTCAACCACCAGAAAGTTCCCAGATGCAGGAAGCCCATTGGAAGAGTTGAAATCTCCTTTATTTAGTATGACAGCACTGCTCTGTGCTTAATTTGTGAATGTTTGTGGAAGATCTCCCAGCTCATGTCTCTGATGCAATGATGGAAATGTGAATGTGGGAGCCAATTTGGATGGCATTTCTCTTCATGCAGTAACTGAACACCATTTCAGTGTACTTGTAGCAGAAGCAAACTGCTATCTCACAGGCCCTGTGTCCAGTCTATGAATTGCTTGATTCCTGAACTGAAATCAGAATTCTCCCTCGCAGTTTCCATCCTAGATACATCTGGGATGGCCCTGACAGACCCAGCCCTACTTTACTTTGCAGTGGGAAAAGGCATAAAGACATTCACTGACAATGCCCACCACCAGCAGTAGCCATACCCACAGGGTTTATTTACTTTTTTTTGTCTGCACTCCTCTCAGTGCTTTGTTTAATTGAAAAACTCAAAATCAGAGCAATTGTGATCAAACTCTCTGTGGCCTGTTCTACACTGGGAAGTGCTCACTTCAGCTCTGAGGCAGGTAAGAATTTGGCAAGAGGTCATTTTTTATTTCCTCGTGTACATAGAAACACCAGTGGAGACCAGCATCCCATCATGTAATACCTATTACACACACTGCAAGGGAAAGGCTGGCTTAGAAAAACATCATTCCCTTTAAATAAAGCAGACAAAAAGAGTATTACTCTTTTATATATCATGTGTGAAGGTGCTGGGAGATTAAAGTTATTTTCCTAAGGCTGCAGGGAAAGTCTGTGACAGGGATTTAATTTGCTTTGGAGACACCAGTTCAGGTGAGTAGCACATGAGTGACCAGGCTCTGCTGGATATTTACAACACCCACTTACAGATTTCAATTAGGAGAATCTATGTTAATATGTTTTATAATATGTTTTTGTCATATTTTAGTGCAGTGGTGATTTAAGGCAAAATACCATGTGAAAGCTCAATTTATTTCATTCACAAGAATGAGACAAACAATGAACACTGAGCTCTGCACTCGAGGGAGTTTTCCATTATCAAAGGTTCTTGACTGTATAAAAATATTAATACAAAAACAAAGCTGAGAATAATTATTTTGGTTTGTCTATGCCATGACTACTGTCATTAAAAGGGCCATTTTTGACCCTTCCATTATTTGATTGACCTGCTTTGGCCAACGCTGCCCATTTAAATGTGCAACACTCTCAAATGATTGCAAACTGAAATCCTTTGAAAGTACTCCTGAATTTGGCCATTAAATAATGTCCAGGCAAATACATTTGAGATGCACAATCCTACAAGAAATGAAGCTGTGAACAAAGTGTGCTGGATGGGGTGTGCACACTCTCTTCAGAGCTACCTAGGTTTGGACTCTAGGGTAGATTTTTATTGGTGTGAAAAATAATATATTGTGATTTTTTTTTTTTTGGTGCTTGAATTTTCAGTTTTATCTGCTCAAAAAATATAATTGCTTCCCAGCCAGGGAGTTCTTTATTTCCTGGAAACTTGAAAATACTTGGAGCAACCAGGCATTTCTACAGGCTGTTTGGAGTCCTAATGAAGAAATGGGCTGATGAAGAAAGCTTTGATCAGCTCCATTTCTGCTCCTAAACCCATGGAAAGCAGAAGTATTATTCTCAGGCTCTTTGGGACACTTCCAGTGCTCCTGAGGCAAAACTCCCAGAAAAGCTGATGACAAATTTTTCCAGTAAAAAAGCCATTGGCTTGACTATGTCTCATTATAATCATTGTCTGATGAGGATGGAAACAGATGAGCACTGAAACACGACTGGGGTATTTCAAAATTCAGCACACTCAGGGAAATCTTCCCTTGGCATATCTTTGGCAACCTCATGGAGCCCCAGAGGGGTTTTATTGGGAACAATTAAGGCAAAATGAGAACAGGGCAATCGGGGCAATCATGAGAAGGATTTTTTCCAGGGATTTCAGATGAAAAGCCTGCTGTGTCAGATGAAAAGAGGTTTGTGATGTGGAAATATATGACCATGTGGTCCACAATAAACAGTTCAAAGCCTGCCAAGAAACTACAGGTTGGGTTTGTGTGGTGTGTGAACTCGTGTAAGACTAACTCAAAACCCCAGAAATGTGAATATTCATTTTGTTTTCCAGAATAGGCTACCAGATCCCACTGTTTGCTGGCTTCTGCATCATGTTTGTTTCAACAATCAGTAAGTGTCACATCTTACTTGGTCTGGCCCAGGCACAACTTTTAAATGAATGGTCCATAATAATTATCACTAGGAATTCTTCTGGTTGATCTCTGGGGACTAATTCCCAAGGAAAATTTGAGGGAAAATTTGAGGGAAAACTGGGGTCAGCTCCACATTGATGGTGGTGCTGATGAGATTGAACAAGAGATCTTGATCTGAGGGATCACAGCCCTTCATCCCACCTCAGCAGGCCTCTTCCTTAGCTGAGCCTTCCAGGTTTTTCTGATCTGGAGCAGGGCTCAGACAGTTGTGAACAGCCAAGGGAGAGCTGTCTTGCAAGGCCCTGGACAGGCAGATACCATGGGGGCTTATCAGAAAGATTGTGAGGCTGCTCGTGAGCAGGGTATGAGTCAACAGGTTCACAGTGCTGCTAAACATCTCTGTGGGATGTGCAAACAGCAGCACAGCCTGCCAGTCAGCTGAGATAATGTGCCTGCTCTAATGGCATTGATAAGGCTTCAGCTGCTGCTTTGTGCTTGGCTTTGGCCTGACATTTAAAGCTGTGGCCCAGACAGAAAGAGTACAGAGGACATCAAGGTTCATTAGAAGCCTGTGAGGATCAGTGAAAGAGCTGGTTTTGCCTCAGAAGGCAGATGTAAGATGTATTACAGCCTGTGACAAAAAAAGGAAGGGGACAAACAATTTTCCAGGTCCTCTGTACATAAAAGAAAGAATAATGAGAGGTTTCCCAGAGGGGATGTGGATGGCACATCCCTGCAAGTGCTCAAGGCCAGGTTGGACAGGGCTGGAGCAGCCTGGTCAAGGGGAAAGTGTCCCTGCCATGGCAGGGGACTGAGCCAGGTGATCTTTCAGGTCTCTTCTAACCCCAAACATCCTGTGGTTCTATGATCCTAAAACTGTATCATCAAGGGGACTGAAGTACTAGAGAAGAGGACCTGGTCTTAGAGGCACTGACAATTCAGTGGTTTAGGAACATGTTAGATGAATTCTGGTTGGGATGTAGATAAGAGAAGGGAGCCTAACTCATGGCAGAGGAGAGAGCTGCTGATCTGCTGAAATCCTTTTTCCCTTTATTTTTATGTGTCCACACAGTAGGGATTTTTGTAAAATGTGGTGAAAAGCCCCAAGAGGCACAACCACAGGGCAGGTGGGAGGAGTGCACGTGGATCCCATGTTTGGCTGGTGCATGACACCTTCCTGCAGCTATAACCTGCCCAGCAAAATTCCTAGGTGGCCAAGGGATGGGAGCTGAAAGAAAAAGCTTTATAAACTCACTGTAGATGTAATGACACTGACACTGACAATGACATGGGCTCTACAAGCAGGGATGTGGTTGGGTTTCTGAGAAACTCCTGTTTTCCAGCACTGTGGGTGGGGAATGTTGGCAAAACACCTGGAAACAGACAATTATTTTCACAGTTCTTCATCCTAACTTGCTTGTCTAACAGAGCAATTCTTCCAGGCTGAGTGCAGCATCCAGGGGCTCTGTCCCAAAGGGCAGGGAGTGGCTGGGGTGAACCCTGGGGTTAAATCTCCTGGGAAATAGAGAGTGGCTCATCCTCTGGTGCAGTTTCTCTGCCAGTGGCAGGAGGAGGAACTTGCTGAAGGTTTTGAAGGGGGGGGATCTGGCTTCCCTGCACCTTCAGCCAGCTGTGCTGCACACATCTGGCAGCACCAGGGGAAAACCTCTCTCCAGCCCTCATTACTGGAGGAAGCATGGTGAGTGTTGTTAGAGCTGCCTTCCCCAGTGCCTGGAGCTCCACACTGGAGAGGTGAGGCTGGGAAGAAAACTCTTATTACTCCTCTTGTGTGCAGCTGAACCAGAGCAGCTGTAATCAAATCCTGAGTAATTAGTTAAAACTGCTTGGGCTCTTGCATTCTGTGTTACCTGGAGGCTGAGACACCTGGGAGCAATTCAACACTGACACATCTAAATGCAATAAGGGAAAATAATGCAGTTAGCATTGAAAGTGGCACAAGTCACTGTAAACACTTGACTGAATTGTAGGAAGTTTTTGTGATAGTTTCAAGAAATCTAACTTTTTAACCTAGTTATAGTTAACCTAATTTTAAAAATTACCTCTGTTTTTCATTTTTTTTTCCTGCAGTGTTTGCCTTCTCTGGGAGCTATGCACTACTATTTATTGCCAGGTCCCTGCAAGGAGTGGGTTCCTCTTGTTCTTCTGTGGCAGGTAAGAGATGATAGAGGAAAATGCAAATCACTTTCAGTCTTTTTTTTTAATTTAATTTCATCAGCACATTCAATAATTAATACAAAAATATTCAGTTGAATCAATTTCTTTTTTTGTTTTTCTGTCTATTTTATATAAAGTAGCTCAAAAGCAAATGTCTTTTAAGACTTCCTTGGTATTTGGGTTGCAGTAAGGTAGAGCACTAAATGAACTGCACTCTCCCTGGGATTTCTGCACCTGTGTCTTCAACATTTTAAATTCATTTTTAGCCCTTTTAAAGGTCACTGGGAACTTATGTTGGTACTTATTACAGTTAGAACAGCAGCACTGTCTGTTATGGAAATTTCTGTTATAAAATGTTGTTTTCAAGGGCTTACCATGCTGGCTGCCAGTTTAGGTACCAGAGTTCCAAAAAAAGTGTCTCATTTTTAAATGAGTAGGTAGAATGGAGTATGGGTTTTCAGCCCAAATTTTTTGAGCATTCTTGAGGCTGAGGCCTGAGAAAATTGTTCATGCTGAATATTCCAATCTTGGAAAAATTTCCTGCAATGGCAGGAACTGACATCAGCTAGGGCTGCAAGTCAAGCTTTCCCAAGGGAAGACATGCCAGAATGAAAATGATTGTTCAGCTGTAACTCAGTCCCTGTGCAAGGGGGCACCTTGAGCTATGGGCTCCTAGGTGAGCACAAGATTTTCTTTTTTCTCTGCCAATGAACACAAAAGAGCAGAAAAGGCCAAGGGACCATCTAGTCCACCCTTTCCTGAAGGCAGGATCAACTTAATATCTGTCATTCCTCATGCACACTTGACAGGCCTGACCTCAGAAGCCTCCAGAACTGCCCTCAGCATCCAGCTCAGTGCTTAAATACCTTCATGGTCAGGAAGGTTTTGTTCCTGATGTCTCATCTAAAGGCTCTTTGCTGCCATGTGAGCTTATTTCTGCTTGCCATCCTGCAGAGAACACAAAGATCAGTTTCCTTTCTTTATCTTCCTGGCTCTCTTTTGTATTGCAAGGCTGTTATCACCTCTCACATCAGTTTTACCCTCTCTGCTTTTAAATTGGAGCTCCTGCAGTTGTCTCTCACCGCTGTTATTCTGAGCCCTCGCTCACTCTCATTGCCATTCTCTGCAGGGTCTCCAAGCAGCCCCAGGTTTCTCCCTGAGCTGCACCAGAGCCAGACCCAGCTCTGGGGGGAAGCTCTGGCTCCTTACAGGGCCAGCAGCAGTGGGAGTCTCACCCTGTGTCTCACAGCCAAGGAAATTTTGTGAGCCATTGCTGGCAGTCATTTCCTCCCCTGCGTTTGTGTCTGCAGTCATTCCTATCTACGTGCGATAGAACACACAGATCTGAATCTATGTCCTAGAACTTTGTGTTATTGTCTTTGCATTTCCCCCTCCCTCTTTTCTTCCAGAATATTTCCCCAAATCCCACATTCATGGTGAATTCTAATGCAGCTCTCCAGCTGTTCATGCAAACAATTTGATGTCATCCACTCTTTTCAATAAGCATGGTAATCCACTCAGGGCCTCTGCTCCTTTGGTGATGGATGGTATTTACTGAGTGACCAACCATGCAATGTATTGTTTTCCTTCTCTGTGTAGCTGCAGAACTTATCTATTGAGTCCTATGTAAATCTTGATTTGAAAACAGAATTATTAATTTCTATAAGGACTCTTCTGCAGCATTTACATCTGCAGTGTCTGAGTGCTCCACAAAAAGACAAGCAAATTAGGCTTCATGTTTCCTTTTGTGAAATGAAGGCTCATCATCAAGTGCAGAAATAAGGCATGTGAAGATAAAGGTCAAAAGGATCCTTTAATTTTTTTGTGCTGAACTTGAAATACTCATTTACAAAGCAATCAGTTCTGCATAATACCTCCTGCCCAGAGCACTGTCCACAATTGGAGCTAAGTGGTCACCAGACCTTTGTGCACTCTGAGTATGAATAAATGATGGTGAATACTTGTCAAAAGCTTTGATTCTGCTCATGGAAAGCATCATCAAAAAGCTCTGTGAGAGAGATGAATAAAGAATCTAACTAATAAGGGCATCACTAAATTACCTGACTAATACTGCACAATAGAACTCGGGGACCATCAGTGCTGCCAGAACCATTTTTGCTTGGAAGTTGATTCTATGGGGAGGGAATATATGTACATACATACATACATATATATATACACACACAAAAAACAAAACCCCAAACACTTGGTTATTTCTGTATAATGTTTAGTAGGTGTGGCAAATGATGGCCATAAACTGTACCACACAGATGCCTAATTTTGTGCTGTGCTTTTTTCTTATGTCTCTTTATTTATTTTATTTAATTTATTTATTTTCCTATGTTTGTTTATTTATTTGTTTATTTATTTATTTATTTGTAACTGTAGGGATGGGATTGCTTGCCACTGTTTACACGGATGATGAAGAGAGAGGCAACGCGATGGGAATTGCACTTGGAGGCCTGGCTATGGGAGTATTAGGTCAGTGAGCTGGAGGCTCTGCTGGCAGAAGGAGCCATCCCCCAGCCATCCCAGAGCTTGTTCTTGGGCCCTCTGGCAGCAGCAGAAGGGTCTCTCTGGGTGTTGTGGTCTTGTGCAGTCTCCAGAGTGGATTCATGGTGCATGTGAGGAACAGCTTTTCCCAACGCAGGCATTCCCTGTGTGGGTTCACATGTCAGGCAGTAATCTCTGAGATGTTTGGGATTTGTTTACACTGCACAGTGTTTGTGGGGAATGGAGAATATGGTTATTGCCATGATCAATGATCTTTGTGGGATTTTCAAACTGGATTTTTGGTCGCTGTGTGCCCGTAGCAGGGTGCCCGAACGCTCGCAGGGGTTTTGTTCTGTCAGAGTTTTCACAAGTGTGTCCTTTCCTTTCCTTGGCAGTGGGGCCCCCTTTTGGGAGTGTCATGTATGAGTTTGTGGGGAAGAGCTCTCCTTTCCTGGTGCTGGCAGCCCTGGCTCTGTTTGATGGAGGTCAGTAGGTCCCTGAGGCACGTCCCATTCCTGCTCCTGCCATCCATCCCGTCCTGCAGGACAGTCACAGCATGCATTTCTTTTCACAGCTGTTCAGCTACTTGTCCTGCAGCCCTCCAGAACACAGGCAGAAGTGAGTATTAAGGTAAAACACTGCAGGAATGGGTGTCACTTTGCCTTTCCTAATCCCAAGTTTTTGTTTCACAGAGTCAGAAGGGGACACCTTTACTGACACTTCTGAAGGACCCATACATCATTATTGCAGCAGGTACCAGGCCTTTTTTTCCTTCTTTAAACCAGCCATGGACGTCATTCCTACCCCCTTGGCATGCCTTGGGCTGAGCTGCTTTAACAGCATTGTCATTTGCTGGTTTACTTTATGCAAAGATCTAAGAATGTGTTGGTAATACAGGATGAATGAACCAGCAGAAGCACAATAGGCAGAAAATTTGAAATAAATGTGTCTTTCCAACTGAGAGGCCACTAATGACTTGCAGGTGCCTGCTGGGGCAATGAGATGTGGCCAGGAAACTTCCTGTGAGTGACTTGGGCCAAGGCTTTCAGAGTGAGGGATTGCCAGCACAGGGAATAACACTGAACCTTGTTTCTGTTTGAAGAGGGAGTAAATTTGGTCTCTTGAGTGTGAATTGTTGTATTTCAGAAAAGGTCTGGTGGAATGGTGAATGGTGTTTGGTATTATATGTATCTTTTTTTCTGATGAGCCTTTCTGTCTCAAGAGAAGTTTGCCTTTTTGCATTGCACATTGCTGAATGTTTATTCTGAAGTCTGTAATTAAACCTGGCCCTTTCTAATGTTGACAAAACACCTGGAAACAGATAATTATTTTCACAGTTCTGTTACTTCATCCTAACTTGCTTGTCAAACAGTTCAATTCTTCCAGGCATTTCTGGAAGTTTTCTGTTTCTTGCTGATTTTAGGGAATTATCATAACCTTGATTCTGTGACTTGATTGAGCTGTGACTTAAGTTACACAAACCCTTTTGCTTGAGAAATTCTTGGTGCAGGAAAAAAACCACTGAATAAAAGTATAGCAAAGACAGTTCTTGTGACAAGAGATCAGATTTGTCATTCAGCTGATTCAGTAACTTCTCCTACAGCAGTTAAATGATATAAAATATGAGAAATCCCCATGGATTATCAATGGGATTAAGGGGAGCACTTGGGGTCTCTGCCTCCCAGGACAGAGGCTGCCCAGTGCTGGGACAGTGCAGATGATGTTCTCTGACCTCAGCCTCTTCTCCTTGCTTTATTTCCCTTGCAGACCAAATTTGGTTTTGTCAACTGCCCTGGTTTGTGTCAGAGGTGATGCCTCACAGCCTGTGCCATCAGTACCCTGACTGGGCAGGAGAAATGTCCCTGAGATGTTTATTCCCTGCTGGTGGGAGCTCAGGGAGTGAAGTCAGGTTCAAACCTCACTGACAGGGATTGCAGGAAAATCAGTGCTACTGCCTGGCAAAGCTGCATGACAGACAAGTTGCTTTGAATGATCAGATCCAAAACCCAGAGCTGAGGCAGGCATCACCATGAGCACACCTTGGGAAGGTGTGGGACAGCTTTTCACTGGGTACTGCTCTTTCCCAGGAAAATGCCACTGACGTCTGTGGCACTCTGCCAAAGCTGGGGGGGTTCTTGGCTCTGGAGATGGGATTCAGCTGGAAGGCTGCAATTTCCCACCTTCTGGCCAGCACAGGACATTTAATCCCATCCAAGGAGGAAAAGATTCAGGATTGATGCCCTTGACACGTGGCACTTTAAAGTAAGGTCAGCTGCAGGCAAGACTGAGGAAAAAACTAATTTGTTTTCTTTTGGGGAAGCTTTGCTGAGGCAGCAGGCTCTTGGGCTTTGCCCTGAGATTGCAGAGCACAGCTCAGGCTCTCACTTTTCTCTTGGGGCACTTCTCCAGGTCTGAAGCACCTTTATCACCATATCCCTGGGTGCTTTGGCAAGCTCTGGGGGTGCTTCCTGGCCTAGGGAGAAGCAGGATCCACAACAGTGTGCAGCCACACCTGTTTCTCCTTCCTTTGTGAGCTTTGTTCAGAACAGAATAAACTGAACAGAATAGAATATTTAATTAAATCGAATATTTAATTAAATAGCAAAGCCTTTGCTATTTAAGCTGTCTTAGTTAGAATGGTCCTGCCTCCTCTGGCTGCACCTTGTGCAGCCTGAAATGCTTTTTCCAGCATCAAGGAAGCTGTTTGAGCCTGGCTGACTTTGGCCTGGGAGAGCCCCAAGGTGTTTAACTGGGGCTCCTCACAGACCCACTCTGGGAGCTTGCACCCAAGTGGAAAGGTTGGCTCTTGTCTTTAGGGCAAAGCAGTGCTGAGCTGTTGCTCCTTGCCTGGGGAAGGGATGAGCCAGCTAGCCAGCAAGGTCATTTCAGGAATAGTCTGATATATTCTGACAGCTCTGAGCAAAGAATGACATCAGTGCTCATTTGGTTTTGAACCTTGTGATGAGGAACTCCCTGTGAGAGAAATAATGTCTCTCTGACCTCTGAAAAATACAGCTTTTTTTTTTAAAAAAAAAGGTAAAATTTGTATAGTAAATGACTGGAAGAGTCTAGAATCTATTTTCCTGAAATTCAGAGATTGTAAATATTAGGAAGAAAGGGAACACAAGCCTGAGGTTGTCACTTCCAGCAGTGATTCCCAAAAGCCATTTTAAAGGGATTAGCAGAGGGGACATGTCCTGTTGCCCTGCATTAAGCCTTGAGTGCCTGAGGGCCTTTTGAGTAAGTGTGAAAGGCATCTTGGATCCCAAGAAATGCCATGGGGGTTCCTAATCCCTGTACTGGAGCTGAAGTGCAGCACTGAGGAGGGATGAGCACGACCCACACCCACTGCTGTGGGCAGAGCTGAGCTGGCAGCCAGACTGAACCAGCACTTCCACCTCTTGTCATCCTCTGTGTCTGGGCTATTGAAGGTCCAGGGATTCAAAAGAGATTGAAATTCATAGGGCTGTGCAAGCTCAAAGCCAAAGCCACGCTTGCTGCCCCAGTGCTGCCTGTAGGATCTCCAGAGAAAATCCCCATTTTTGGGAGCAGACATCCATCCCTGGGCTCGTACCTTGGTATTTCCAGGATCAAGACCTCCACAGGCTGTCATGTGGGGCAGGATGAGCTCTCAGGTGGCACAGGGTCAGAGCCTGAGCCTCTTACACAACAGGGCTCTGCTATTGCCCCAGGAGGCCAGGTAAAGACCAAGTGATTGCAGTTTTAGCTAATCATTTGTACAACAGACCTCGTGAACTTTCCAAATGTCATCAAGCTCACTGCAAACTTTCACATTATGAAATAGCTTAACCTTTATTGTAGAATTTCTAGGAGAATAGAAACATATAAAAAGTTAGCCTTCAGTGATTTTACACTGTGTTCTATTTAATGTTAATCACCATCTGACGCGTGACAAATAGGGCTGTAAAAAGTGCAATATTTAATGTAAAAGCATCCATTCTTTGCATGGTGGTTTTTTTAAAGTCAAAAGAAATAATTACTACTATTTTTCCCCCTCCCCTTCTTTCTTTAAGGCTCAATCTGTTTTGCAAACATGGCTATTGCTATGCTTGAACCAGCTTTACCCATCTGGATGATGGAGACCATGTGCTCAAAAAAATGGCAGCTTGGTAAAGTACAGTGCACTGTTTGCATCTCTATGTTTTGTCTATTGAATGTCTGAGTCCTGGTCCTGTTAAAGATTATTTGCTTCAGGGGGTTAATTAATATTTTTTATTTGGCATCCTTTAGTGGTTAATTAATCATCCCTTTCAACAGAAAGCAGTGGGGAGCCCCACCTTGGACCTTGTTATGAATTTTAGCAGGGACGCAGCCTTGGGAAACCAAGTCCCTGGGCAAACAGGGAGCATGGCCCAGGCATCCATTTGCACTCCAGAGGAAAGTGGGGCAGGTAATTTCTCTTTGAGGTGAGCAAGAGCAGGAAAAAACCACCAGAAAGTGGATTAAATTCTAGTGAGTGACAAACTGTGTGTGAGAGGTTGATGTGAATCTTCTTAAGTGGGCAATGCTCAGCCTTCATCTATCTCTGATTAATTTAATGATGTGGTCATGAGGGTATTTTTTAATATCAGTGTATAGCTTGAAAGAAAAAGAAAAATCCTTCATGAAAATGATGTTCAGCTGATATCCCTGCTCTGTTTTAATGTACACATTACACCCTATAGAAAGCACAAACCTTAGTTCTGATGAATGCTGTTGAGATCTAGAGTGGCCACAGATGCAGTTCTTAATGAGTGAACCTTTTATGAGTTCTTAATGCTGAACCTGGCAGTAACTTCTAGCCTGTAATACAGCAGTATGAACGTGCAAACTTAGGTATTTTGAACCTCAAAAAGGAAAAATAGATATTGCCTATCTACCTCCCTCACCAGTTTCATATTACTGCTGCAATAGAAATGAGATTTACAAATCTCTTCATTGAACAGAGGTTACTAGAAGGAAAATATCTATTTTAAATTAAGACTAATTTAACCCCTTAATGATACAAGTAATTGACTCCATTTCACTCAGTCTGGTTTGACAGCATTAATTAAAATTTTTAAGCCTCTAAAATTGTAAATTGAACTGCAGGGTTTTAAGCAAATTATTATCTTATGCAATTGGAAGCCAGCTGTTTGAAGCATGATCTGAAGAAGGTGTAAAGTACCTTTATTTGACCAATGAATATTACTGTGCATAAAGCTTATTTACAAAATTATGGCTCTGCCTCAGTGTACCACAGCTTACAGACCAACCTGTGCAAGTCTTATTTAACAAGACTTTGCAGCACAATTTGTCTTTTCCAGCTGTCAAGGTCTGCTCTGTGTGACCATTTGGTATAACCAGAAAGCTCCAAGCAGTACTGAAGTAGCTGTGGTTACACAGGCTGAAATTAAATATTTCCCCAGCACCGCCACTGTAACCCACAAGGTTTTTAATCACAGGATATTGCTGTGCTAAAAATTACCTCTGGGTGTTTTTTTTCCTTATGAATATATCAGAGAGATGGGAAGGAAGATGGATAGGCAGGAAATGAGAAAAGCTCTGTTGTCCTGGTGAAAGATGAGGAGCACACACACGAGAGGCAGGGCTGGGATTGTGAACCCTGACACCACAGCTGATTCCTGAATCTCTGGCTGGGTCCTGCCCTGGGACTTCTGTGTAAGGAGAGGATGAATCCTCCAGTACAGGCTGAAATAACTGGATTTTAAACCAGAGATGTCACCAGCAGCATCTGCTCTAGATACAGCCACTGCTGTGGCAACCTCATGGATAGAAAAGCACTGCTGGTGCCAACAATGTGTTTTTCCACGTGGAAGTGGGAAATGAGAGAGACAGAATTTACTCAGGTGTCCTCATCTGCAAGCTATTACAGTTTTAAAAATTTTTATTTTACTTAAAGCAATATGTAATTAAAAAAAAAATTAAAAAATTAAAAAAATTAAAAAAAAAATTAAAAAATTAAAAAAAGCACCCACCCTGGGCTGGCTGCATGTGCAGGGCACGGGCTCCAGCAGCCCTGAGCTGCAGCAGAGCTGCTCTCCCTGACCCATCCCAAAGCTTATTGCAGTCAGATAAAAACTTTTTGCTCTTTGTTGTTCTGTCTTCTCTCCCAGACCAGTTCTTGTATCTAATGCTGAAAAACTCTTTTTTCAAAGACATCAGGTTGCTGCTGCATTTCACAGATGATGTCCTTGATTTCAGGAGGAGGCTGCAACAAACCGGATATTTGATTCTTTGAGCTCTATTAGATGTGTCCAGATCAAAATTGCAGTGTCTGGCATTTATTAGTTTCTTCTAACACTTCCCTGAAATCCTTGCTGATAAAACCTCTCATTCATATTTTTCAGGCGTCGCTTTTCTTCCAGCCAGCATCTCTTATCTCATTGGGACGAATCTTTTTGGGATACTTGCACACAAAATTGGAAGGTATGCTTAATTTAAAACTACTAATCACCTCCCAGTCTCTTCATGTACCATTTCCAGTGTTTCCCAGGACAGTTTATTGATAGTGGAAATTATTAAAGCTTGTTCTATAGGAGCAAAATGGCTTTTTTTTGAACACATTGCTACTTTTGCTGTTTAACTCAGCGCTTCAGACAGGGCTTTGAAACATTCAGGATCAGCTCTAACATCTCATTATCACCATCTCTGAGTGATGTTTCTTCTTTGGTAGGTGGCTTTGTGCTTTGCTCGGGATGCTGATCGTGGGAATAAGCATTTTATGTGTAAGTAGACAATCACAAATCTTTTAAATCATGTGAATGTTGGTGTGCTCATCTTCAAATATGTGCTTTTCCCATGAGAGTTTCATGGCATGTTATTAAACAATGTGTGGTTAATGGGTTCCAGATCAGAGTTTTGAGTGCTTTCCAATTTCAGTGCTTCAATTATTTTTAGAAATGATGACTCTGAGAGGAGCATGCTGCTCTGTTGAGCTGTCACTCAGCAGTTTATAATAGTAACTGTGTCAGTGGTTTAATGGCACAGTTGTCTGAAATGACAGCTCAGAACAAGGATCAGACTCTCAGATCTGTACAAAGTGGGCCATAACTACTTGGAGAATTTGTCCCAGAAAGAGAAGCTAACCTAATTAGCATGTGCAGTATGGTGTAATTAACTGCCTGAAATTTCCTTTGTAGGTACCGTTTGCTAAAAACATTTATGGGCTCATAGCACCAACTTTTGGAGTTGGATTTGCCATAGGTAAGAACATTCGCAATGAGTTCTTGCAATCTGCTGTTTCTGTAAAAATGATTTGATATGAAGTTACACAGAAAATCAGTTTTTTTGCTATTCTGATCTAACAGCCTGAGCTGTGGCCCAAACTGGCAGGCAGAGCAGGAAGGAATTAAGGGACAGTGCTTAGGGAGTTTGAACCAGGCTGCTTTAGACCAGCTGGACCCCCAGGCTGTCCAGAACTGCTCCATCAACCTAAAGAGACCTTTCAACCTGTCCATGAATGTAAATGTTGTTTTTAGAAATGCAGCTGTGCACTGCCCCAAACCCACAGCCTTTCCTGCAGAGGAAAAGGGTTTATACAGTCATTTCCACTGGAAAAAAGAGGCTTAAATTGTTTGTACACAAAGGGGAATTCCCAAGATCACACACAGGTGCTCCTCAAGTAACGTGTGTGACTTTCCTTACCCTGGGCTGTGCAGTGGGGACCCTGCCTTGTTTTCAATGCTTGGTGCTCAGCAAATGTCCTGGGGCATCTCCACACCAGGGATGTGCAGTGAGGGGAAAGAAGCTACAGGAACAAATTATCTTAGCAGTTTTGTGAGCTGTCTGTGCTGTTTCTTGCCAGAAATGAGGGTGTGTACCAAAAGACAGATAAAAACACTGGAAATCATCTTGGTTGACTGGGGGCAAATGCTGTCTTTTAGGCCTTCAGTCAGGATAGGTTCACACCAGATAATTTCCCCCTAATTACTTGGCAGGGAATGTGGGGTGGGAGCTTTGCTCAGACACTTGGTGGGAAGTGTGGATACACCCTAAGCTCCCACCTCCCCTGTCCTCTGGCAGGTGCCACGTGTGCCTGTCCACAGGTGACCCCAGACACAGCAAACACCATAGAGAGCAAAGCTAGCACAGACTGTTTTTACACAAATCTTGCTGTATACATGTCCACACATGACCTCAGGCACAGCAAACACCATAAAAAGCAAAGCTAACACAGACTATTTTGTGTTATCTTTGCTTTCTATATGTAAATCTTGCTTAGTTATGAACAAGCATCCTTTTAGCTGCTTTTTGCACGCCTTCTTAGCACATCATTCACCCAAAAGGGGTTAAAAGAAGGGGAGGAAAAGGCAGCAGCATTTTCCTGGCATGTGTTTTGCAGGGATGGTGGACTCCTCCATGATGCCAATCATGGGCTACCTGGTGGATCTGCGCCACGTGTCAGTCTATGGCAGTGTGTATGCCATAGCTGACGTTGCCTTCTGCATGGGTTTTGCCATAGGTAAGTCCAGCCTTCCCCTGCCTGGAAAGCACAGTTAAGCAAAGCAGGAATCTGCTACAGTGCCAGCTGTGAATCCCAGTGTTGCCTGCAGATTTTATGAGAGGAGGTTCTTATTTTCTGCAAGAAATCAGAGCGGGGGGAATTGTGTTTGGCATCTGTTCCCCCTCCCCTGCTGCAATTTTTCATTATTGAGTTAACAGGCTCAATTCATGAGCCTGAAGGTGTCTGAAGGCACTGAACATAAATGGGATATGCTGACGAAAGAGGCCTTGGAACACTTTAATACCACAGCTGTGCTCCAAGGGTCTGTGGGGGAATCACTCCCCCCTGACCCCCTGCCTCCTTGAGAGCACGACACAGCTGCCCTCAGGAACACCTCAAATCTCCCCAAGGAATGTGGGCTATGGAGCCAGGAAAGTTTTATGATTATGTTTAATCATATTATACTTTTATATATCTTTTATATAATTATATGTAAATTTATATAATTTTTGTATTTATAAAATTTTATATATTTATATTATATATAAAATTTATATAATTATATATATTATTACAGATAAAAATGATATAATTTTATATATTTATATATATTTTATGTAATTATATATAATTGTGTTAAATCATAATTATATTTATGTTTATAATTACAAACACGCCTTTACATTCCTCCAATCTGTTTGTAAGATGGGGGGTTTGTATACAAAATTACTTGTATGCAAAATATGCTGCTGCAAATGTTGTGTCAGAGCAATCTGCAGAAAAGGGTTTTTTTCTGTACAAGGTCCCTCTGCTGGTGGTGCCATTGCCAAGGCCATTGGATTCCCATGGCTCATGACAATTATAGGAATTGTGGATATCATCTTTGCTCCCCTGTGCTTCTTCCTTCGAAGTCCACCTGCCAAAGAGGAGAAAATGGTAAGTGTAACTTGGTTTCTTTTTTTTTTTTATTTTGTTTTTTTTTTCAGTGAAACAAATGATAACTTATATTTGCATCTTTGCCTCTAAGTTCCTCAAAACAGGACCAGCTCAGTGTATTTCACTCTCAAGCATTAACTTTGGAATGAACTCCCCCTTCTTTCTATGTCCAAGATGTATAAAGGCAAACCCTTTATTCATTAGATGTTACAAAGTCACAAATTTGATTTTTATAAACAGGGTCCTGCAGACATTCCTCTGCACCAGCATATGCTGTGGTGGAGTCAGTAGAGAATTCATTTCCCTTTTCCTTGAGGAGCCAGAACTCTTTTGGCCAATTGACCAAATTATTCCTTGGTGTGCCTCAAACTTGTTTTTCCCATAGCCCTCTGGGAAAAATACAAAAAAATATTCCACAGTATATTTTGAATCATCTTTTTTCTTCCTTCTCTTCCCTTCATACAGTTCACCTATCCCTACAAACTAGTGGCTTCTCCTGTCCAATATGTACCACAGGGCTTCTCTTTTTTTTTATAATATAAATTTACCAAAGACTTATGATCTGGAGCACTCAGTGCTCCCCAGCCACTGCAGGGTGTGTAAGAACAGTGTCACCATCTTTAAATTTAGCCCACTCAGCACTCCATCCTTGCTCTTCCCCAAAAAGGCTGATCTGGGCCCAAAATGTAGTTGCTGGTTGTTTATTTGGGCGAAAAGAAACTAATTTTGCATGGCCATGGTCTTATTCTGCAGTGGCACCTCTCTGCAAGGTCAGGACAGCACCTGATGCTTGTGCTGCTCACTTTGTGCTGGCAGAAGGTGGAAAATGGAATCTTGCTGCAATAATGGTGTGTGTGAGGCCAGAGACCTTCTGTTTGGCTCATGTTTGGACTGCAGAATCCCAGTTAATCCCTTGTCATGACCTTTGCTGAATGCACTGGTTTCGTTTGTTTTGGTTTTTGTACATTAAATAAGGCTGAGGAACAGAAAGGAAAAAAAAAAAAAAATCAGCTGCTCTTTCTTGGCAATATAAAATTTATCATACTTCCAAGGGTCTCCCCTCATGGCTCCAACACCTTCCAGCATCTGCCACCTCTAATATAGCTTTAAATGCAAAATAGCTCCTGTTCCCAAAGTGGCTCCTGGCTGTAAAATCATGTACAGTTCTTTCAGGTTGGAGGAGAGACAAAAGGAGGGTCCCAACACTGTGGTATTTGCATTATTATAACCCCCAAACTTATTTACACTCAGCAGGAAGAACACTACACAGCCAGTCCAGAGCTCCTTGGGAAATTTCAGGCCAGAAATTTTAGTATTTTATCTGGCTCTTACCATGATTACCACTTTCAGCTTGCCATGGGTGTCAAGCACAGTATAGGGACCACCACTCCTGGCATTATCCTCAGTTTTGCTCTTCTGGAACTCCATGGAAAGAGGGGGGAAAACAGTAAAAGAGTCCTACTTGAAGCAGTAGGACTGCTCTTGATCATTCATCCAGGTTTTAATAGATGGAAATCAATTCTGGGAGGGGTAAACTACTGTCTCTGCAGAGCAGGTAGATGTATTTCAATAACACCTGGGCTGAAATACTGGAAATAGAAATTTTCCAGAGCTGTCTTCAGCACTAAGATCCCCCCTCACACAGACCTGAGGACCAAATTTACCCTAATTGCAATCAGTTTGGGGTCTGCCCCAGCCCCAGCCTCAGCTGGATGCTAAGCAGAAATACTCACACTCTCTTTTCTTCCAGGCAATACTCATGGATCACAACTGTCCTGTGAAAACAAAAATGTACACCCAGAACAACATCCAATCCTACCCCATAGGTGAAGAAGAGGAGGAATATGAAAGTGATGAATAACAGAAAAGCCATATAACATATTTAGGTGTACAAAATGCTGTGGTTCATGTGAAACATCTCATCCAGAAATAGGTTTTAGCTGTACTGTACATTTAATAGTGAAATGGTCAGAGAAACCAAAGGTATATTATTTATTGGTGACTATAAAGCAGACTGCAAACCGCCTTATGGGGGGAAAGAGCTTTTATAGACCATTTGTATAGTGTTACTCTTTGTGTATTTAATTTTATTGAATATTACACTCTATTTTTTATTAAATGTGTAGTATAAATCTGTATAAAATGTGAATTTTAACTATTTGGTTTTTAAAGTCACCTCATTGACAGTCTTTCATATTTTATTTGAAGTCATAGGTTACTGTCCAACTTGAGTCTTTCTTATTTGATTGGAAATTTTAAAAAGCAACCCTCAAAGAAAACCCATCCAATATGCATCCTTTTAAGTGACACCCTTGTAAGTGCATTGAGAGGAGCTGGAATTCAGAGTGTGGGCAGCACTATCACTTTTTTCAACTTCAGGTCCTAATAATATATACAAAAAACTAAGTAAGAGGCACAGTTTCTCTGCCAGTTTAAATTCTGCCTTCTCCCTGAACCCCCAGCGTTGAGGAAAACATGTTAAAGAGATGAGTGTATTTGTATTATTGGTACCTAACAAAGCTTTAATCAAGCAGTTGTGCAATGTGAAGCCCCCAAACACTCAGCACCAGGTAAACAAGTGGGGATGAACATGCAGTGCTCCCGTCCCTTAGCAGGGAATGTAACAGCATGAGGATACCTTTTGTATTTCTATCTTTTGGATCTTTTAACATATTTCGTATTTATTTCAGTTTATTTATCTTCAGTGAGTGGTTAGGAACAGCTGCAGTATTGCAGTATTCAGTCTTAGCAGGTACTGAAAGTGAGCTGCTAACTGGAGCAGTTCAAACAACTCTTCTACATGCATTTATGTATCCATCTAAAAATTCAGTGTACATTTTTTTTTAATGAGTTCAAATACACTCTTTGCTTAAAAAAATGGAAGAAACAGCCAGTTTGTTGCCAATCTCTCATAACATTTGGGGACACAGCCCAATACAGGTGAAGTACTGTATTAGGCAGTCCCTGTCTGCACTTAGAAAAAACAAGACTTGGAAAGAAAGCATTTTAAAAACAATCCCAATGTCCTTCTCAGCCATGGTGTATAATTTCATTTGTAAAATGAAAATCTTGATGTGCCTTCTCTCATGTAATTGCAGATGTTTTATGTACTACAGCATAGATACTATGTTTACATATAGTTTTGTAAAGCGTATATACTATGGTCAAAAAATATGAAAAATATAGTGGATCAAACTTCAAGTATTGCTCTGTCAATAATTATGCATTCAGAACGCATCAAAATAAAGTTATCTGACAGAAGTTCATGATCTATTGTAATAAAGTGAAAAAAGGATTAAAAAAGAACAACCCCCCTCAGGATTTGCCTTATGCAGTGTGCTTTACCAGTGGGGAAAGCTGGCAGGAAAGCATTTCCTAGAGCTCCTTCAGAAACCAAGATTCTGTCTCATGATGAATTCTTCACCAACACCAAGTAAGTAATAATTGTGCAGACCAGTGGCTATTTACATCAGGCTCAGATTTTACTGTGATTTGCACACTGAAACTTTGTTCCAAGAGATGTTTTTCTACTTCACTGAAGTCTATTGGTCAACATCAAGTTGTTAATCTGATCAAATTTGAGACTGAAATACCAATGCAAGAATTCTGAATTATTACAGGATGTGTTCATCCTTTTGCCAGCTGATCAACCAGTGTATTTCTTGAATTCGCTAATATATGATTCAAACATAGAAACTCACATTTTTTTTTAAAGCACAGAAAGGCCTTCTTCATGGCTTGGTTTTTAATTTTTGAGTACATCACAACTAAGGAGGAGTTTGCATTAATCTGCAAGATGAGTATGAGGAGGAGAGCCAAGGGGAGAGAAATGGATCCCATTCCTTTTCTACAGCTGGTGCCAGTGGCTGCTGGGCCTGAGGGAGCAGCATCTTCCCAGGAGTTGCTGAGCAGATCAGTGCAGTGGCTCCCCTTCTCTTGCTCCACTCCTGCTCCACCAGAAGAGGAAGATTAATTAAAATCCACACAGAAACTCATGTTTGTAATCTCTGTGCCACCTTTCTCCCCACTCCCAAATAAAAACTTAGCAGCTGTTTAGGATTTTTTGAATAATGAGTAACCAAACCTTTTTTTGGTGACAGTCAGGAAGAAATTTTACTCAGAAACTACACAAAAATCCCCCTTCTGTCCTGGAAAAAAGTGGATTTTTCCTATTTTGTATATTTGTATCTGTGTCAATTCAGGTGTGACAAAGACACTTCATTGATTTGCTTCCACTATTTATTCCTCCTCTGCAGCTGTAAACTTCCACAGATGCTTTGTTTCAAATTTCTCACTCCAAATAATCCAGTTATCAGTAGTTTTATATAATGCAAAATGTGCTTCTCCCCTGAAGATCCTTCCTTTTAAGAGATGGCATAAGATGATAAGCTACTGCAATAGAAGTCCTTAAAAAACATTGACACAATGCAAGAAAGTTGATAATTTAGCAAAACTATTTTATTAAAGCTTATTTTCATGATAAAATAATAGCCAACAAAATCATATTAGGCAGGTCTTCTGCAAATGTGTGTAGCTGCCACCTATTCAGATATCATTAAGTCAAGATATTCTTGTTTTCTGTGGTAGTCTTTATTTTCAGCTATTTACAGTCAAGCATGAAGCAAAGATTACATCAGGAATGTAGTATTACAATTTCCCCCTGGAGATCCACTGCTTATTGTAAATAATGCCAAACAGGAATTCATGTTTTCCTTCTTACCACTAAAATACAACTATTTTGCCCTTTTTCCATTCAGTATATTTAAAAATATTGCACTACATTTAATTTACCTCTTACAATCATCATCATTAGCAACACTTACGTGAGGAAAACGATACCCAGCTTTTCTTACCCACTGTGTTACAGGAGTCAATTGAAAACCATGAATGTGTATTTTGAAATCAGTATTTGCATTGTTTTCACAGCTCCTTCATGTGCACCAGGGCTTAAATGAAGCACTTGGATATATTTGAAAACCTCTGTAGTAGTCTGTAAGAGCAAACACTGATGGCATTGAATGCAGATCACCACCAATGGTAAGCTGCTGAGAAAATGGAGTGGGGAAGTTTTAATATGCATCTCAAGCAAGTACAGATTAAATAACTTTTAGACAAGAAGGGAAGCTCATTTTGTGCGATTATTTGCTGAAGCTTAATTTCAGAAGTGTGTCACATGCCTGTTTTAGCCTGGATAGTTTTCCATACATCAACTAAGTAGTATCAACTGCCCAGAACTCACTAAAAAGTGCAAGTAGTTGCATGACTGGCAGTAACCATTTTGCTTAGAAGCACAAGCACACTGTCCCATGATGAAAACCACTGCTTCTTAATTTTGCCCATCACAAACTAAACCAAGAAGCAAATTTAAAGGAGAGGTACATTACACATGACCTCAAAAACTAAAGGAGTTATTTTTACCATCTCAAACTCCACTCCCATAAAGGCTTTTTTTTTTTCTACTACCAGCAATACCAGTGATAATGATACGAGTACCTAGCACAGTACCTAAAATAAAGATGATATTTTATACAAAATTTCTATACATAGAAGATGAAACAATGTCTACAGGAAATAAATAAGAATGATGGCCTTAGCCAGGTGATGCTAAGATCCACAGTTTACACATAGCACAAGACCAGACAGTTCTTTTCAAAAGCAGCTGGCTGAATTTCTTCCTCATCTCTACTGGACTCACAAATTGACTCAAATAAAACATGTTATATACACTATAAGACATTTTGCTGACAAAGGTGATCCTTCTGCTCAGCCTCTATCTTCTGTCTGAGAAGCTGAATGCAACTTACCATGCTATGATTACTCAAAAGTGTTGAGAGAACATTAGTTACTTTGTATTTTGCACCTTAAGCTTTCCAAAATGATAGTCTGCAGCAAAATATTAATTTCTTTATATTACTTACACCATGATACATGCTTTTACACAGAAGGCAATGAAACCTCCAACTCTTGTGAAGAACAACTTTCCTTTATCAGGCTATCAGATAATACAACATCACAAACATATGATTTCATTCTGGAAGGCAACAAGCCTCTTACCTTGAAAATATTCCCAATTAAATTATTATGAGATACCAGTTTATACTTTGATATCTAACAATAGTCCCAAGTTCTAAGGAGGATTTTTTTTAGCATAGCATTACTATATTTCGTGTTAAGTACAAACTACAAAAAGTTCTTGTATTTAACAAAAACATGGAAAACAAATGATATGCAATGGTAACTTCAGTAAGTATTAATAACAGACAAAATGAAAGACTTTTTGTTTGCTTTCATGATATGTTTGGCAAAAAATATACAACTACCTAGAAGACATACAATAAAACTGTGATTAACACAAGCCTGGCCCCTTGGTGACTTCTGAGTCAGTCATTAGCTTAGGCATGCAACAAGCTTATAATGCTTTCATCATACAATGGATACTAAACATCTTGAAAACCCTGCCTGTTTCCCATTGAAAACACTACCTAAAAAAACAAAACAAAAAAAAAATACAGAGAGGGGAAGTGGGGTCAAGTAATGCATTAAGGAAACCACACACATTGATGTGAAATGGTAGGGTTACATAATTAGAAAAAATAAAAATAAGTTATTAAAAATAAATTTCCAATATAAACCCCAAAGTGTAGTTTTAACCAGCTGCTTTAACAAAATGATGGTGCTGTAGCTGGAGAAGAACCACTATTAGCAATTAACTGTGGAGAAGCAGGACACGCACATTGTACCAGTGTTTTAATTTAATTTGTGTGTGTTTGGATTTAAGTGCAAAGTATTCTTTTAGTCCATTCCTTCAAAGACTAAATATGTAAATATCAGTCTGATTGAGGTGGATCAACAGGTTCTTCTTCTGATATGATGTTCAATGTCGGAGCCTCTGTCAGACTGCCATCTTCGCTATCCACTTCTTCTGCTATACTGGGTTCCTCAAAATCTTTAGTCACTTTTTTGGATTGCTTCTCTAAGAGCATGTTCTCCAGGGACTCTAGATCCTCAATGCCTGCCCTGTAGTGGATCATCAGCAGCGTGAGGGCCTGCAGTCTCTCACCCGACTTAGCCAGCGCAGCAGAAATCAGGGCTTTTTTCCTCACGTCGCTCGTCTCTTTCTCCTCTTTAACCAGCGAATTATTGTTTTCCAGCTCTTGGTCTATTTCATTCTGCAGCTTATCCAACATAAACTCCAATTTCTGAAAGCGCTCCTCTGTGGGTAAGCTCCTGTAGAGGTCACGGCCGATCTCCTTCACGGCGATGAAGACGCTGTCGTCGAGGCCGCCCTCCTTGCGCACCAGCTTGATGCCGGCGCCCCCGACGCGCTTGGAGGGGCTGCTGGGCCCGCTGAGCTCGGTGTCGCTGCTCTCGTTGTCCGACGTGTTCGGGGTGTGCTTGGGGGAAGGCTCGGCCACGTCGGGGCCCTGCTCGGCCAGCCGGGCTTTGGGCACCTGCCGGAGGTTCAGCAGCCGCGTGCTCGTGTTGATGATGTGCCTGGTCAAACCTGTGGTTCTGTGAGCGGACTTGGCCTCCGAATCGACCCGAGAGGAGGCGGCTGCAGGAGCCTCCTGGCCCTCGGCTCTGCTGCTGCCCCCAGTTCGATCGAGCCGCCTTTCGGCTCCTACACAAAAGGGCGTCTCAGTTAAACATTTTTCTAGACATTTTTTATGGCAAACGTAAGCACAGAACATGCACTGCGAAGCTGCTTTAGTCCATACTTTCTTTTTGCAGTAATCGCACCAAGTTGGATTCTGAAACTGAGTATCTTGAAAGTTATGCTTGTTCTCTGTGAGAACTTGTCCCGAGAAATGATCCTCTTTCTGATGAGCATGAGCTTCTTCTTCTAAGTGAGACTCTCTCTCTTTCTCCAGAAATGCGCTTGTATCATCAATTTCACCTTCTTTTAAATATTTGAATTGTAAAGTTATGTCACCATAACAAAATTTTTCATTGAAACCTTTATGGGTTGTCAAACTCCGCAACGCTGTTCTGGTGACTGCTGCCTTAGGTGTAGGAGCATGCAGCTGAAATTTTCTAACAAATTCCATTGAGGATGTAGCTAGACAATCTAAAGCAATTTCTTCAAGTTTTATGCTTGCATATCCTAAGCAGATAAAACCACCTGCTTTGAAAGGGTCTCTGCACCACAGTGCAACATTAAGGTACTTGTGGTATTTTTCTACTTCAAATAGACAGGAGGATGTTCTCGTCATTGGCCACCGGCCCTGACGGGCTTTATATGGAATTTCTGGTGACTCCCAGGTTCGATGATCATCACTATCTTTGCTGCTACGTGCATTTTCTGTAAGTCCATCTTTTAAAGTATCTTGCTTTGGTGCTGTTACTACTTTCGATACTGCTGGGTCTTCTATCTGATCACTAATTTTAATTAGCTTCTCTGTAGATTTTTCTCCGTTATTTGCAGGGGGAGGTGGCCTCTCTGGTTTATCAGGACATACACTTCCAGTTTCTAACACAGTTTGGCTATCACTAGTAGACAAAGGAGGCTTAATTTGGGGCCTAGGTGGCACAGGAGGCTTAGTACTAGATCCTTGTGACTGTTTACCTGACGGCTGTGGTGCATCTGGAACCTCAAGAGTTTTAGGTGTTGCCACTTTAGCCCCATCTTTTTGTTGTGTTTTGGATCCTGCCTGGTAATTTCCTAAATGCAGTTTTCGATTCAGGATGGGTGATATAGTTCCAAGAGGTTTAGCAGCAGCAAGAATTACTACCGACCGTTTGGGACTCTGAGATGTTGGCAGATCTTCTTTTTGGTCAGGTGCATCACAAGCTAAGTCTTCAAATTCTGAATCAAAATCTCTGCTATCAGTATCAGCTGTTAAACTATTCTGGTCATCTTCCGCCTGTGCCAAGAAAGCTGTGTCCTCCAATTGTCCAAATCCATCCTGCAGTGCTGAGCCATGCTGATTATACCCAACAGGCCTTTCATAAAAGACTAAAACTCTCTCCCCAGCTTGTCTAATCAGCTTCAATACTTGGACAGTTGATGTGATTTTAACACCTATTAAAAAAAAGGACAAACATTATTAGGTTCTAATTATGATAATACTCTAAGTGACCAAAAATAGTCAACAAACACATTGTTGCTCAGTAACAAAGGAAGTCAATTATGACAGAAGAGCTTAATTGAAATCTAACAGATGGATTCTCTCCATTTTATTCATATAAATATGGAGCTGGAAAAAATAATTACATAAACACTCCAGTTTGCTCCTTGTAATAATACTGTAATCTTACATAGTAATGTTGATTTGATATGGAAACAGTTTTGACCTTGCTCTTACTGTAAGTTTGGACTTTTCAGCAGTAGACATTTAACAAAGGACTCAAAAAAGATGGGTATCTTTAAATACAACTATAATTATAACAGAAGCAGGCTAAAATGAAAATCTTTCCAATATGCTAATGAAATATGGGCATAAAGCTACATTATCAGTGTGGCTGGAGTGAGCTGAACCATCTTCCTGAGCAGACCTTTCAGAGCCATTTGATGTATGCAAGCTAAAATATCTTAATGAGCACACAGTCCAAATACAGTCATGCAGGGGATCCCATAAAAACGATTTTTCCTTTGTTCTAAAGCAATCATCAGCTATCTATTCAAAGGAACTGAAAACCCTTTTAAATTACTGGAATATTGCAATGGGGATTTATTTAGGCAGTACCTAAGCAAAAGAACCCATTGTAGATTTTAAGCTCTGGTCTGTAAAACCTCTGTAAAAGGTTAAACTTCCTGCTAGCCCAGTCACATTAATGTTTTGGCTCGGTTTTTTATTGTTTTGTTTTGTTGTTTGTTTGTTCTATTTTTAATGTTGTTGCCAAATGGTTATTCAAGCTTATTTTGCCTTTTACCTAAGAAGGAGTAAATAAATATGCAACAAAATAAATCAAGCAAACAAAGACCTTAAGTGACCATAAATACATTAATGTTAGCTTTTGAGTGCCAAGCACAACTGTAACTATTAAGAAAGGGAGATTGGCTGAACTGGACAAGACGACCCCCATTGTGAAAGCTGACATATCACTCACTGCCAATTGCCAGCAGTCTGTCTCCTCTCTGCAGATCAGCAGCTGCAGCAGGTGAGTTTGGAGTCACAGTTTCGATGACAACGTGCCCTGCATCCTCCTCCTTGGACTGCACAAGGCGCAGCGTGAGCCCAACGCTTTGCAGATTCCCTTTCACAAGTTCTGCCTGCAGAGAAAGAAGTCAAAAGCATCTCAGTAAAGTTGACTGCAAGGATTAATGGCTACTAACAATAATTTAAATAAAAATTAAATAAAATGGTATCATTTTAGTATTAAAACCAGATTATTATTGAGAAAATGCATTAGGACATCCATTGACTTCACCTAATTGATCAACTGTCTGCCAACTAATTTTACACCTTTGGAGATATTCACAGAAAGTCTCAGTCCTCAATAAAATACTACCATTAAACACGATCTCATTATCCATTTTATTAGGAGCACTGCACCATCAACCTAGGTATCACTTTGAATGTAGCCCATTTGTGTTATAAAGCCTAACACTATGAGTGGCTTTCCAGTAGTCTGTGCACAAGTGTGTTTGGAGTGACAAAACTCTTATGTACTTACTTAAGATTGCCTAAGTATATTTAGAACAAATCTCAATTAACAACAGCCTAAAATGTTTCTTCGAAGAGGCAAACCCTTTTCTCATACTTATCTTGTGAAATAAATAGAATTTAAATTTTAACTCAAATACATTTTTAAAAACAAACAAACAAAAAAAAAGGACAACTGAGGTGCAATCCCTGTAGCTGACTTTCGTATGACAGACCTAGGCAGTTATCAATTATTTACAGACCTCACTGTCTGAGATCTTTGGCAACCTTTTTCCTAATAAAAGCAGCCCTTGATGAATTTAACAATATCATTTTTTCCCCTAAAGCACATTCCTTTTAGACTATTTCAAATGACTGTCTACAATCATTCCATCAACAGGTATTCTATTTGAAAGGAGAACTCATATGTTTCAGCTTCAAGGATAGAAATTTAATTTGTTTTTTTGATTACCAAGAAGACAGAGGCCGATAGTGTAGAAACCTCCACAGGAAATTTTATATTTGGTTTCAATTTACTGAGTTCAGGTAGACAGCCTTCTCCTCCAGCCTTCTGCATTTACTTTGTTATTGTTTCAATTGTGGATGTTTGAACTGTCTGGAGCTGAGCCTCCTCTTTAGAGGATGTGCTACTTACTCAGTCCATGCCTCTCTCCTTGGCTGCATAGCTGTCACTCCTTTCCCATAATTTTAATAGCACTGCATCTTGGTTCTTTTTTAATTGTAGTTCAGTTCTTTACAGAAATAAAAAGGCTTGTGCTGCTCTGCAGTTTGCTATAGAACAGCACTGCACTTGAAGAAGCAGACTTGTATTAACTTTCAAAGCTTTGTCACTATTTTCTGCATTTCCCACAGGCATCTACTCTTTTTTATCAAACTTCTATTCTTAATCCCCAGTAATGTATGTAAGAATAACAAGACCAATATGAGCTTAATTGCAGTTCCAAGACTTAAAGGTTATCCCAGAATGAAACAAGTAAATAGCTGCCTACAGAAACAACCCTGATGGAGTTTTCAGGTTGATTTTTGTTCATTTGTTTGCTTAAATGCCATCCTCATTTCCACCAAAACTACAGTTACATAATTAAATTAAAAGAAAAATTAAACAATAAAATACTAAATGTTAAGAAACAAAGAAGTATTAGAAATGTCTGTGGAAGAAGACAAACTATTTTTTTTTTAAAGAATTGCTCTTCTGCTTTAGCCCTTTATTTATATGCAATATAGCTTTAAGCTAGCAATTCACAAATGTTGCAATGTGCTGTATGGAAACAACATGAACAATTACTGCAATTTCAAACAACACTAATTGAATATTTTAACTGTCAGAAACACAAATGACACGAATTTGCTTTGGCAGCACACAAAGCTGCAACAAAAACAACATCCAAAGATCACAATAATATAAGTGCACATTCTTATCAAACAATGAGGAAACCATTATTTCTGAGCTTTGCTCGGAGTCCAAGTACTCAAATCTCAGTTTTCCTATGATGGTTCCTTTGTAAGTCTCGCTCTAAGTGATTAAGCTCAAAAAAATACTTCCAAATCATTGCGTTTGAATAGAAGAGGAACTATCATAATGAAGATCAGGAAGTAAACTCGCATTTAAGGAATGCTGACAAACATGAAAATTACAAAGGGCTGAAAAACAAATTATAACCACTTTTCCCCCTAATTTCTGTTAGTGCACTGAAGTAGAAAGCTGTTTAGTGAGAGAATTCCAGGAAAGAAATTGATGCTTAGAACAGTGAAAGGAAAAAAAAAAAACCCAACAACAACAAAAACCTCAAGATGGTTTTCCTTTTAACACCCTGTTATTCTGGCCATTTAATTATACTCCTTTAGGAAGTCAATTATTTTGACTGTATATAGTTTCTTCTGAAATCTTACATTAGTTCTGTAGCTCACAGCCCAGAAGTGGAGCTCTTTAGCAAGACAAGATGTTTGAGAGCCAAGGCCCATCCAGGGTGGACATCCTGTTAGCTTTGCCTGTGAGTTTGTTCTCAACATGAGACAACTCTTGTCCACTCTCCAGACTCTGAGCAGAGCAGAAAAACACCCAACTACTGAAGGAAGGTGGCCACCACAACCCTGTCACAGGAGTTACTTCAGGCCAACCTACTCCTTTCCTTTTACAGTTGGTATTTCTCATCCATTCAAAGGATGGCCCAAAATGGTAAGATTTCTCCAGAAAGTTATGAGTCTTGTCTGAAAGAGAATGTCAGAAGGAAGAGCTGGTGTTGCAACATTTGACTTTTTGAAGAAAGGCAGGAATTACCTCTAACCACTGCTGGTACTTGCAATCATGGCAAAGTGCATGATAAGCAGATATGGAGAAAGGGCATAATTAAGATAGTAAAAAGTAATTTAAAAGTTACCAAAAGCTCTTTTTTAAAGCGCTTGTCAGTACAGACTCTGATGCTCTTGAGTTTCCTTTGAATCCAAGAACTCCTTTGAGCAGAACTACACAGTGGATGACTTAACAGTGAAAATATTCTGGAGTGCAAAGACGAGAAACTCCTGAGGTGATCTCCAGCATTTCACCCTTCCCTCCTCCTCCAGGGAGAGACCACATGAAAGAAATGAGGGACAGCTGGGACCCAAGATATGTAGGTATCTCTGAACATTTGGCTCCCATGCAGGGACACAGCCTGCAGATTACAACATGTATGACTCACTGATGGCAAGGAGACTTCCCATATTCCAGCAGTATCTGAGGGAAAGCTGTTTTTGGAAGGAGAGCGCCTTTGAACATAACAAGCAAAGCTCATCTCAACTTTTTATTAACTTTGGCACAGTCACAAACTTTCTCATGAAGCAAAGTGGTTTTATTTATCAACCCAAACCAGATGAATGGTTTCCTTGATTATTCTTTCTGGCACCTGCAGAAACACCATGCTCAGGCTAAGATGAATGCAGGTGAAGACCACTTGAAGCTCTCAAACACCCCCCCCACCCCAACAAGTTCACTCACAAACCCAAACATCTTTGCATACCCAGCACAGCTACTTTCTGTCTCCCCCTCAAATTAAGACTTGATAATAAATGTGAAGGGCCAAAGACCTATTGGAACACTAAGCACAAGGAGGATGTAAATCAGCTACATGACACAGAGGTTGGAAGAAAATTGCTAATAATGAAAGGACATTTATTATCAAGAAACCTTGCTGCAAGGGAGAAAAACTAACAGCTGCACCCAGGAGAAAGGGAAATTTTAACCAATTAGCTATATCATATGAAAGCAAGTTTATTTTAATTTGATCTAATTAATAGCTCTGTTTTACTAGTTCCTGCAAATCTTAGTAGTTATTTAAATAAGGAGTAAGACAAAGCAGATATTAGTACTTCATTGTCAGTGACAAGCATACATTCAATGTATTTTATATTGAAATAATTAGAACTAAACTGTAACACAGAGCTTAGAAAATGTATCTTAAAAAAAAAAAAAAGTAAGCAATCCCCAGACTATTTATTAAATACTTGTTGAGAATAAAATGCAACAAAACAGGAATGACTGTCCTGGAGAGAGGAAAAAAAAAAGGTAATAATTTCCTTAGTGTTTTATTATTAAAAATATCCCCCAAATCCAACAGTAAAACAAGAGAACACAAGATGTCCTTTAACTTTAGAATTAATAGAACATTTTGATGTAGAGCTGTGAACACTTGGCTTTTACAGCACGAAGCCCACAAGCATCAATTCCACAGCACAGTCTCACTGCCACTTTCAGTTCAATACGGGATGTGTGCTCTGGAAACACAATGCAGGGGAAAATCATCTTGTGTCTCACAACCTTTCCTTGCCTCAGCCTTGTTGTTCTGAAAGCCCAGCAGTTGAATGTCAGTGAAAAGAAATTTTTCCAAATCTTTTCAAATATACAGTACTGAACTCCACAGTGATTAATCAGAAGTTTACAGCTTGCTAGTATCATTTAAATGGCCAAATATTTACATGAGTGTCAAAACACGATGCAGTTTTAATCTTCAAATGTTTCATGAAATTATCAGTCTGAAATAATTTACAAATACAATGGGATGATAAATAAACATCCCTTTTACAGGCAACAGGCATTGATGCCATTTCATTTACTATTTATTCCAGAACTATATATGAAGTTAGATTATTATTTGATTCAGAGGTAAGAATGCCACCAGTAATACTGCAGTCTCCTAAGTAGAATCTAAGTTAACATTACATACAGCACTTCTATTCAGAATTTCTAAGACAAGACATAATAAATAATGTCCATTAATAAATACAGAGATCACAACATCTAGGAAAATGTGTATGACGATCTCTGACCAGCAGTGCAACATTGTTCAGCTAAACTTTAAAAATTATTAGGTGTATACAAAAATAGAAAATGACAAAATTAAGCTGTAGCAGGATAACTGGAGCAGAAGACTTTTGCTTTTAAACTTAACTGCTTATTTTCAGGAACTAAAAAAGAAATAGTTGTTTTTGTAAGCTTAATTTTACACTGTAAAATAATGTGTAATAGTCTAAATTTGCTCAACTATTTGTAAGCATTAACATCATAAATCTTTACTAGAATTTAGTAAGCATATCACATTCTTTTGAGTAATTGCTAAAAAAGCTTGATCACCCAAGCACAAATAAGAAATCTTTTTTTACTGACTTTACATCAATTAGAAGAATACTGTTTTTCCAAATTGTTCATATTCCCCATCAGGGGTATGTAACACACTCTATGTAGCAGAAACTGAACCCATGTCAGTGCTGTACTACGGATAAAAATATTTCTTTTTGGCCAAATCATCGGCACTGTTAAAAGTGATATCTTAGGTATTCTTGCAAGGTGTAGTCTAATGCCTTTTGAGGAAAAAAGTGAGAATGTCTGTAAAGTATTACATCCTCCCAGACAACCCCGCATGCCGAGAGGAGAGGAAGGAATATTTCACGTCAAAGCCCCCAAAACATTAAAGTCCAAAAGTGGGAAGCAGTTTCTTCTCTTCAGAAGACTCAGTTCTTCGCATTATTGAAAAAACGTTTTTGGCAAACATCCTTAAAACATTGACTTTAATATTATTGCTTTTTTCAAGCCTATTACTGAATACAGTTATTATGTATGACCTGCACAGCAAAAGGGCTCTGAGGTTATTTACAGCGGAGAGGAGGCACTGAAAGGAAACACGTACCGCCAAACCCATGATTTGCTCCTTAGAAACACTGGACACAAAGGAAATAAAATCATTTTCTTGTGGGAGTTTCTAAATCTATGCTTTAGAACAGGAGTAGGTGTTTTTCCTCTCCTTGTGTCACATCCCTGAAGCCTAAAAAGGGAGCTTGTGGCAGTGTAGTCTTTTCCAGCCCTCCTGTCCACAGGCACGGTAACATCAGACATGTTCCAGTGTAAACCTGGACTAAGGAATCCATGATGACAGAAACACTTTCATTTCCCAGTCACTGAGAAAGCTCCCAATTACAGAAAGAGAAAAGTTTTCTGAGCATTCAAGAGCTACCCCTGTTCTTGGGATGTTTAAATAGCTCAGTATCAATAAAGTATGCCCTAATTATCAGTTCTGCACTGTATTCACTGTTATGTCGTACACGTGCACAGGTGCAACGATGCACACGTGTGGATGTGCCTCCATCTCCAGATTTAACCTGGCTATTTCCTTCAGTGGCTTCAGAAATGTTGAAACACACTGACAGAAGGTTTAAATAAAATAAAAAGCTGTAGTAATACTTACAGAATAACTACACTATACAGTACAACAAACAGTGAAAGGAAGGAAATAATCCCTGCAATCAAATTAAATCTATATAGAAAATTGACTTAAGTTCTTTTCCTCCCCACTAAAAAGAGGCATTAATTACAAATCACTCATTAGAAAAAGACTGATGGTAATGTAATGTAAAAGATAATACACTGGCTACTTAAAACATCAGTATACACTATAGCTAGAAGCAATATGCCCTTCTAGAAACCAAAATATGCTAGAAAACACATTTACAAACTTGGAAATTAATTTAATGATTTGTGAAATTATTTTTTTAAAATAATTAACAAAAGACTGCTTGAATAAAAATATGCTTCAATTTTTTCCATAACTGAATCTAAATACTAAATCTAAAATTGCTACTGTTCCACAATTTGTATCAAGACTTCTATAACAATAACTAAAATACTCTTCCTTGCTATGTGATCCTTCCTCCATGCCTAAGATATACACATCTTTAGTATCATTCAAGTGGAAATTTAAATGTATTTTTCTACCATTCCCAAGTTTACATTGATTCAGTTAATTTTAATAAACAATTTCATTTGTCCCCTCCATTTTTTTAATATTTTGACAAAACATATCAGACAAATATGTTGAATGAATATGCATTTCTTCTAGATATACAGAATGGTAGGTGAAAGGGGGTGAAATAACTAAATTTATCAGTACACTTAAACATTTAAATATATATGTGTGTGTATGTGTGAATAGAACTGCCAAAAAGAAATTAAAAGGAAACTATCTGCTGCTTATAAAAAAATTCCTGTTGAACAGCAATCCCAATTATAGTTTTTGCACAATTTCTTTTACAGTCATAACTGAGCAACTGCTATAAAGATATTCTCATGCCCATTTTGCCTGAAAGAAGTAATTTGATAATACTATTAAAAACATGCAAAACCAAAATAAGTTTGAAAAAGCTACTAAAATGGACTTTTACCACAAGGAGATATCATCAATAAAAATAAAATTTCAGCCATATTTTTGTAATTTCTCTTTCTGCTCTGTGCCTCTTATTTGATAGCTAAACCATCCCTTACTTGTTCCCAACATTCACTGGAGTGTCTGTAGTGGGTTTCTGGACCAAGTGGAGCAAATTTTAGACATATTCAAATTTTAGACAGTTTTAATTAATTGGTTTTTTTGCTTAACCTGGTGTTCTGCTTTCCTCCACTGCAGCTCTGACTGTGTGCTGAAACCCCATGGGTCAGGAGGGTTTTTCTGTATTCCCAGCTGTCCTGAGCAGACTTCCCCTTGCTTAATCCACTAAAAAAGTTAACTTTTCACACTGCTCACCTTTCTCTCCAAAACCTCTGAACAACACACTCTGTCCTGAAAACAATTTTCATCAGAGAAACAAAGGAATCAGCCAACACTCAAAATCATCTCGCAATTAATTATTCACAAACAATTTTTCTAGTACAAATATCAGAAAATATCTAGTGCAATATCAGAAAATAAGTTCTTCAGCTTCTTTCCTTTGATTCAACACTGCCCATTTTGTAATTTCTGCATTTTTGACATATATTTGCATTCCATACCCTATCAGCTGGAGCAGCTCTATAGGACTGGTTACACCTTGGTGTCTCCTTGAGTGTTACTGAATGAACTGGCACCAACTGTTTTGTGGAATATTAGGAAAAGCAAGTTTTTGATGACTATAAAACAGTGAAAAAAGGAAATGGGATGTTCTACATTTTGCTGTTAATATTTGTTAATCTTTTGAACTGCGGTCTGTGCACAGGCAGATACAACGATCTCAGACGAACACTGCATTTTTCCTGTTTGGTTTGTTTTACTTTTAGGAAGAAGTGTACTTATGGACAAAGGTCCATATTTTCTTACTAGCCATCCTAAATAGCAAGCCAGTGGGACTCATTTTCTGTTCTACACGATAACTTGGAAAAGCCAAAAAATATAAGTTTAAAAATATGCCGATAATTTCATTCTGAAACGAGTTACATATTGGGCCAAGATCATATTTAAAATAGCAATTCATTAACACCACAATATGGCAAATGTTATGCACATGTCTAACTTCACCATCATAAACTACTTGTCTGAAAAGAAATGTGACAATTCATGGTAGGAAAATGAAACATCTGCATGTCTGCCTGATGAGCACTGCAAACTTTAGACATCAGCAAAATCCAGAACAGGCGTAGTTACTGAACAGAACGAGGAGCTGTGTCTTATTTTCCCAAATACTTGCGACACTTTGCAGGTACTCCTTGGCTAAGCTGCTCCTAAAAAATTGCTCCTTCCAATTGCACGGTGAAGCAGGTTACACGACATGTAAAAAGCAAACTGTTTAGCAATTATCATGAATTGCTGGGGCATTCTTACAGCAATTACAGGACTGGAATGGAGGAGATAAAGACAAGGCAGCAGAAAACCTGCATTTAACTTTGAAGTGTCAAAAGCAGGTAAAATAAAGGCCTTCAGTTTTAGGTGGGGCTCTTCTTTGCAGAGCAATTTAGCACAAACACCAACATAGCTCGTCTTTAAGTGCTCTTACTCACTGACATCCTTTTAGTCTTTATTAAATTCAACTTTGATGATTTCCTTTGGCTCTGAAGAAATGACAAAGATCAATTTTTTTCTCTAATGTTATATAGCCATATAAGCCTTTGACAGGAAAAAGGCTTCCTCCAATATTGGCTAAGCATTACTTGGTCATCACGTAAATATTTTGTGCAAAACTCAGGTAGTCTAATAATAAATACTGAAATAATGTTACTAAGTTCATTAATAATACCATGTGTGACATCAAACCAAGAAAAACTTTACCAATCACTTCATTGCAAATTACAGATAAAGGAGATTGATGAGAACCTGTGAGATGGAAGCAAAGAAACGGAAAACATTCAAGTGTATGCATTAAAAGTAAACCCTCTAAAGCATAATTATTTATATGTATCTTGGAAGTATTAATTGGATGGTGATATGTCAGCTACTATTAATCTTCCTGTAAAAAACTCAAAATATTGGACTATCAGGTGAAGTTCTTTATAATGGAACTAACAGACACAGTGAAGAGTTTTCTCCACACAGAGAAACTGCTTGGCAACTTTCATTATCAGACCCAGTAGCATTAAATACCTGAATACTGACATGGAAATTGCCATCAAAACTAAAAATATGAAATGTTATTATCCACTGTGATTACAATAATATGCATTACAGATGCTACTCTCCATGGAAATAAAATATACAATATAATTTATATGCACTAAAAAGTAGTAACTCTGATTTCAAGAATGGGCTTAAAAGTCACATTTTAAAAGCTTAAAAGTTACTTTTCTGACAGAAAAGCTGCACTCTCACAAACAAAGCATTAAGATTGCAGGTAATACAAATTACACTCTTATCAATAACACAGCCAAAGGAACAGGGACCTCACATGCACCTAGAAGCTCCATAATCATACAACTTGAAATATCATAGAACTTAAAAGAATAGTTTGTTTTTTCAGCACTGCAGAAACACTATTTTCTTGGCAACTGGTACATTTCTCATCAACATTAATGGCTAGATGGCTATTAAAGCAAAGCACAAGCCTGAATAATATCCTGTGTGACCCACATTCCCACTGAACGAGCTAAGCCCAAAGGAACCAAAGCAGATGTAGTAAAATGATTCGTGATCTTAACAGCTCTTCAGAGATTACATAGAGGACCCATCTGTATCAAAATGTAGTTCCTGCTGCATACAAGCCCTAGCCCCACCCTTTGCCCAGAAAATCCAGACCAACGCTTTTCTGAAATTCTATGTTATTGAAGAAATGAGGATTTATATTTAACTTATTCCGAATAATTGCTGCAAGAAGGCCAAGGTTTTGTATATAATAATTTTTTTCTGTACCTAGAAAGGCAGCCAAACCACACTGAGTTGTTTTCAATTAAATTCTGGACAAAACACTGCAGTATAAACACACAAATATACAACCAGTAAAGGTTTCCACGACCATACATCTATTTCTGGTTATTTTGTTGAACACATCACATCAAATCAATTTATTTATGGCTATAGGGCACAAGTCACTGGCAGGCAGTGAAACAGCAGCTCAATGTCACATCTAATTAGTAGCACCAAGACAACAGCACACCTAGAAACCAGATTTTCATTCTGTTACCAACGACCACCACTTATAAAAATTGCCACAACTATTAAACTGAAAATATCTTTACATCAACTCAAATCCTGACAATTCACTTTGCAAAAAAATCAATACCCAGCTCTATCTCCTCTGCACTTGAAAAATAATTCAGATTATTTTTTAATACACATAAAGATCAGTTCTCAATAGATGCAAAGAATGCTTTAGAAACAGAATGTTAGCTGTAAATTGGAATGCACGTACCAGCCAGCTTTGGAGCCGAGCTTCTAAAAATGCTTCACGAGAATCCAAACATTTGAACTTTTCACAGAAGGGATCTTTGTCTGCAGTGCTCTCTCCACACAACCAACGTGACCATAAGGGCCTAATAAAAAGTAGGATTTCCTTTCCCTATAGTCAGCTAGCTGAATGACAAGAAAACAATTAATGTAACTACGTCTTCTCCAGAAACCAATTTTAGACCTCTCTTAATACTAAAGCGTGTAAAAGAGCTAAAAAGGAATATTCTTCCAGAAACAGCTTTTTAAGAGTAAACCCAAAAAAAGTTCCAAGAGAAGCAGAACATTACCCAGAGCGGAAGTAAAAGTTCATTCCTTTTGACCTTTTTTTTTTCAGTATCTTCTGGCTCAGGGAAGTAATAGATACCATTTCCTCATCTCCCTTTTGTAAGGTAAGTGAAAGAAGGAATAGGAAATTATGTCAAGCTTAAAAACTTCTTTTACTTCAGCACTCACTATAACTTCATACACTCTGGTTTTATGCTCTATTATTTTTAAATTAGCAACATATTTTATTGATAGTTGGTGAAATATATATGAAAAATACCCACAGGATTTCATAAAGCAACATCTTTCTACTTCCTTTTTCCCCCTTCTCTCTTCTGTTACCAGAAACCCAGCTTGCTTGGGACTGTGACCAATTACTTCTTCCACAGAATTCAGAACTGACTCATTAAATTGAAAATTGAACAAAGGATTAGTCAATACCATACAAGGCTTGAGAAATAAATCTAACTTTAAAAAAAAGTCATATTGAAGAAGATAGGAATAATTCAGCTTACTTAACTTCAATGACCCTTATAATAAAAGAAAAAGAAAATTGCATTCAAGAAGTTGATGAAAACTTGTGAAGTTATTGGAATACTTGGTTCAGACCATGGTACTATATTTTTGTGATCATCACAGTAAGGGCATTGGTGAAACAGCCCAAAAAAGGCATCGTTCATAAATGGCACATTCAACACCAAGTATTCAAAAGTCTGAAGTTTCTCTTTTCAAGTGGTACTTGTAAAAATATTTCATTTAAAACCTACAGGCTTAAGACATTAGGACTCCATAGAAAAAAAACAATGTGCAATGTGATGAATGATAAAATACTTCACAGTAAAAAGAAGAGGAGGAAATCCTACAAAATTCCCTATAGCAAAGTTTCAGGATACAAAATCACAAATTTAATCATCAGCTTGCTCCCAACCTTATACAGCCACTTTCCTCCCACTAGAGTTCAATATTTTTTATAACCTCTACAACATACTAAAAAAACCCACCAGAAAAATTTTATTCAATCAGGTTTTAGGGGAGGAAAAAGGGGGTAAAAAGATTGTGTAATATTGAGATGGGAAAGGAAAGGAGATTGGACATGGGAAAAAAAAAACCAGATCTGAACAGGGAATTAAGTTGCAGTTTGTAAATCCATGGCTGCACTATGACAGCAATACACTTCTACTTTTCCCATTCCCATGACCTCTGATTAATAAAACTTAATTCACATTAACTACAAGAAACCAATGGATTAAACTTAAAATTGATAATTTTCAATTATTTGTGTACAGAGTTACATTTCAGTAGAGACATCTATGCATATATTACAATATATTAAGAAGGGAATTGCCTTTTTCTCATGAAAAACGGGAAAAAAAAAGACAACTTGGGAGCTAAGAAACCAAAACTATCAATGCTTTATTTTTTTACTTAGGAGTTCTATCAAAAGAAAATCATAATGATTTTAATACACAACATGTGTATTCATCATGCACAGCTTGCCCTCCTTCATGAATTCCTGAAGTCCACAAAACCAGCCTGTGACTTCCATACTTTCATACCATTTGATCAAGAACTTTGCAAAGTAATTCAGCCTCAGGTAAATCTATCCTGTTAAATCAGACAAACATCAAAATGAACTGTAATTTAGATGCTTTCAGCAGAAACATCATTGATTTTTGCCATTTTTCATACAAGGACACATTTCTAAGTTGAAAAAGTATTTTGCATAGAAAGCAGACCAAGGTTAAAAATGGTATGCAAGGATGATAATATGAATATAATAACATCAACTAGTGAGCTGTTAATAATTATTGAAATCATTGAATTAATAATTATTGAAAGAGCTATGGTTTTATTGCACAGAGAGTGAAGTGCTTGCACCATGGAGAATTTCTGCTTTTTGTGCAGGCCCTCCTCCATGGCAGAGCTGTGGTCACAGGGGCAAACCCAGCCCAGATGGGGACAAGTGGCAATGGTGGCAGCATCACCCCTGCCCAAAGGTGGCTGGAGAGGGACAGGTGGTGCCACAGCAGCACCCTGGGTGCCCATGGCAGCAGGACCCTCCTGGCAGCCAGGCTGCCCTGCTGGGGAGGGGTTCCTGAGAACCAACCACCCACAGAAACACTGAGCTTTCCACCTGGGCTTGCTGCAGCTCTCTGCAAAGCACTCACCCAGTTTCATAACCCAACATCTTTTTATTTCCCTTTCCCTCTCCTCTCCTCCACCACCACAAACTCAGCTTGTATGGGACTGTGGCCAATCACCTTCCCCAAAGAATTCACAACTCACTCATTTAATTGAAAATTGAACAAAGAATTTGTCAACACCATACAATGCATGAGAAATAAATACAATTTTAAAAAACTCATACAAGTAGCAAAGCTCTGAGGACACAGGGCCAACAACACTAACAAGGACTAGAGCCAAGCTAGGCCACCTTCTTGGTTTAAGTCTCTGCCTGGGTAAACAACTTTTTTCCAACAGAAGTTCAAACTCTATTTTACAAGTAACTGTGCTTTCTTAAAAAAACCAAAACATTCTACAGGTAAACAGACACTCAGAAATATCAAAAAAGGAGACAGCTAAATTAATACAAAGATGAGACTTTCCAATGAGTAATGAGACACTTTGAAATGGATAACAAAGTTATGCCTGCAGATCTCAGTGACACTCACTCAGTTGACTTACCAACCTTAAAGCAGCATGGCTAAAATATGATTTTTTGAAACTCTTAAATAAAAAAAATATTGCACTACTAACAATAACCAATTTAAAAAAAATCTATACACTAGATAAGACCCCTAGCCAACATTCACATTACAAAGTATTCAAGACAAATGGGAGCAATACTCAAAAAATGGAACTAAAGATATGCTGGGGAAGAGGTGTAGTGATAGAAACTCAAAAAAAGCTTGTCTGCATCTACAGTGTGCACATTTTGCATATCAGCCACACTCTCTCTCTTACAGAAGGCTTTGCTTTAAAGTATTTCTGACCAACTGATAGTTACTGGCTGCCTGCTCATTCAGCACTCTCAACTGCTATTTCTTCCTCAATAAATGCTATGTAGAAAAGCATGATACCTAGAGATTCATAAAAAGATAACTGTACACTTCAAGTTCATGACTTATTTGCGAAATTTTAACTTTTCAGTAACAACAAATTAACCACTGCTCTCCTATTCTGGGTTTATGCTGCTGCCTCAAGAGAAATTCCACTTTAAATTTTTTTCAATCTGTTCTATTGACAGTAGAAATTTATACTCCTGCAGTTTGCATTTGTCCATACAGAACATTTGAAACTTACCTAGTAATCTGTAGAACTGCTAGACACCAATCATCAGGAAAGCACATTGCAAGAAAAAAAATAATCTAGCTTTCATACAGAAGAAGAATCGCTTTCAGAAGCTGGTTGGTAAAGTTACTTCCCAGTAAAACGCAAAAATAAAAAATAAGAAAGAGTGCCAGGGTTCAATGTCAAAGATTTATTTCTGATATGAACAGAAGAGAAGAAAAAGGAATTTGCTTGCACCTCTCCCATTCAACCTTTACTGAAAGGAAGTAAGTACTGAAAGGACTGCTTTACTGAAAAGAAGTCCCAGGACAAAAATCTGTCAAGACCCACAGAGCATCTTTCCCTACATTGTTCTTCCTGCAGCCACAGCATCACTCCTTGAGTCTTTTCCATTGCAGATTTAAAATATCTACCTCAGCATTTGAAGAGTTATACACCAGGTTGAGGATTTGGCAAAATCAAAAAAAGAAACCTTTGCTCTACTAAATTATTTTTGAATGTGCAGAAAAGTGTGTACAGTGTCCAGGACACATTTCCAGTGTCTTTGTAAGTTACTACTTCCATCTGTTAAAACAAATTCAGAAACAAAACTAATCTCTGTAGAAGTAACTTTTCTCTTCTTAGTGAGAATCAGGTTCTTAATTTTCTGGTAAATCTGTTTTATTTTCATTACAATTACTAGATATGAGGGAATATTGCTTTAATGACCTCTCATAAAATCTGTTCCTCCTAGCAGCTATTTTTAAAGCTCGGGAATTAATTACAACTCTTGGTTACCTCAATCATATGCAACCAAGACTTTTGGTTCCTCATCCACTTCTACACATCAGCTGGCAAGAATCTGAATGCCTCTGCTCACAACAGCAGCCAAGAGTTTGCTCTGAGTTATTACAAACATTTTTAGAATACTCCCTATTTCAGATTCTCTTCCAATAGCGAAAGCTTCAACAACTCCAGTGGAAAATAAAAATGTTTATCAAGATTGGCAAGAAATTTGTTCAAAAAAATGAATTCTTTTCTCAAATATTGTTTTGCAAGGAGTAAAAATCCATTGTGGATGTTCCCATGTTTTGGCTAAACACCCACTGTAGCCAAAATGAAGACATTTAATATTACTTTCTCTCTCCAGCAGGCCTGTACCTCAGATGTAATCTTGGTGCAATTTAATTAAGAGTTTTTAGGCTAAAACTGCCTCCAGCCTGGATTGTCTGCTATGCAAAGAAAGTTTATTCCATCTGAAGTCATCCCTACAGATCTATTATTAGGCTAGTCTGAAAACTAAATTAGTATTTTTGTGAATTATTTTTATTTAACTAGTTGAAATGAGATAGCTCTGCTGCCCTCCCCTCCCTGTGTAACAGCATAGTCTGTCATGTACTATTTACCAAAAGTGAAAATACAAAATTTGAAGAAAAAAGACTTTTTTATCAATGAGCAGGAAGAGGGTCTGAGCCAGCTTGGCACTGACCTTGCTGGAGCTGGGACTAGATTACTTCCAGAGGTCTTTTCCATTCTAAATTACTGACTCCACTCAAATAGATACCTTGTCCAGATATCATTTTTAATCTTCTTTTGGACTATATATAATTACAAAGAAATGCTTGGAATCAAGCCAATTTTTCTGCTGAATGTTTCTGATCATACAACCACATATTTCCTGGGACTTTCTCAAACCTATAAAAAACATACATTAATCAGGAACTTTAAAGATTCCACACTAGCTAAATATTGCAAATTTCTTTCATTTATTTATATGTACGTGTCCATAGAGAGAACTTGATCTACAGTCTATACACAAGTCTTGAATCCAGAAATAGACTAATTGTCATATTGGTGTGTTTCATAGTCCCCAAGAACAGACTGTACAGCCCAAAGAGAATTGGACTCCACATTTCACAGAAACACCATGTGACTGAACAGCAGTTTGTGACTTAAGCAAGTTTCTTGCTGTACACTTAACTAGCCCCATGAAATCCTACTGTAAATGTGCATCTGATTTATACCAGTGGAAATCACTACTTTGAAAGGGGGGGATTTACAGTGGAAATGAGCCATATGTTTGTTTGCATTAGAAGTTCTGGACACTGTAATCCTATGCTCCCTTCACATGTAGCTTACATTGTTATGGAAAGTGATTGTTTTTAGTTTACAAGCTGCTGTACAGACTATTTCTGATATATTCCCACAGATGTGTGATTTAACTACTGTGGAACCTAGAAACTGATTTCTGCAATTGCTCTCTAAACATCAACTTTGTTATTTCTTGACTCTGCTGGTGAACTTCAGGTGAGTCAATTCCAGTTTCTCAAGGGTTACTTATTGTATTTACAAGTATCTACTTTTTTTTTAAATGCATGGTCAACTTGTTATCCATCAGACTTCCATATATATTCAACTGAAGTAGAGCAACTAATGTTTTTCATTATACATTTATATAAGTGCATGTACTTATATGCACAACTTATACTTAAAAAGTGCATATGCATATTTATAATATACATGCTTTTAGATGGCTTTTATAATTAAAAAAAGCCAACAAACAAAACACACAAAAAATATTTCTGCATATCTGCCTCAGGTTTCTAAGGAATTAGGCTTCTTTTCTTTCCTTCAGCCAAGGAAAATCTAAAGCTTTGATTAATATCAAATGGATTTGAGGGTGCACAGACATGATATTTGTTCCAAACTAAGCATCTAAAAACTGAAAGGGATGACAGAAGTATAGATCTGAATATACTGACTTTTGGTTAAAGTATCTGTGAAGACACTCATAGTTCCTAAATTCGATTTATTTCACCCAAACTCTGACAGAGACAGCCTTTTACCAGATTGCATTAAGGGAAATGCTCAATTTTCTAATGATTATTTACTCCTGATCACTCCTGATCTGCAGGTGGCCTTTGCAGAGCATCACTCTGCTCCCTCTAACCTTAATACACCAGGTGACCTTTTAGTCATTTCATTTGTATGACAGGAATTGGCAATTCCAGGTTTGATCCCCAAGGCTTTTCCAGGACAATTGCTGCACTGCCCACTCACATTATTCTCTTATTGCTCTCTGTCATCATTACAGAGCTCTGGGAGAACATGCACTGCACTCCGCTAGGGAAATTTTTGCTTATAAATTTTTTTTAAATTATGGAAACCATTTTTAGGATGCTTGGTCACCAATAAGAATCACTTATTTTGCACTTCTAATTATCTTAATATTCACTTTCGCCTACAAAGTGAGATTCCACTTGTGCTATTCTACAGACAGAACAGCCACAGTAACTGGTAATGCAGTAACCATTAAACATTATAACAATAATATAAATACCCCACTGTTCTCATTCACTCTGAGTGGCCTCCAAGTGTTGAGCTTCACCACACCTAGGAGAGACTTGTAAGACTGAGACAAGCACCTAATTTCTGGTTCAGCTTGTGATTGAAGAGGGAGAAAAAAAGAAAAAAGATAAACAGTTGATTTAATGTTCAGTTAAATAATTAAATTCTAGGAAGGCAAGATGTGACAGATGTAACAACACTGCATTACCTTGAGTTCAAGAATCTGAACTACTTAAAGCATTTGACTTCATAAAAACAGTTACAATACATTAGACTGTACTCAGAATAAGGAATTCCTCCCACAAAATTAAAGGCTTTCTTCGCAGTCACTCAGTACATTTTATGCCTGTATTTTGACACTTGAACCATAAAATTTAAAATGGCTAGACATCAGCTATTTGTGGTGTATGAAAATTCATTTCTATCCCATTGAAGGGCATCAGATACCTACATTAAATAATGGTAGGTTTATTAGTTAAATAATTAATATAAGTAATTAGAGTTATTAATTAAGGACTTTTTAAAAAATCTCCATTCCAAATTTCTTCCTGGTATGCAACCTGATGATGCTTTTGTTTAAGCTGATATAATTGTTAATTCAGCCAGTGTAAACAAAAAAATAAGAACCAGAACCAAGCAGATGAGATTTCTTGTATGGTCTTCCCAGCAGTTATTAATGCACTCCAAGTCAATAAACAGATGAGATATTTATACTCAGAAGCAAGGACAATATCAGATTCCTGAAGGGCAGAAGTTAAACATCAGCTGTTCTGTGACAACTACAAGCACTTGCCCATCCTTTCACAATCTGCAGAAACTCCAATGTAATTTTCTCTTCCTTAACTGCAAGATGAACTTCCAGATGATGAGCTGCTTGTGGCAGTAATGCTCAGACAGGTTCTTACTGAGCAACCTGCAGTCAGAAAAGAACAACTCTGCAAAACTCTGTCATGTCAAACCTGCACACATCTCACACAGATGTTGGGTGGGAGATAACTGGTTTTAGGAGAGTTTGTGAGCACCAAGTGCTAATACCTTCTATTTCTCAACAAGATTTTTACTCACTGCCACAGGCCCCTTTTCCACAACTTTTTACCCACTCCCAGGCTTTCTCTCTGGAAAAAGTTTCTGTTCAATAATTATATTCAAGCACAGACTCCCTTTCTTCATTATTTTGGGAGACATAACTGTTCACTAATAGAAGGAAAATAGGTGTCAACCTGCCCAACTTGATGAGGTCTTGGTTTGCTAGGGAAACATTGCAACATCACTAAAATCCATACACATGAGTAAATTAACTCCAATCCAGTTACTACCTCCTTAGTATGAGCAGATCCCAGCCTCCTAATCAGAAAACCCCTACATTAGGAAAAGGCTAACTATTATAACATTATCAGAGAAAAAACATTTTTAAAAGTAAACTAAAGGGCTGAAGAGGAAAACAAACTACAAACCAATGAGAACAGAACCAACTTATTTTTCCAAAGCTGGCTGTAGGTGTCTGTGTTTAAATAAGTCCCTCCCACTTCAGTCATGTGAGGCAGCCTCCGAGCTGCCAGCTCATCTTTGCAATAGGATGTAACAAAATAATTGAAAAAGCCATTCCAGAAATACTGAATTACCCAGGAACCACTTTGTGTACTCAATAAAACACTGTTATCTCTCTTACAATAAGCCATACTGTTTATACAAACAAAGTTAGCTTCCATGCATCAGCCATCTATTTATTTAGCAAGATCAACTATCACTGTAAATCAATTTCTTTGCAAATGAGAAAGACAGCTGCTGTAAAACCTACTTAAAACTCTTTACTGCATTCAGTATTTGGACCTGTTACCGAACAGACAACAGGAATAAAGGGGAAAAAAAATAGTCACCAGCACCACATCTGGTGACACTCTGAAAGAGTCATCACTTTTACAAGCATTTCTAAGGAAAAGGTATCATTTACTGTAAATAGTTACATATCTTTAAATATGAACCAGTACATTCAAGTACCACAAGAAAAGCTTACAACTGACAGTCAGACTGGGTACTACCAGGATGATACATAAAATAGTCAACTGAAAGGTAACTCATAGAGTCTGTACTACAGGGTGGCTAATCCATGAGTAAAAGCACAGCAAAAATGGGTTTCTTTTCAGATTAGCTCTGTGAAAAAGAGAAAAGAACTAACCCTTAGTAAGCCTGAAGTTTCATGTAGCTTTTGTCCTACAACAGTCATACAGAAAGTCTCACTAAGGACAATTCACCCAACATAACCAACTAAAAGGCTTTTATGACTCTGATGAATGAGGAGGTCACTGCCACATTTTCAGGGATCAACACCTTGCAAAATATCAGCTTGGAAAACCTCAGCTGTACAGACAGCATCACCAATGGCATCTGCAATACAACTTGGCTACAAAATCTAATGGAGATTTCAACTGGAATTAGGTGGCTTCAAATCAAACTTATTTCACTATACAAGACAAGTGGCTGGCTGCAGAACTCCTAAATCCAAGGACCATGGATCAGCCTTACTGGCAACTCTCAGAGTAAGAGCTGGGGATGGGGAAGTGCAAGAACACAGAGAGCACAAAGCACTGCTCAGCACAGCTTCTTCTCAACTCAAGTTATTTTATCCATTAATCTTTTCATCTGCTATTTTAAATTTGAGACTCAGAGAGTCAGATTTGTTGCAAGCAGTCAATATCTACAGCACTCCAGGGAAAATCACAATGTCAAACCTGGACATAGGGAGAAAAAGGAGCAGGGAAGGGAAGCCCCAGCCTTGGATGCACATGCTGCATTTAGGACTGTCTGCTGCCAAATGCCAGAGTGGAACAAGCTCCACTTTGTGCCTGCCCCAGCAAGGGTGCTCATGGCCAGGATGCAGCACAGGCCACCTTCTGATGAGCAGGCAAGAAGTTCAGGTCAGGCTGTGACTGAAATAATGGCATTGGGTTCTAAAGAACCATCTGAATGTATACTGAAATAAACCCCTCTGGCAGTGGGGTTTTGGTGGGTTTTTTTTTAATGTTCATATTCAACAGTTTCTAAATAATAAAGAACTACAGTGCATTTTCACAGAAGGTTGTTCATTAAATCACAGTAAAGCTTTCTGAAGCCCCAAGTCAAAAAGCTTAAATGTTTAGGATGAGACTGAAAAAATCCTGATGGCCTTCAAGTTTATTTGAAAGACAGATTACAGAATATTATGTAAGGCACAAATCTCAGAACTATTCCCCATTGTATTTACAAATATTACCAAGTTTTACAAGATCATGAATTTTCATAAAAAGTGACATTTTCAAAAAGCTTTTCTTGCTTTAATCCTCCTTCTTTCTTTTGATAGGATTAAATGCTGAAATGGCAGGCTGTTAAATAAGCACAGTGAAATGCCAACTGTGAGGCATTTAACTCCATGTATTCACAAATTAACATTTCACAGTTGCTTTAAATTTTGACATTATAGTTTAGTACCTTCAGGCAACTCATTTCAGAAGGTGCTGGATTTGATTTACATTATTTTTCATTTTAGATTCATATGTTATGGCACTGGAATACCTTGAAGTTTCCCTTAATCCCTGATAAAGGAAATTTAGTTTTATGAAAAGCTGAGAAATATTGCTCTTTTTTTTATAGTGCAATATTGAAAGATGGTGTTACAGGTCCTCCCCTTGAGTTACTACAGTGCTGATCAGAATGTTCAGAGTGAACTGGAGAAAACATCAAGCAGTATTCATAAAAAAAGCACTGGGATGCTAATCTTAATTATTTAATTCCTTCTATTATTAGATTACTTCAGGAGATATTTGTGTGCTTCTGAGACAACTGCTGCAAAAGTGAATCCTATGGGTTACCAGACATGGCATTTTAGATGGAAATTTTTACTTTGCAGAATATGAAATCCAGTTTCAGTATTGCTAAAGTTAATATTTATAGAAGGGATTTCAAAAAAATCATAATGAAAACCCTACCAACAATAAAAAAGCCCCAAGAGTTACTGCCTATAGAAATAAGAAATTGTGAAGAAATATGAACCCATGGCTATTCTTGCAGTACTACCTCAGACAACATAGTTGACACCAGAGTTTAAAGAGGTTCCCTCAAATTTTTCTTGGGTTATGTAACTTATTTCATGATCAATAATGGTTCTCTTGTGCTCCTGAATTTCTATAAAATAAGACTTTAAGAGAAAATTTGGAACAGATATATTTCTGGTGTGGAGTGGAGAACCTCTCCACATTACTTTGGATTCTTACAACCAATAAAAAGCACAAACCATTTCCAGTTTACATATGTATAAGATTATCAGACGATACCAATCTCTTGGCAATAGTTTCTACAATTTCCAGAAAACTACTTTATCAGAAAAATCAATATGTACATAAAAGAAACACGACTACAAAGATTTGCAGAGCAGTTCATAAGAAACAAGATTCTCACTTCAGTACAACTGCACTTTTGAGTCATTCTTCTCTACAGAGGTGGATCCAGAGAAAAGCCCCAGGATCTACAGAGCAGTCAATGTACAGGGTACTTACAAAGTCACCTCAGGGCTCTGCTACTCACACTTCAAGTTCATCTCCACATCCATTCTTCTGCCAGTTGTACAGAAACAGACTGTATTTTCCTTTTATAAATAAAGAAATTTTGATTTTTGCTGAAAAATCATGCTGTTCTTTCACAACACTACACAGGAAGTGCTGGTACTGGTAAAGAGTCTCACCGAGGGTAGAGAGGGCCCAGGGTTCGCTGAACAGATGTGCTCCAAGGAAAACAGAACAATTCTTTTTGTTTGTAGAAATTAACCTGGCACTGCTGACTTGCAGTCCAGTGGACACACCCATCCATATTTTATGACACAGCCTCCACATCTACAAACATGTCTCTCATTATTTGGAGGTTCCTCATTATTTAACCATAGAACACCTGTCTGCCAACCCAATGCTGCTAATGCCAATTACTGCATCCTAGCCATACATCACTTTTACATAGCAAGGCACTGATTAACCTTAATTCCAGCAGCATGTACTATTAATTAAGGTATTTAAGGATGTTTACATGTTTCACATGGGAATGTGCCAAATCACTCTCTGAAGTCTTACTCATGTTTCAGATTTGACAAACATAAGCCTGAGACACCTTGGTATTGTAACAGACACTTCAATAATGCTCCAGATATATTCAATAACACAGAATCTTTTTTCAAAATCAATTGTGACATCTACTAACGTTCCATAAATTCCAGGATCAGATTAAAGTCCTGCCAAAATTCATTACAAAGTATTAAACATGTCTAATCTTTTATCACTACTACTAACACAATAAAAAGAATGAAAATGTCAGGAAGTATAGAAAGTTATGAGAATTTTCCTCAGGAACATTGTAGAACATAGTCTGAATCCGGGGATGTATTATCATGCCTTTGTGAGGCCTGTATAAATTAGACCCAGTTAAATCAGAAT